>NC_139228.1:83308546-83456046 GCF_055691185.1 Crinia signifera | reverse complement strand
TAATGCTGTAGACCAAATGACTGCATCCCGTCAGCAGCAGGGAGACTGTCTGTACTTATTCCTTATAAAATGTATACTGCCCAGAAACGCATAGGAAACAGGGTGAGTATTAGATTCACTTACCTTGTGCATTGGCTGCATGAGATCTCACTGGTAACTTTGATTTCTCCATGGTCGCTGCACCCTTCATAAGTACAATGCCCGGCCTGCTGGCATAAACACAAGATGGCATATGGCAATACACATAATATAATGGTTGCTTACTCACTTATGTATAATTGGGACTGCAGATAAGTTATGGTATAGTAGTGATGGCCATCGATTATTGGAAGTCACCATAACTCCGCCCCCAACACCTGTGAATCTTTCCCCGTGTTTTAATTGGCCCACAGGCCAATCATTGAAAGAAAATGGATGACCATTAATAGGTAAAAACATCAATGGTCATCCATTGCATAGTATGCCACTATTGATGGCCATGTGCACTATTGCCGGCCATGTGCACTATTGCCATCGATGGCAATGATGGCCATCCCTATGGTATAGACCAGAGGTTCTCAAACTGTGGGTCCTGACTCCATGTTGCCGACCATCAGCCTGATGACTTTTCTAATCTCAGTCAGTGATTCAAGGAGTCTGTTAAAGTTTCTGTTATTTTAGATTCACATCCCTCTGTGCCCCCACAATGCTGTCATGTATGTGCTGTCTGCTGACTACACGTGTGATGTGATGGGTTATGGTATATCAGACTCCTCCCATCACTCTGTGCCTCCACAATGCTGCCATGTATGTGCTGTCTGCTGACTACATGTATGATGTGATAGGTTATGGTATATTAGACTCCTCCCATTACTCTGTGCCCCCACAATGCTGTCATGTATGTGCTGTCTGCTGACTACACGTGTGATGTGATGGGTTATGGTATATCAGACTCCTCCCATCACTCTGTGCCTCCACAATGCTGCCATGTATGTGCTGTCTGCTGACTACATGCATGATGTGATGGGTTATGGTATATTAGACTCCTCCCATTACTCTGTGCCCCCACAATGCTGTCATGTATGTGCTGTCTGCTGACTACACGTGTGATGTGATGGGTTATGGTATATCAGACTCCTCCCATCACTCTGTGCCTCCACAATGCTGCCATGTATGTGCTGTCTGCTGACTACATGTATGATGTGATGGGTTATGGTATATTAGACTCCTCCCATTACTCTGTGCCCCACAATGCTGCCATGTATGTGCTGTCTGCTGACTACATGCGTGATGTGATGGGTTATGGTATATTAGACTCCTCCCATCACTCTGTGCCCCCACAATGCCATCATGTATGTGCTGTCTGCTGACTACACGCGTGATGTGATGGGTTATGGTATATTAGACTCCTCCCATCACTCTGTGCCTCCACAATGCTGTCATGTATGTGCTGTCTGCTGACTACACGTGTGATGTGATGGGTTATGGTATATCAGACTCCTCCCATCACTCTGTGCCTCCACAATGCTGCCATGTATGTGCTGTCTGCTGACTACACGTGTGATGTGATGGGTTATGGTATATTAGACTCCTCCCATCACTCTGTGCCTCCACAATGCTGCCATATATGTGCTGTATGCTGACTACACGTGTGATGTGATGGGTTATGGTATATTAGACTCCTCCCATCACTCTGTGCCCCCACACTGGTGCCAGGTATGTGCTGTCTGCTGACTACATGTATGATGTGATGGGTTATGGTATATCAGACTCCTCTCATCACTCTGGGCCTCCACAATGCTGCCATGTATGTGCTATCTGCTGACTACACGTGTGATGTGATATGGTATATCAGACTCCTCCCATCACTCTGTGCCTCCACAATGCTGCCATGTATGTGCTGTCTGCTGACTACACGTGTGATGTGATGGGTTATGGTATATTAGACTCCTCCCATTACTCTGTGCCTCCACAATGCTGCCATGTATGTGCTGTCTGCTGACTACACGTGTGATGTGATATGGTATATCAGACTCCTCCCATCACTCTGTGCCTCCACAATGCTGCCATGTATGTGCTGTCTGCTGACTACACGTGTGATGTGATGGGTTATAGTATATTAGACTCCTCCCATCACTCTGTGCCTCCACAATGCTGCCATGTTATGTGCTGTCTGCTGACTACACGTGTGATGTGATATGGTATATCAGACTCCTCCCATCACTCTGTGCCTCCACAATGCTGCCATGTATGTGCTGTCTGCTGACTACACGTGTGATGGGTTATGGTATATTAGACTCCTCCCATCACTCTGTGCCTCCACAATGCTGCCATGTATGTGCTGTCTGCTGACTACACGTGTGATGTGATGGGTTATGGTATATTAGACTCCTCCCATTACTCTGTGCCTCCACAATGCTGCCATGTATGTGCTGTCTGCTGACTACACGTGTGATGTGATGGGTTATGGTATATTAGACTCCTCCCATCACTCTGTGCCCCACAATGCTGCCATGTACGTGCTGTCTGCTGACTACACGTGTGATGTGATGGGTTATGGTATATTAGACTCCTCCCATCACTCTGCCTCCACAATGCTGCCATGTATGTGCTGTCTGCTGACTACACGTGTGATGTGATGGGTTATGGTATATTAGACTCCTCCCATCACTCTGTGCCTCCACAATGCTGCCATGTATGTGCTGTCTGCTGACTACACGTGTGATGTGATATGGTATATCAGACTCCTCCCATCACTCTGTGCCTCCACAATGCTGCCATGTATGTGCTGTCTGCTGACTACACGTGTGATGGGTTATGGTATATTAGACTCCTCCCATCACTCTGTGCCTCCACAATGCTGCCATGTATGTGCTGTCTGCTGACTACACGTGTGATGTGATGGGTTATGGTATATTAGACTCCTCCCATTACTCTGTGCCTCCACAATGCTGCCATGTATGTGCTGTCTGCTGACTACACGTGTGATGTGATGGGTTATGGTATATTAGACTCCTCCCATCACTCTGTGCCCCACAATGCTGCCATGTACGTGCTGTCTGCTGACTACACGTGTGATGTGATGGGTTATGGTATATTAGACTCCTCCCATCACTCTGTGCCTCCACAATGCTGCCATGTATGTGCTGTCTGCTGACTACACGTGTGATGTGATGGGTTATGGTATATTAGACTCCTCCCATTACTCTGTGCCTCCACAATGCTGCCATGTATGTGCTGTCTGCTGACTACACATGTGAGGACCTTCTGCAGTAACTTGCTGTGGTCCTGTAATTATTTTTATTGTCTGATGAGGTCCCAGAGAAAAATAGTTTGAGGTACCCCGGTATAGACCATACTTACCTACCCTCCCGGAATGGCCGGGAGACTACAGAAAACCGGGTCCCCCTCCCGGCCCATCCGGATGTTAGGCAAGTCTCCCGCTTTGCCCCTGCAGCCCTCTAACCCACGCCACTGTGAGATTTTGTGCATCTGCGGCAAAGGGGCGGGGCTAAAATGATGCATAATTTCCCCTTATTTTGGCCCTTTCCCAATCCACAGACCCGCAAATTGCCACGTTTGCGTGTCATGGGGCGTAAGCCAAGTCCGGCCCCTCCTGGCAGCAGTATCTGGTCTCCTCTTCAGGAGAGTAGGGATGGCCATCGGTGCCTTTGCCATTGATGGCAGAAGTGCAACTGGCCATCGATAGCGTAAAACTATTCAATGGGTTACCATCGATAGTTTTATATATCGATGGTCCTCTATTGTGTTTGCGTGATTGGCCTGCGGGCCAATCAAAACACATGGGCGGGGCTTCACAGGTGCTGGGGGCGGAGCTATGTTCAGTGTCTCCGCATGTTGGTAAAAAAAAAAAACACACAACAGAAAAACATCGGTTTTGCTCTGCCATCAATGTAGGGAAAGCATCTGGTTCTCCCCCACCGATGGCAAAAGTATTCGACAGCGACCATAAACCATCAATGATTTTGAATCATCAATGGTCCTCTCCTGGAGAGGAGAGAAAAAAAAGTTGGTTGACACCTTAGAATGGACAACATACACTAGGCAACAGAAAAAGCTCAACACAAGTTTTCCATACGTTATGTCAACATGGACAGTATAAGTATAATGGTGTGCTTGCGTGCTGCGCTCAGTACACGGTTATATTCCCCCTCCACATATACTGGGATGCTAAAGTATGAAAAAAATATGTACGGTTGACCTTTTCCTGTGTCGACCATGTTCACGGCAACCTTCTATCAATGTGAACCTAGTGTATGTCGCCATTCTTAGGTGTCAACCTACTCACTGCCGACCATCAGACCAAGACATAGTCAACCGGATACCCTGCAGATGCCTTGTGGCACCGTATGAATAAAAGATGGTGATAATACAAATCATAATAAGCACAGGCCCCCTGCACATCAGGATGTCACACACAGGTGTAGCTACTAGCAACAGCGAAGTAAGCGGCTAGAACATACCCAGCAATGCTGACCAGCGGCCTGTACTTTCAGGGCGAGCGGCAGCTGACGGCCAGTAACTGCAAACACCCCCCGGGAAATATCAGCCTGAAACCGTCTCTACCTCGGTCCTCCGCGCCGTGAGAGCGTTTCAAATAAGCCATACGTCACTTCCGGTCATGCGCAGAACTGGGCTGCGCGGCACTGCTAGAGGACGCTCTCATGGCGGCGGCCATTGTATTGGTGGGCAAGACGAGCTAAGCCGGTGAGGTGCTGACAGGGCAGTGATTTTGTGGCCAAGATTGGGCGTGCGTGTTTTGGTATGGTGGCTGTGTATGCGGTGTGAGGGAGGGGATGCTGCTGATGGGATTTTTTTATTTTAGATTTTTATGAGACATTTTAGAGATGCAGCTAATGTGTAATACCAGTTCCCCTCTGTCCAGGTATAACAGTCATCATTTCATCCAACGACTCAAAGGAGCCTGTGTTATATACACATTTATTACCAGTTACAGCAGGTGACCCTCTTCCACTAGTTTAAATATCCTGGGTTTTAGCACGGGAGTGCGCAAAACCAAGGGGCCCAAGGATTTTAGGGGCCCACCTGAATGGGGAAGATGGCACTGCTCCGAGGAGCTGCTGAGGCTGCAGCAGCGGGTGGTGGGCAGCGGTGGCTGGAAGCTTGAAGGAGTGCTATGCTGTTTGGCGGGTGGGAAAGACTGGTTGAACGCTGATTGGCTGAGAGAATCCAGCAATCAGTGTCCGGCCAATCTTTTCAAATTCAGCAGCGTTTCTCACCCAGCAAATAGCGCTACAAGCTCCCAGACGATGCTGGCCGGACCCTGCAGCGGGGTCCAGCTGGGAGTTTGTAGCGCTGTGCTATTTGCCAGGCAGCGGGTGGGAAGTGCTGCTGAATTTGAAAAGACTGACCTGACACTGATTGGCTGAATTCTCTCAGCCAATCAGCGTCCGGCCAGTCTTTTTAAATTCAGCAGAGCTTCCCGCTACAAGCTTAGGGAAGGAGAGAGAGACCCAGTGAGTTATTTTGCCCAGGGGCCCGGGCTAAAGTTCAGATGGCCCTGGGTGGAAACGCTCCCAGTTGAAATTACGTGGGTTATGAGACATGGCATTTCAACCTGGGTAGAACACGGTTTCAATCCGGGTCACTGTGCAGTGTAAACGGGTAACCAGAGTTGATGCAATGCAGTAGCCGGTACTGGGAGATGCTCATCAACCATCGATGATGATTCCTAAGCATCAATTGCTTTTGATCACTGTTGAATATTTTTGCCATCGATGAGCGAAAACCCAGATGATTCCTTTCCATCAATGGTGCAACATAACCATATTTTCCCCCCAAGGAGCTGGGAAATCTATGATCACCCAGAAATACGGTAGGTGTACCCCACTCTCAGTACTGTAATCAATGTGGACCCCAGGTAACCTTCAGTAATGAGTGCACCTGTCGGGTGACCTGGAAAACGTGAACTGTGTGGGATCCTGAGGACCGAGTTTGAGAACCACTGGTGTAGACATTATAAAGGTTTCTTTAGATCAGCCATGTCCAAACTATTGCCCTCCAGCCGTTGTGAAACTACAAGTACCATCATGCCTTGCCACAGTTTTGATATTAGGGAATGCTAAAACTATGGCAAGGCATGCTGGGATGTGTAGTTTCACAACAGCTGGAGGGCCCCAGTTTGGACATGCCTGCTTTAGATCGTCGTTTTTTTCAAGGACCAATTTTCTTCTTATGTGAAGGCATATACAAACCGGAAGTCTCCAGCATTCTATTTCAAATAAGGGCCCTGATTCACATTCACTTGGAATGGGGCGAATTCGTCCCCGTTCTGATGTTTTGTGGTTTGCACATGTGCGTATTTTCACATGTACAGACCCTTGCAACAACAGCTTTGATGAGTTATACACCTGCCATGTGGGTTTGTTGCGGGGAGGGCTGGGGGCAGACGGGAGCGGTGACGACACTGGAACATGGGAACACCCAGCGTTTTATGGCCTTCTCCATGAAAACGCTGAGCATCCCCATGGGGACATGGGCCGGGCGATGCCTGCCGCCACAGGACGTCAGCTGCCCGTCCCATCTTCGTTGTAGCTTTCGTAAATAAAAGTCAGTTGAGACTTTTATTTACGAAGGCTGGACAAATCATTCAATGGTCGTTGATTTCTCCTGCTAGCAGAAGCATGGTACCGAGGGGATTCGGTGGTGGCAGGTATTCGGCCACATGGCATCTCAGGCACTCAATAAGACCCCTTTTACACCAAAAATCCCGGGATTTACCCCATTTACACTGCAGTGTATATGGAGGCAGCGCTTGGAGATGATATCATCTTCAAGCGCCAGGACTGCGGTCCTCCCCTCCGGGACAGCTGATCGTCATGCTGGAAGCAGCCCAGCGCCAAGATAAGCAGCCCCATAGCTGTTGTCTGGGAGGTGAATGGATGCCGCACACAGGCATCCATTCACCACTGCCACCAATGCTGTCTGCAAAGTGTAGCAGACCGCAGCGGAGGCTGTGTGTGCCACGCCCCCCCCCCATCCAAACGTCCGCCGGTTGGACGTCCCCCATTCATGTAAACAGGAGCCAGGTCGGATGACCCCGTGTACCCATTTACACCGCCCTCTACCCAGATCAGGACCTGGTTAGAAGTCCCATGTAAAGGGACACGGATCTGACCCGCCAATGACCTGGGTTTTTGCGGCGGTGTAAAAGGGGTATAAGCAGCAATATTCGCAGCTTACCGAGTCAATCTGAATTAGGGCCAAGGTGTCTGTTTTTGAAGACGCTGGGCAGACGTTTTGGATTGAAAGGCAGCTTCCTTCATCATCTCCAGATTACCCATCCAGACTTTGATACTCGCCTCTTTATTTGAGACCCCTGTTATTTTGTCATATGTGATTATTTAATTGTGACTTTGTATTTTATCATTTTGGGGGGTCAGACTTGGTAAATCAAACACTTGATGATCTCTCCAGAACTTTTTTTTTCGGCAGATACACTTTTTTTTCGCTGTTGACTAAAAAATGACACAGGTACACAAAACAGGAGATCGTTTTAATTCACTTGTATTTACATAACACATCAATAATACAGTTTTCTAAGGAATATTCACAAATATTTTAAAGATTGCATATTCAGGTTTATACTATTTATACTATTTTTGTGTACACAGTAGAAATGTAAATGTCAAATCTTTACCAACATTTAAAAACATGGCATTTACTCTAACACGAGTTCTTTCATATTTTGCAATGACGGAGGTTCCTGGTCAAGGGAATCCCACATTTACATGTCACATCGGTGCTAAATAATCAGTCAGTCAAAATGAATAAAGAGAATGATGCTTTAAAACAGGTGTGCCAAAGTGTGGGTTCGAAACTGAAAAGCATAATGGAAAAGGAACATACTTCTACCCCCTATTCCAGCAATGTCTGATCTAGAACACGATTGTCAACATTCTGACTGCCCTCTCCGGGAGACGGCAGCCAGCTCGGTAAAGCAGGCAGGCATGATGCGAATAAGGGAGGTAGAGGAATAACACGAGGAGGCTGTGCCGGAGGCATGGAACATGATTGTGGACACACCCTCATTGCACATGCCGATATTACAGGCATTGCACAATATAGCCACAATGACGCAAATCACTATGCCATTCAGGCTGAGAATTGCGGGGGACTTGCCCACCTTTTTAGGGGTCTCGCTTGGCTCGCCACAGTTTCTATTCTCCCTCTATGGGGGCCGTGGACCCCCACAAGGGAGAATAGCCCCTGTCAGTCTGGATCCCCCCTGTTTGAGCACCGGCAGTTGGGATTACAATGTCGGGATACTTACTGCCGGGATCCCCCCTGTCGGGCAGTCATCCGGCACCCATGCAGCTTAACTCCCTTCACTGCTGACGGGTTTTTGTGCTCCCACACAAGCGTTTTCTTTTGTACCAAAATATCTACACCTTTTACTCTTGGGAGCACCACTGATAGTCGCCATTACATGCACCAGTGATGCTTTGAGGGTTGCTAGGCTATATATCCCAGTATTGTATTAAGTAATTCTATTCCATTATTGACCTAATGTTTGTGTCTACCTTCCAACTCTGTCGACCTATTTCAGGTGTCGACCCATACCCCTTTATAACACCATCTTAACACTCAGTCAAAAGCTGGTGGTCTATAGAGAGCAATGTTATAAGGACAGAGTGACAGATAATGGAATTACTACATTTATTTGGTTTTCAAAAACTATACATATAAGAAACAAAAGAGGGTGATGTTGTGAAGGAAGCCGGGGTAACGACAGTTGGATTGCAGCTAAAAATGAATGCTACCCTGTGAAGCATTCGTATGGTTATCAACATTGTTCTCTAATAGTAGCCAATGGCACGTGGTATTTGCTTGGAAAGTGAATACTGGAGCCATCCTAGAGTTTGAATTGGCTGAGGCAGAAGGTAGGCAGTGAACAGATGGATGCAGTAGGTGACTCAATAGCCACAACACCGATACAGTCAGTTCTCTCATTCATTTCCTTACTCATCTCCAGCAGTTAGAATCCCCACAGGTACTGATTAAATGTTACATTCTGAGACAGATGGACATGACAGTGATGTCATAGATATGCTTATCCCCTAACTACCAAACTACTACATGGTGGCAGCTGCCCCACGTAACAACCCTATCAATTTCATCGTTTGATTACAATTATTTTCATCAATGCTATTAACCCTTCGAGTGCCAACGTTGCTGTGGGCGATCTCAAAATATCCACTGCAAATGCCAGCGCCGCTCACAGCGACTGTTCTTTTAGTATAAATAAATACAGCCGAGTCCGTCCATTGAAGCCTAGTTAAATTTTGCACCCAATAAAAGAACAGTCGCTGTGAGCGGCGCTGTCTTTCGTAGCGGATATTTGGAGGACCTCTCACAGCAACGTTGGCGCTCAAAGGGTTAATAATGCGGAACATTTATATTGAGGCTGCATCCTACATTTCGCTGCTTATGCAGCAGGCCTATGTACGGCTGTCCTGGGAAATGCGGGATGACGTCTATCCTATTTATGGAAAGATGTAGAATTGCACTCATTGGGGAGAATTGCACTCATTGGCTCGCTGCCCCTGACGGCGAATTTTACCCCCCCCCCCCCCGGAGAGCTGGCAGCGGACAGGGGCAGGGAGCAGCTTCACCGGTCCAGCTCGTAAAAAGCGGGACCAGTGTGAAGTGAATATATGAATATTTAATGAATGACTCCCGGCCCCCTGCTGGCGAATGTGTACAAAAAAAAAGCACATGAATAAAAATAGCATGCCCCTTCACCAAAAAAAAACCCCCTTTATTTTAAAAGATCACTTTCCAGTTCACCTTAAAAAGATGTCGAATGCTAAACGGTGAATCATGGCAAAAATCAGGGAGAAAGCAGTTCTCCAGCCTAGCATTGAATACTCTCTCGGCGAATCCCAGTGAAAACTCCATTGGAATACACCAGCGACTTGCAGCATGAAACGGAGAACTGGCCGCCATTCACTGATCGCTTTTGGATTGAATAGGGTGAATCAGATTTTCAGTGAAAAAGATTCACCGCAGGGAGTGAAAACAGCCCGATTCGCCGGAAAAAAAAAACCGGTGAATCGGGAGCATTGAATACTGGCCATTGGCTAAAACAATTGAACAAGTCAGTCATACAGTAGATACGGACTTTTTTGCTGACATACTCTGATGCCATTCTCACAGTGGATATTGGGGCTTCTTTAAAATGACCACATGTCACTATTTTGCAGTATTTACAGAATGAGTATAAAAAAGTACAATTATGTATCTGTTTCAGTGTATTGTATTATTATTTATCTATAAGTTAATAAGTAATGGAAAGTAGCCTCTATTATATCCCTTTCACATCGCAAATGCTGGCTTGCAATGGCAAGGTGAGCTCCCCACATCGACCTCACAATAAACAGGGGCGCTGACATTAGAAAGGGGGAGAGAGATGGCGCGTCATCAGGGGCGGGGGAAGGAGGCAGCGCTTGGAGCTGAGGCTGCCTTCTCCACATAGTGTTAACACAGTTACAACCCGGGTTAGACCCGGTATTATTTGTTACACTGGCACTCCTTTAACACTGCAAGTCATGTTACTGAAATAGGAATATTAAGGGGGTGGTTCAATAAGTAATACCCCTTTTAAAACAGCCTTACGAACCCGGGTTTTTCCACAGGAGTGCGCAGGCGGTGTAAATGTTCTGACCCGTGACTGTGGTGTAATGTAAACAAGTAACAACACAGGACCCGTTCACTGCAATGGAAAAGTAGGCACTGGGAGATGCTGTTATCTCCCAGCACCGGCTCAAGCCCCG
Organism: Crinia signifera; assembly: GCF_055691185.1. Lineage (NCBI taxonomy): Eukaryota > Metazoa > Chordata > Amphibia > Anura > Myobatrachidae > Crinia > Crinia signifera. The sequence goes on along the minus strand of NC_139228.1, from coordinate 83,445,250 downwards.
CCTCCGGTAACGTCACCCGGCCAGCATTATGACGGGTGGAGACGCCATGTGAAAGGGGTCAAAAGCCAGGTTGGAGCCGGGTCTAAAAAACCCGGGTTCAACCCGGCTTTCAGGTGTAAAAGGGGTATAAGTTAACAAGCCCTCTCACATATGTAATGTTCTCTAGTTCATTCTAATTTCCCACCAGGTAGTCCTCTGCCCATTAGACTGTGCCTCATATCAGTCATACTGTCCCAACATCAAGTGTAAGATGGCGGGGTTGGTGGAAACATGATCAAAACATTGAGGCGCATGGTGTTACCAGATTCCTGTGACACATCGGCAGCTGACATTCATCACCAACTTGTCGAGGTTTACAAGGATAAATTAATGTAATGGAAACAGGTTTGGTGTTGGGGCAATATGACTGATGTAACGGACAGTCTAATGGCCGTGAGGGGCAGCGGTGGTCTACCTGCTCTGACTGGCAGGAAATCAGAATGAAATAGGAAAGTGAGATACCTTACTTATGGAACCCCATAATTCAGTTATTTGGTCATTCGTATCAGTCCCTGCCCCAATGGAGCTTACAGTCCACATTACCCATCACATGCACGTACAAACAATAGTCTTAAAAAATATTTTATAGGGGCAAATGTTAACATACCAGTATATTTGTCCTAGAGAAAACCCACGCAAGCACGTGGAGACTATACAGATGCAATGAGGCCAGTAGTGGGGATTAGAACTCTCAACCTCAGTGCCGTGAGGCAGTCCTGCTAACTATTGCACCGTATGGCTGTAGTATAAAAACACTGTCTCCGCAGAACATTTCATGGTCTTTCGCTTGGTAACACAAGTCCCTATAGTACACAACCAACCATTGTTCACATTTTACAGACAGTGAGGAATTAGAAAGTAGTTCTCAGTTCTTTCTTGAATGTTCTCTAAGGGCAGTTTCAGCTGATGTAGCCTGAGCTCTGCTCGCTGGTCCTCTTTATCCATACATCAGGCATGTCTGGTTTGCTGTTTGGTAGTACAACCGAGTTATCGGTACCTTGGTTTGCCTGCATTTTCCATAACATATTAGTCTGTTTTGAACATGTAGGCGAATCAAAAACTGTTTCTCTCAGAGCCAATCTTAGCGTTTCTCTCTTTCCATTCAAATGACCCCGTTCACCGTGGCTGGGGGAATCTGGGGCTTCAAGAAAATCTGGAGAACAGCTTGTTGAGTCGGCTATTTTAGAGCTCTGGTCAAAATCGCTGAGACAGGTTTCATTGGAGTCAAGGGCATCAAAAGAACTACCCATTGAACAGAGGCACTGAGAATATTCATACATATGGATGTTTCTGTCTTTAGAATGGTGCGTAGGACTGCTGCCTTTAGGGCTTTGCAAGTTATTGGGCTGGTTCTGACACTGTAAGTTATGTACGTGGACCTGATCCACCACAGATCCATTCCACGTCTTGCTGTTCACCTTCTGGCATATGCACTGTCTACATGATTCCTCAGGCTCTTCTCTCTCAGTCCCATAGTTACATTGTCTGTAGGGGGAAGAGGTCTGCAAAGCAGGACACTGGCCGAAAACTTTGTGCCCGATGGTATTATCCTGGACTTCTTCCTTCTGATTATGTTGAGTTCCCGTTCTTGGGAACTTACTCTCTGACAACTGCATGTCCTCAGACAGAATAGATGGACGTTTGGAGAGCTTGCTAGTGGTTGTGCTATTGTCAAAACTGTCACTTAGGTTCCTGGCTAAAGGCTGAAGCTCGTACTGTTCATTCTCCGTGTTGGATTCCTGGACTTTCCTCAGCCTGCCTTGCTTCTCGTTTCCACCACAAACAAATGTGCCATTCAATCTCAGATCATCGGACGAATCCTTCAGGCCATTGGCACAAGGCCATAGTATTTGTCCACAGTTCTTCTCTGGGCCAAAGAAACAGCAGAGTGACTGGAAAAAGAAGCTGGCAAAGCCACAACTGATGCATTTAATCATCATAATGAATATGCCCAGTTTTCTGTATGCCAGCACAGTTGCTGGCAGCATTATTACCCCAGTGGAAAACATAGTGGAGGCCCCCATGGCAGTGGCACAACTCATCTGTTTTAACGAGTATGCCACGCGGCTGAGGCGGTCGGGATGGGGGCATAAATGATAAGAAATGCAGTAGTTGAGCGTAAAGTCAACGGAGAGACCAGCTGCCACAGAAACAAATAGGGATTCTACTACATTTAACTGCCATTCCAACAGGACTAACAGACCAACAGTCACCAGAGCTGAGCCACCTATGGCTGCAACCGAAAATAAACTGAGTAAAACATTCCATGTGGTAAGCAGCAGAACCACAAATGAAATCGCCACAGAAAAGCCAGTTATCATTATGATCTCAGTACTAAGAGTATGCTGCAGGTTAAAGAGCGCAAGGTTGCTCGTAAACCACCCGTTCTGAAGTCCTGGGGGTGCGTTCTTTAGTTCGTTTGTCAGCCATTGGTTTAAAGTGTTGTAAAATGTCTTGCTTTTGCTATAATTGAAGCTATAATGATACATTGTATGGAATTCCAATACTAAGGCTGTCAGGTTGCCTTCAGCATCAAATCTGGGTCCAATGTCATAAGCCTCAGGCCCATCTCCTCCTTGTTCTCTTACCATCATTTTTATGCAGTGAAGCAACAAATCGCTTGCGTACGGAAATGAGAATTGGTTACAGCAAAGGTTGTGGTTTTGGTCACTCTGTGAGCATTGACGACTTTCCATCCACCGCTGGAAATCTTCCATGAAGCAAATGTTTGACTTTTTATCCTGATCCGAATAATAGAAACTTTGGTTCCTCACCTTATGGCAAAGCTCTAGAAGCCACCTCTGATCATCCGCATTACCGAGGGTAAATGTAGCATCTTTCGTAAGTGTTTCATTTATCTTCGGATTGAGATGATCTCCATTATCCACAGGCATAATGCCCCATACCAGTATAATTGGCATATGTTGTCCTTCTCCATGTTCCCGATGTTCAAACATGAACTGGTGGCAGTATTCAGCATCGTATCTCTCAAAGGGGTGGCTTTGCCGGAACATCTGAACAGAAGACATGACCGAAGAGGGCAGTTTAAGCCTTGGGCTCATGCAAGCGATGTAGGCACCTCCTGCTGTCAGGGCGGCAAACCAACAAATCCAGATGTACCGGAACTTTATCACCCCACAGGGAAGGAGCTTCTCAAACAGCAATTTAGATGTTTCAGACATGGTTTTCTGAAGACCTCCAAGTTTTTGATAGAGAGAAACAATGAACTTTTTATGTCCACTGCTGTTCCAGTAATCTTCTGATTTGTAGGTTTTACAGTGGACTATAATATATCGTTCATAAAGGACCATGGTGGCAGGAAGCCAGGTTAGCATGAAGGCCATGTTGACTAGCACAGATGTTCCCATGTAAATGGCAAAGCAACGGACCGAGGTAATGCTGGTCATGTAGCTAGCATAGAAAGCAGCTCCACTTGTCAAACAAGATACTAACATAAGATAGCTAAAATGGTGCAACGTGTGTTTCACCCATTGTATCATCCCAGCGGCAGAGTGTTGTATTTTGCTGAGGTTCCACAGGTCAAAGAACACGAAAGTGTGATTTGCACATATACTACTCAGGATGGCAATTGCTATGAGGTTCACCAAGGGGAAGAAAGTCATTCTAAAGACCAGCTTGTACAAGAAGAAAGAAATCATCAGCGAACCGCCAACAGACATCAAGACCATAAAAGTGATAAAAAAAGAGCGCAGGTAAAAAGATATACTTAGAAAAATAGCTACTATGGCCAGGACCGGATACACAGTATCCAAAACAAGGTAGTGCTGGAAGAGTTTTTGCTTTAGCCCCAAGTCCATTCCAGTGATCGCCGTGTAGTTGTCAAAGAGATCCCAGGACTCCAAGTTGTCTAGATAAATGTCCATCATCGATGACCCTTTTTTGGCCGGCAGAAATAGCATGCTGTACTTTAAAGATGGGACTTGGTAATCTGTGGTCTGGGGGCTGAGAAAGTCACGATCAACTAGAAAATGGAGCAGTTGATAAACTGCACTTGATCTTGTGCACTTTTCAGGCACTTTTGCACACTGAGAATGCTTTTCTCTTTCCAACCTGGAACCAATGCAGGAAGGAGTGAGAGCACCTCTATGGTAATCTGGAGCGCAGGAACGGAGAAGAGCCAATGTTTGGGAGATGTCACTTTGCGTGATCTCCATGCATGAAGACCGGTTGTACAGGACTGAAATGTAGTTTCCAAGTGACCAGCTGGGACAACACTCCTTGTTGTCGTTGTGCTCACAGAGCTCTGGGAAGCTGGAATGTGAACGGATCTGCAGGAAAAACAAAGTCACAAACAAAAGTCATTACACAGAAATAACAGTTATCAATCATAATGCTGGTTGCTTGTAGTGTATGGAATCCCATCCTCACTATGGGCCTGATTCAGAGGCGAAAGCAAATGCTCACAGTGCCGATTAATCTTAGCCGCCCATATGGTGGGTGTAGTGTGATTTTGAACAGCCAGTGACTGCTTATTGTAGATTTAAGTTTGAACACACCCCACCTAAACTTTCTGCACATGTTACATCTGCCCCACCTGCAGTGGTACATGGTCTTGTGTGTTTTTTGCACTGCTAACAAAGCTGAATCAGCCCCAAGTTCAGCACCTTTGGATTCTTGTTCAAGCTCTGCGCATGTGCATAGTCTATGAGGTGCTTGCACAGGAAGGGGGGGGGGGGGGGTGGAGGTGGCCAAGGGGGCATTCGAATGCACAGCATTTCCTGGGCTTCCCCATGCAAACGCAGATGGGCACTTGTTCCGGACCCAGACACCGCAAGTTCGTCAGCCCACATGATTATCGAGCAGGGTGGAAATCATTCATTGGTTGACAAGCGTTGAATGATTTCGGCCCAGCACACTACCCTACGAATGGATATTTATCCAACACCTCCATTCACAAAGCGGTGGGGATATTCGCTGGGGAGCGGGGGGAGGGGGGGCAGGCATTCGCAGTGTTAGCAGGCTCGCCGAGCAGCGAATAACCGGAGCCAACCAGAATGACCCCCTTAGCTCCCAGTCTATTTTATGAATGCAGCATGTGGCATCATTTAAAGGGCAGCGTTTATATGTTACGCACCTTCTCGTTTTCTATGCGGCACATAGATTGGATCGCTTGCAGGTTCCACAAACTCCCTGCTGTTTTGGACATGAATACAAGTTGGGAGTAGCTCTTTGCTGAAAAACAGATGATATATTTGTGATTATTGAGGAAGCTGTCAGAAATATAGGTAATAACACCTGATGCTTTTTGATTTGTGCCCTTATTCGAGATCACCATACTATGTGGTGGATACAAGGAGAGACCGCCACCAGTTTGCACAGTGTCAAATGCGCGTGAGTGATACAAAGAAAATCCCAAACTGGACTGTGGGGGGGGGGATGCTTATGTGCATGAGCAGTCTGTAAAAATCGCTCTCCTGTGCGAAAGCGAAGTGGAGAGAATCAGCTCCCATCCTCCTTGTACCTCAGAGCCCCCCCCCCCCCCACATCCCTGCTCCCTGTGCCCCTGCTCCCGGCCTCCCTGTACCTCGGCTCCCCCATCCCTGCTCCCTGTGCTCCTGCTCCCAGCCTCCTTGTACCTCAGAGCCCCCCCCCCCACATCCCTGCTCCCTGTGCCCCTGCTCCCGGCCTCCCTGTACCTCGGCTCCCCCATCCCTGCTCCCTGTGCTCCTGCTCCCAGCCTCCTTGTACCTCAGAGCCCCCCCCCCCCACATCCCTGCTCCCTGTGCCCCTGCTCCCGGCCTCCCTGTACCTCGGCTCCCCCATCCGTGCTCTCTGTGCTCCTGCTCCCAGCCTCCTTGTACCTCAGAGCCCCCCCTGCTCCCCCGTCCCTGCTCCCAGCCTCCCTGTACCTCAGCACCCCTGTCCCTGTGCCCCTGCTCCCAGCCTCCCTGTACCTCAGCTCCCCCGTCCCTGCTCCCTGTGCTCCTGCTCCCGGCCTCCCTGTACCTCAGCTCCCCCATTCCTGCTCCCTGTGCCCCTACTCCCAGCCTCCCTGGACCTTGGCTCCCCCATCCCTGCTCCCAGCCTCCCTGTACCTCAGCACCCCTGTCCCTGTGCCCCTGCTCCCAGCCTCCCTGTACCTCAGCTCCCCCGTCCCTGCTCCCTGTGCCCCTGCTCCCAGCCTCCCTGTACCTCTGCACCCCTGTCCCTGCTCCCTGTGCCCCTGCTCCCAGCCTCCCTGTACCTCAGCTCCCCCGTCCCTGCTCCCTGTGCCCCTGCTCCCAGCCTCCCTGTACCTCTGCACCCCTGTCCCTGCTCCCTGTGCCCCTGCTCCCAGCCTCCCTGTACCTCAGCTCCCCCGTCCCTGCTCCCTGTGCCCCTGCTCCCAGCCTCCCTGTACCTCAGCTCCCCCGTCCCTGCTCCCTGTGCCCCTGCTCCCAGCCTCCCTGTACCTCAGCTCCCCCATTCCTGTGCTCTGTGTCCCGGCTCAGATCTCACTGTTCCAAAATATATGTGAATATAAAAGTGTGGATCTTTCCAAACTTCTACATGCCTGGGGGCCCACAGAAAAAGCTGTCTATGCCATCGTTCTGTTCCACCATCCTACGGTAACGGGCGTCCCTTCTGGTTACTTGAAATAGCTTCTCGTTCTTTCTGCTGGGTTCAAGATCATCCAAACTGAAAAGAGAAGGAGAGGGGGGGGGGGGTAGAGAGAGAGAGAGAGGGAGAAAAAGAGAGAAGGAGAGAGAGAGAGAGAGAGAGAGAGAGAGAGAGAAGGAAATAAAGATTAATACAACGTGTGCTGTAAGTTCTGGTTAAGTTAAATTCATCAAATCGTTACATTTATTATACGCCGTGTAGTATAAAATGAAGACAGATAATAAAACAAAATTGACACTTGCAATATTTTTTTCAGATGGTTTTCGACAGATTTCCCCATAAAAGTGCACGTTGTTATATTTTCTAAATTGCATCGGAACAGAGGGGGTGATTCTGGTTGGCTCAGATTACTGAACACCAGAGACGCCGCCTAGCCGAATGCCCGCCCCCAACATACCCCCCCCCCCAGAGACGCCACCTAGCTGAATGCCCGCCCCCAACACCCCCCCCAGAGACGCCGCCTAGCCGAATGCCCGCCCCCAACACACACACACCCCCAGAGACGCCGCCTACCCGATCGCCGCCGATTCCCCTCGGTACCATGCGGGGGGATGTGTAACGAAAACACGTCTCTTCGCATGCCTCCGCTGCGCGACAAATCATTTGATGGTTGCCGACCATGGAATGATTTCTCCTGACTTCGACAAGTCTGAGCACAGCACCGAGCGCAGGTCATGGAAAGAACAACTCCCCCAGTCTGTGGTCACTCAGGGGCGATTCAGACCTGCTCGTAGCTGAGTGCAGGGCTGTTCGCTCCAGGAGGGGCTGGAAGGGTGCGGAGGACACTTGACGTACCCCTGCACACACAAGCATGTCTGTCGATGCCTCCTTGGGGCGGGTGGTTGATGTCACATGACGCGTAGTGAGTTTACCTGCTCACTACGCTAGCGTACAGGTCTGAATCGGACCCTCAGTACAGCCGACAGATCTGAGACGCCAGCACCATTGTATCTGCACATGGGATGGCAGCGTCAGTCTGAGACCACCCTGACGCTGCTGCATAAAGGATCACTCGGGTCCCTATGACCTGCGCCGGTATTTAGAACACAAAGCCATTGAAACTATGAAGTGAAAACCAATGAAGAGCGAGGGCGAATGTTCTACCTGTTCTTGTCGCCATGCGGATAGACAGACAAGGCCTTCCTGTAGCCAGTGTTACTCTGTATATTCTTCCAGGCCGTTAATTTCCTCCCAATTTCTGTATCTCTCGGCTCAAACCCTTGCTGTAGACAGAGAATTGTAAATGGCAAATGTGATAGGAGTTGGGAGAATGAGAGCGTGTTAGTGATGGAATACATGGAGGTGATTATCGGATCTGCATCTTCTGCCTGGTGTAAAACGCACCTTTGACTTCTGCAGCGGTGACAGGACCTTATTCAGATCTGTTCGCAATGGCAGCTTGTTCACACGGGGATCGATGTTTCTTCTATGTGCATGTCTGCGCATGTGCATGCTTTTGTTGCGTGTGGCCACGACAAACAGATTGTTCACTGGGCGCATGCAAGCAGATGAGGGGCGTGGGGTGTCGGGCTGCCCCATTACTTTATGGGAATGCCCATTGTTTCGTGGGCGTTCCCATGAGAGCGCTGGGCATTTTCATGCTAATGAGGCATGACGGACAGGTGGGGGGGCAGCCTACTTCCCCTCCCCGCTCTGTACCTTACAGATGCGTGAGGCTTCGCCATCGTTCGATGGTCGGCGAGCCACGGTTTGAGTTAGGGAACAGAAAGAAGCCGCAGGGAGCCAAGTCGGGCGAGTACGGTGGATGCGGCAACATTTCAATTCACTGTGCGAGCGCCTTGGGCGAGTATCACATTTGCCGCAGCGTTTGCCTGGGAAGGGGAGAGAGGGGGCGGGTGGGGGGCAAAATATCTACCCGGAGCAGGGGAATGCCCACTGACTGTCTGTAAATACCCTGTTTGTTGTATCACTGTCTCTTATTGTAAAGCGCAACGGAATCTGCTGCTATATAAGACACTGTACATAAAATAAATAATGGGGACAGGGATGGGGCGATGCCTGCTCGGGGATCAGCCTAGACTGCCTTTTTTTATGTGAACAGGTGGATCAGTCATTCGCCGACCATCAAATGATGTTTTTCCCCTACACACGCATGCGAATGGATGAGTGAGCGTTCACAACCATTTGCACACAAATGCTCCCATTCGCTTGGGGAAGGGGGCGTGAGTTTGCTCGCCCAGCGGGCAGCATCTATCCGCTCGGTAAGCAGCGAATGTACGCTGCTTACACAGCCAGAGTGAATCACCACCTTGATGTATACTACTGAATGCATATCAGCTACTAATCATTCTTTCTTGTCAGTATGAAACTAATAAGACATAGGAGCAGCCTGCAAACTATACATTCCATTGATTTATTGTGTATGATCTCAACAGGAGCCCATACTGGCGTTTTGACGCATGACCTGACATTTCAAAGTTACGTCTGGTTCTCCCTGAAATCTGCTTTGAATCCAGGGGGGAAGCTTACCATCAAAGGGTTGGAGAAGTCTGGCATTTGCCCAATCAGGATCCCTGCCAACGTACACACCACCATCAGGACCAAACAGATTGCTAAGATGGGTAGTGGCCAGTCAGTAATCAGCTGGGAGTAACTGTAAGTAAATCACAATAACACAATGATGACTTCTGTAAAGCAGCAGCCTGATTGTAATGGTTCCCTTGAGCTAATTACATATGCATTCAATTTACATTTATTATAAATAGTGTGGTGAGAATATTGTGTGCAGCTAGTACTACATAAGGGCTTATACAGTAGGGAGCAAATCAAAACAGGAGCAAGTAACTGTGGGGGTGATTCAGTTTGGTTTGCAAAAGCAAACTCCTTTAATGGACAAAACCATGCTGCACCGCAGGTACATGTGCAGAGAGAGTTACATTTGGTGAGTTATTTTGTTTCTGTGCAGGGTAAATACTGGCTGCATTATTTTTACACTACAATATAGATTTCAGTTTGAACAAACCCCACCCAGATCTAATGCTGGGTACACACCAGAGCAATTTGGCCTCAATCGAGTCAATTTCGCTGCAATTCCGAACGATTGTATGTTGATTTGGCATTTTTTAGATTTAGATTCCAATCCGATGCGCATCCCTGCCGGTCGTTTAGGTTGCTTTGGGGATCCTATTTGCCGCAGTCAGGATCCCTAAATCCGACTCCAACCGGGTGTCCATCACATGCACATCGTTTGTGTATTTTGCGTGCGACCCAGCTTATTTGACTGACATCTCCTAAACACCCCCCCCCACCGCCATGTTTTTCATCATCGTGAACAGTGCTGGCTCAGCAGTGGGGCTGTCTTCTGCTCTCCTGGATCCCAATCCAATTCCAAACTGGTGTGTTTTGTGTCTCCACAATGCTCCTATGCATGCTTTCCTGTGCCCTTTGTAATGGCGGCCAAAATAAAGCAATGCAAAATAGCGATGTGCAGCGTTCAGCAGGTATACACCAAGCTGCCTCACTAGTCACAAAGCAGAAATACACTGGTTAAAAACGACTGCTGCTATTTATCTCCCAGCTAGTCCAGACCCTTATTTAGATTTCAAAGGCCAATCTGATGACGGTCGCAAAACACATGAAGCACCGATCTGACCATCGCGGTCGCATCCAGTTCGGATTGAGATCGTATCGCACAAAAACACAGTTCTTACAAATCGCTCCTGGGAAGTTAAAGGGAAACCGTTTCTCGATCGTCTAACGATTGTGGTCGTTCTGGTGTGTACCCTACATAATTCTCTCTGCACATGTTTCATCTGCCCCACCTGCGGTGCACATGGTTTTGTCCATTAAAGAAGGAGTTTGCTTTGGCAAACCAACCTGAATCACCCCCTGTGTACCTTGGTAAAATCATGCACTGCAGAGAGATTGATATGAGACGGGAGTGCCCAAACAGCTAAACTGCAGCGTAGAAATAAAACTGTCCACATTGCATGGGTTACATGCAAAAGCAGCCAGTATTTACCCTGCGTGCAATACATAAATGAATCAAATATGTGCACCCTTGCAAGCAGCATGGTTTGTTCAGGGGCAAAATAACTTTATTTTTTTGCTTTGTTCCGAACGCAGACCCAGACCTTTAGGGACTGATACAGAGGTGGACACAGTTGCAGCCAAGATTGCTTCTTTTTCTGCAGCCAGCTCCCTGAAGTGGGGGGTGATGAGCCACCGGAATGACATGAAAGGGGCTGGGTGGGGTCGTTGTCGGGAACTGCACATGTGCAGAAACGCACTTGCGCACACTCAGACCTCCAAACATCGTAACAGGGCGGAATTCGCCACCGTTCCGAGTGAACAAGAATCAGGCCCCATATCTCCTGAGTCCCACCAGTAGTGCTCTGACAATGCTGAAGCCACTGAGCAGGTCTGAGCTGCATTTGTCCAATTAAGTTCAGGGAAACGCCCAGGCGTGGTCTTTGTTTTATAGAACCGTGTGACACATCTCTAGACTCTGTGGATAGATGTCTCCAGGCAGTTGTATCAGGATCAGAGAATATGACCGCAGTTATTGCTGTGTGTGCTTTAACTCATTGGAGGGGTTCTGCAGAGGAGATGCGGTCATTTGGTCTACAGCATGATGGTCGACAGTCATTAGGTTGACATGGGAGAAGGTCGACATGTGTCTAGGTCAATTTGGGAAAAAGTCAACATCGTTCTAGTTCGACAGGTCGTTAGTTTGAAAGTGTCTAGGTCGACAGTCAAAAGGTTGACATGGGGTTTTTCACCTTTTTTTTTTTTGAGCCGACATGTGCCGACAGGTGGAATTTCATGCCCTACCATTCACTAGGGTGTGGTGGGAGAATAAAATAGTGTGCCCGCTGCATCGCGAGCAATGAAAGGGGATGCAGTGCACTTTAAACTGTGTCCATGTCGACTGTGTTGACATTCAGGTAAAAAAACAGTGAAAAACCTCATGTCGACCTTTTGACTGTCAACCTAGACATTGTTGAACTAATGACCTGTCGAACTAATGACCTTTCGACCTATAACCATGTCGATCTTTTCACACGTCGACCTTTTCCCATGTCGACCTAATGACTATCGACCACCATGCTGCAGACCAAATGATCCCAAGCCCTGCAGAGAACTGCTGTTCTATATACATCCTGCAAGATGAGGAGTCTTCCGCATTCTTGTTGGTGTAATGATGGTGCCTGTGGCTGCGGTATAAATCAGCCGGAGACCATGGCAACATGGTACCAAACTTACAGTAGAAGAAACAGGTCTTAGGAGACGTCGCTAGAACTATTTAGACCGACATGCAATGTCGACAGGGCTTAGATCGACAACTGAAATCGGTTGACCTGGCTAAGGTCGACAGGGATGGAAGATTGACACAAGCATTAGGTTGACAATGGCAAGGTCGAAAGTCAAAGGTTGATGTGAGTTTTTCACGTTTCTTTTAGCTGACATGTGCCAACAGGCGGCATTTCATGCCGTACCATCATACTTGCCTACCTGACCCTCTCCATGCGGGAGAAAATGCTCTGCTCCAGGACTTCCCTGGTAATGTAGGATTGCCAGCACCTGTGGGGAGCTAGGTGAAGGTGTCACCACAGGTGCTGGCAATCATACATTACAAGGGAAGTCCAGGAGCAGAGCATTTTCTCCCGCATGGAGAGGGTCAGGTAGGCAAGTATGTGTCCAGGCTTCAGCACAGATGGTTTAATCAGAATCCCTCAGATACTAATTAAGTCACCTGTGCTCAAGCCTGGATATCTACAAAGCCTGCACTGTTGGTGTGCCTTGAGGACCGTGGTTGGGAATGCAGCTAGGTATCCTCATGGGGGAGTTAGTAATCTTCAGCCCTTTGGACCGTCTCAGTTATTTTGATGCATTGTAACAGAAAGAATGACAGCTATAGAAAGGAAACGTCATACTGTACCTGTTTGGCATCCGGAATGCTTTATCGTGCCTACAAAATAATAACAGATGAAAATTAGTGAATATGGTTCATCCCTGATATCAACAAAGAGAAAGAAAGCAGAATTGAGAGAATAGTGAGCCTTAAGGGCCCGTACACACCGGGCGACAGTGAGCCTTAAGGGCCCGTACACACCGGCGACAGTGAGCCTTAAGGGCCCGTACACACCGGGGACAGTGAGCCTTAAGGGCCCCGTACACACCGGGCGACAGTGAGCCTTAAGGGCCCGTACACACCGGGCGACAGTGAGCCTTAAGGGCCCGTACACACCGGCGACAGTGAGCTTTAAGGGCCCGTACACACCGGGCGACAGTGAGCCTTAAGGGCCCGTACACACCGGGCGACAGTGAGCCTTAAGCGCCCGTACACACCGGCGACAGTGAGCCTTAAGGGCCCGTACACACCGGGCGACAGTGAGCCTTAAGGGCCCGTACACACCGGGCGACAGTGAGCCTTAAGGGCCCGTACACACCGGGCGACAGTGAGCCTTAAGGGCCCTGTACACACCGGACGACAGTAAGCTGAAAGCCGCTCAAAACAGCAGGTTTGAGCGGCTTTCAGCCCAAAGCCGCCCAGTGTGTGTGGCCTGGCGGTGAGGGCTGCTGCGCGCTGCTGCATCATCGCCGGGAACGTCACTCATCTGCTGGTTATACCAGCAGATAAGCGGCTTTGAGGACGGCTTTGCATAGTGTTGCGCTATACAAAGCCGCCCCCCCTGTTGCAGGGTATGCTGGGATGTGTAGTTCAATAACAGCTAGCGGGCTGAAGCTTCCTCATCCCTGAGTTGCAGTGTCGGATTGGGGCAGAAGAGCCCACTGGGGTAATGCAGTGGTAGGATCCTTAGGGTCACACCCCTAAGGATCCTACCACTGCATTACCCCAGTGGGCTCTTCTGCCCCAGCCTCCAGAGGGGATGTGGCCATTGGCCAATCTACACAGAGGTTTGGCTAACCATTTGAGCATGCATGGTCTGGGCCCCTTGATAAATATAGTCCATGAATTAGATTAATAATAGCACTGCAGAAAAGACACCATAGTCCTGTTCAGGATAATTTACATTTATTGTGCACAGTCTGGAACCTGAACACCAGTGAAGGGGATGGGCCCTCAAGCAATGTGGCCCACCAGGAGAATTTTCTCTCTCTATATATATCTATATATATCTATCTCTCCCCCCCCCCTCACCTCCAGTACAGAGTGTGCTATACACATGGGTCCCTATACACATGGGCCCCTGGGTTTACAGAGTACCTGCTCACGTTCTGGTATACCCTGGGAGGAAGCAGCCAGGTCAACTGAAGAGGACATGGGCCTCTGGAAAATGGCCGGACTGGGCACAATAACTTAGCCCTGCCCCTCCCTATGCCATGTCCACAATACTGGCATTGCAAAGTGGAGTAGGGGCTACATTGATATGATCCATTCGGAGGTGGGTGTTTGTGAGGCCGGTTCCAGGACACTTGTCCACCTTTATAAGAGGCCGGGAGGGCCATCAATGTCCAGTAGCCTCCTGGCCATTCTGGGATAGTAATCAGGTATGGTCCAATGGGTACCTTGGCACAGCACACATTGCACCTCTAGCATACTGAAGTGCTTGCTGACAAACGGGTCTCTATGCGACCCATGCCATCTTTACGGTGATAACTTCAGAAAGATGGTGCTAGGCATTGAAAGCAAAGACTCTGGAAATGTGCCGCAGCCTTTGTTGTCTTCAGCACAAACACTATCCTCCTGAATATCACCGGGAAGATGGCACCAGCCATAGAAGTTAGGGGAAGTTAGGGGGGACTGCTGCATGGTGCAGGGGATGGAGCATTGCACACACCCCAAATATAAAACCAATTCAGGAGACGCAACCTGGTTTATTGTGATACAACATCATGGGTGTGTACACAATGCTACACTATCACAACAGTATCTGCAAAATAGTTCTATAGGTCTGTACCCATCTTATCTAGGTACCATGAAATCATTGATGGTTTATGGCCGATGTTGAATACTTTTGCCATTGATGTGGGAGAATAAGATGGTTTCCCACCTTTCCGGGGAGCCGGGGGGGGGGGTAGATTTGATATATATACAAAAAAATCTATGATAATAGGTGTGGACACATCAACTAATGCATAAGTGGCATACAGAAATGTCATTTTAAATCTTACCTTACGGTCACGACATGATGTTGCATTGTTTGTGTTGCCCTCTGGCTGTTTCCCCACGGCTTCCACAGGCTGTCTGTGGTCTGATGTGAGGTGTCTGTAGAAAGATTGGCACTGGACTGTTGGGAACAAAGTGTCCTGAGATCTTCATGGCCAGGTAGCTGTGGCGCTGTGTAGCTTGACTTGCCCTCTTGGTGACTGCAATGACAACACTTTGGTTGCTGATCACTCCCATGCGGAGGCAGCTGCCCATTTGATCTGTTCATGGCAGGAGTGTGGAAATAGTTTGTTGTAGATGGACGGTCCCTCACACAGCTGGGTGGCTCCTTTAGGAAACAATGAGGGAGCTCTTGTGCATTCCTAGTGTTAGACGTTCCATGCGCCATGTTCTCATTGCCACGATCCTGACAGCCTTCTCCGTCCATTAGATTACTGCAAATTGAGAAACACATAAACTAAAATTAACTTTTTCATTCCTACATGGGTAGGAGACACGGGGTCGTCATGCATTGGGTCAAGCAACCAAGGTCCTGAATGTGGACATAGTCAACATAGACACCGTCAAAGTGTTGGGTTTGCCATGCTTCGGGCACACTATTATATTCTCCCTCCACACCCTAGTGGATGGAAGGGCATGAAATATCTCCTGTTGGCGAATTGCCACATTTGACTACCAAGGAGGCGGAGCTTGGTGACGCCAGCGTCGTGTCCGCCAAATGACACATACTATCTGGTCTCCTCTCTGAGCTTCTCCGAGAGAAACAGTAGGCAAGTATGGCATAAGTATAAATCAGGGTTGCCTACCCTCCCGAAATGGCCGGGAGGCGCAAAAAAACAGGTCCCCTTCCTGGCCCCCCGGAAAGGTGGACAACCCTCCCGTACCTCCAGAATCTTCCTGGTCATGTCGGTAAATTACCACGATGTGTGGCTTTTTTTGAGGGAGGGGCTAAATATGCAAATTGGGTACTTTAGCTCCACCCCCTCCTTGAAGACCCGCACATTGCAGGATTTGTTGTACTCCTATTCTCCTCTGAGAGGAGACTTTAAAAGTAGGAAACCCTGGCATGCATACAGGGCGGATCAAAAACGGTATTTTATTTCCCACTATATTGACATACACAGTGGGAGCATATTCTTGTCTCAATACCCAGAAGCAAAGGCAGCTTAGTAAATAAAATATGCTGTGCTTTGGGACAAGTCGTTTCACGTCTGCGTCCTGCTCTTATTAACATCAATATTAATTGAAGCTGAATTTCACCACTCACTGTAATTAAAAATGTCTTCGTATTTAACCATTGGGAAATGAACGCTGCCCCTAGTAGGATGCTGCACTGGTTTCATTTGCTAATCCGCTGGCTTCCCGGCATTATATGCTGTGATGATACTGTAGCTCTGTACTGGGGAATTTGCATCTGTCTGTTAATGATCTGAATACATAGATTGGATGGGAAGTAAGTAGATCCAGAACACAGTGTAATCTTTTCCCGCTACTCTCTCCATTAGAACAACAGGCCTATACATAGAGCAAGCAGAGGAATCTCAGAAGTGTTAGCTCTGTAAGGAACATCTGCTTCTCTCTAGAGAACGTACAATAGTTTAAGCCAAGAGGAGGCAAATATTCATTTTATCTAGTGGCACACATTAATGATATGTACGTTTCCAAAAAGAAGCAAATGAATTAGTCCCCGTCGGCGTCAACACTGGTTGTAGTTCATTAGGTAGACAGTGTCGATCTAAGACCGCCTTTACCATGGAAACCTGACACTACTGTTGCTTTCTTATTATGGGATAAGTTTCTCAGTCTATTTTGAAAATGTAGAAAAGACAAAGAAAAGGTAGCGCTTGGACCAATGAGGATTACAATAAAAATATTATCATTTATTGGTGCACATAATTAAACACATTAAAAATTGAAAACTTAAAAACAAAATCAAAGTTCACTGCCCACAAAAAGCCACTACTGTCAATAGGTTTTCCAGGGGGAGGGGAAACCAAAAAAATGGGGATCCGCTCCTATTGTGCCGCCAGATGAAAGACCAGGGGACCAGTTGGTGAAAACAGGGGACCAGTTGGTGAAAGCGGGGGATATTTGCTTCCCTTATCCAGGTTATAATTTAGAAGAGGTATAGTTACCAGTGCAGTCCTTATAATGCGTAGCTTGGGAGATCTTTAATCCTTTTGTGGATAGCGTGTCGGCTTTGTCTTCCCTTGATGCTGGAATTTGAAAAGGACCAAATGTAGCACTGTGGAAAGCTGGTTCGGTCCACTGGTGAGGGCGGCTGGTTGGATCCCAAACGAGTAAAGTGCAAGTGCGTGAAGTGGCAGTTAGGGGCAGGAGAGTAGAGCAGCTCCTGACGCGTTTCGCTGTCACACAGGGACAGCTTTTTCAAAGGTACCTTTGAAAAAGCTGTCCCTGTGTGACAGCGAAACGCGTCAGGAGCTGCTCTACTCTCCTGCCCCTAACTGCCACTTCACGCACTTGCACTTTACTCGTTTGGGATCCAACCAGCCGCCCTCACCAGTGGACCGAACCAGCTTTCCACAGTGCTACATTTGGTCCTTTTCAAATTCCAGCATCAAGGGAAGACAAAGCCGACACGCTATCCACAAAAGGATTAAAGATCTCCCAAGCTACGCATTATAAGGACTGCACTGGTAACTATACCTCTTCTAAATTATAACCTGGATAAGGGAAGCAAATATCCCCCGCTTTCACCAACTGGTCCCCTGTTTTCACCAACTGGTCCCCTGGTCTTTCATCTGGCGGCACAATAGGAGCGGATCCCCATTTTTTTGGTTTCCCCTCCCCCTGGAAAACCTATTGACAGTAGTGGCTTTTTGTGGGCAGTGAACTTTGATTTTGTTTTTAAGTTTTCAATTTTTAATGTGTTTAATTATGTGCACCAATAAATGATAATATTTTTATTGTAATCCTCATTGGTCCAAGCGCTACCTTTTCTTTGTCTTTTCTCTATATATCTTTTTTGGGACCCACTCAGTCCCAGTGGTAGCAGCTTTACAAAGCATCCTCTGTCAGCGCTCATACAGCTACCTGGTAGCTTCTTGTCTGTTATTTTGAAAATGTGTGTATCTAGATCTGACTGCATTCAGTGGTGTAGCTAGGTGCCACCACGGTGCCCAGAGCAAGGGCATGTTTTGCGCTCCCCCCCCCCGATTTGTAGTAGGCGGGGCTCTTGCGCGGAGGAAAGGGGGCGTGGCCTAACTTTATACCAGACACCGTAATGCCCATTGCACATTTTAGCAAATTTGGAAATACCCATTACACATAAAGCCACATGCCATAATGCCAATTACACCTAAGGCCACACATGATGCCCATTACATACTATATAACAAACTTTAATGCCCATTACATACTATATAACACACCGTAATGCCCATTACATACTATAAAACACACCGTAATGCCCATTACATACTATATAACACACCGTGATGCCCATTACATGCTATATAACACACCATAATGCCCATTACATACTATATAACACACCGTAATGCCCATTTACATACTATATAACACACCGTACTGCCCATCACATACTATATAACACACCGTAATGCCCATTACATACTATATAACACACCGTAATGCCCATTTACATACTATATAACACACCGTACTGCCCATCACATACTATATAACACACCATGATGCCCATTACATACTATATAACACACCGTAATGCCCATTACATACATATAACACACCGTAATGCACATTACATACTATATAACACACCGTAATGCCCATTACATACTATAAAACACACCGTAATGCCCATTACATACTATATAACACACCGCAGTGCCCAGTACATACTATATAACACACCGTAATGCCCATTACATACTATATAACACACCGTAATGCCCATTACATACTATATAACACACCGTAATGCCCATTACATACTATATAACACACCGTAATGCCCATTACATACTATATAACACACCGTAATGCCCATTACATACTATGTATAACACACCGTAATGCCCATTACATACTATATAACACACCGTAATGCCCATTACATACTATGTATAACACACCGTAATGCCCATTACATACTATATAACACACCGTAATGCCCATTACATACTATATAACACACCATGATGCCCATTACATACTATATAACACACCGTAATGCCCATTACATACATATAACACACCGTAATGCACATTACATACTATATAACACACCGTAATGCCCATTACATACTATAAAACACACCGTAATGCCCATTACATACTATATAACACACCGTGATGCCCATTACATGCTATATAACACACCATAATGCCCATTACATACTATATAACACACCGTAATGCCCATTTACATACTATATAACACACCGTACTGCCCATCACATACTATATAACACACCGTAATGCCCATTACATACTATATAACACACCGTAATGCCCATTACATACTATATAACACTCCGCAATGCCCATGACATACTATATAACACACCGTGATGCCCATTACATACTATATAACACCGTAATGCCCATTACATACTATATAACACACCGTAATGCCCATTACACACTATATAACACACCGTAATGCCCATCACATACTATATAACACACCGTAATGCCCATTACATACTATATAACACCGTAATGCCCATTACATACTATATAACACACCGTAATGCCCATTACATACTATATAACACACCGTAATGCCCATTTACATACTGTATAACACACCGTAATGCCCATGACATACTATATAACACACCGTAATGCACATTACATATTATATAACACAGCGTAATGCCCATTACATACTATATAACACACCGTAATGCCCATTACATACTATATAACACACTGTGATGCAGATTACATACTATATAACACAGCGTAATGCCCATTACATACTATATAACACTCCGCAATGCCCATTACATACTATATAACACACCGTAATGCCCATTACATACTATATAACACACCGTAATGCCCATGACATACTATATAACACACCGTAATGCCCATTACATACTATATATCACACCATAATGCCCATTACATACTATATAACACACCGTAATGCCCATTACATACTATATAACACACCGTAATGCCCATTACATACTATATAACACACCGTAATGCCCATTACATACTATATAACACACCGTACTGCCCATCACATACTATATAACACACCGTAATGCCCATTACATACTATATAACACACCGTGATGCCCATTACATGCTATATAACACACCATAATGCCCATTACATACTATATAACACACCGTAATGCCCATTACATACTATATAACACACCGTAATGCCCATTACATACTATATAACACACCGTAATGCCCATCACATACTATATAACACACCGTAATGCCCATTTACATACTATATAACACACCGTACTGCCCATCACATACTATATAACACACCGTAATGCCCATTACATACTATATAACACACCGTAATGCCCATTACATACTATATAACACTCCGCAATGCCCATGACATACTATATAACACACCGTAATGCCCATTACATACTATATAACACACCGTAATGCCCATTACATACTATATAACACACCGTAATGCCCATTACATACTATATAACACACCGTAATGCCCATTACATACTATATAACACACCGTAATGCCCATTACATACTATATAACACCGTAATGCCCATTACATACTATATAACACACCGTAATGCCCATTACATACTATATGACACACCGTAATGCCCATTAATACTATATAACACACCGTAATGCCCATTACATACTATATAACACACCGTAATGCCCATTACATACTATATAACACACCGTAATGCCCATTACATACTATATAACACACCGTAATCCCCATAACATGCTATATAACACACCATAATGCCCATTACATACTATATAACACGTAATGCCCATTACATACTATATAACACACCGTAATGCCCATTACATACTATATAACACACCGTGATGCCCATTACATGCTATATAACACACCATAATGCCCATTACATACTATATAACACACCGTAATGCCCATTACATACTATATAACACACCATAATGCCCATTACATGCTATATAACACCGTAATCCCCATTACATACTATATAACACACCGTAATGCCCATTACATACTATATAACACACCGTAATGCCCATTACATACTATATAACACACCGTAATGCCCATTACATACTATATAACACACCGTAATGCCCATTACATACTATATAACACACCGTAATGCACATTACATACTATATAACACACCGTAATGCCCATTACATACTATATAACACACCGTAATGCCCATTACATACTATATAACACACCGTAATGCCCATTACATACTATATAACACACCGTAATGCCCATTACATACTATATAACACACCGTAATGCCCATTACATACTATATAACACACCGTAATGCCCATTACATACTATATAACACACCGTAATGCCCATTACATGCTATATAACACACCGTAATGCCCATTAATACTATATAACACACCGTAATGGCCATTACATACTATATAACACACCGTAATGCCCATTACATACTATATAGCACACCGTAATGCCCATTACATACTATATAACACACCGTAATGCCCATTACATACTATATAACACACCGTAATGCCCATTACATACTATATAACACACCGTAATGCCCATTACATACTATATAACACACCGTAATGCCCATTACATACTATATAACACACCGTAATGCCCATTACATACTATATAGCACACCGTAATGCCCATTACATACTATATAACACACCGTAATGCCCATTACATACTATATAACACACCGTAATGCCCATTACATACTATATAACACACCGTAATGCCCATTACATACTATATAACACACCGTAATGCCCATTACATACTATATAACACACCGTAATGCACATTACATACTATATAACACACCGTAATGCCCATTACATACTATATAACACACCATAATGCCCATTACATACTATATAACACACCGTAATGCCCATTACATACTATATAACACACCGTAAAGCCCATTACATACTATATGACACACCGTAATGCCCATTACATACTATATAACACACCGTGATGCCCATTACATACTATATAACACACCGTGATGCCCATTACACACTATATAACAAACTTTAATGCCCATTACATACTATATAACAAACTTTAATGCCCATTACATACTATATAACAGTTTAGATGAAACAGAAAGACAAAAAAACAACCCACGCTGTTCTCAATTTCCTATGTGCAATCAAAATCGCCAAATTTCATCTGTATGTCAATCTGATATTGTTAATGCTAAATTGGCAACATCACTAAATTGTATAGTTAATCTCTCTGGCAGATTGTTTAGGGCATAAGAGCCTGAATGCTAATTCATTCAATACCTATCTAACAATGACACCCTGCTCAAGGCTGGCAATGATTTATAGCCACCAACACGCGGGGAAGCAGAGGTAATTAATAATGTGTGCAAAATACAACAATATGAGAAGCAAAAAAAGGGAGTAAATCTCCTATAATGCACCCGGGTGGATGACTTAATTGCAAGGCAGCGCGGACCGCTCGTCAGCTCCGTACGAGCTGCGGAGGGTGTTACCTTCTCGGAGCTGTGGATATCTCAGGCCTGAATCTCCACTGTGCTGTGCTTTCTCCGTTCGTCTCGTGCTGCTCCCCGGTGTTGTGAGCGGTAGCTGGATACGCGTTTCGCCAGTCGGCTTCCTCAGTCCGCCACTTCAATTCAAGTCTACCGCAGGACCGTTAGCCAATAGGCGCTCGCAGTCCAGCAGCAACCAATGCTGCTTCTGATTGGCTGCTGGTCCGCAAGCGCCTATTGGCTAGCGGTCCAGCGGGAGACTTGAATTGAAAATAGTGGCAGACAGCCGGGCACAGGGGGGAGCGGGGGAGATGGGCAGGCGGGGGAGCAAGCAAGCTGGCGGTGCACGGCTCCGGCGCCCTGTGATCTCATGTTCCGCCAGCTACGCCCTCGCTACGCCCCTGACTGAATTAAGGAAACCCATGTCTGTATAAAGAATCATATATCGCATACACCTGACATCAAAGCATTTGAACTGCAGGTTAGAAAACTGAAGTCTACAGCCATGTTTAACCCTTTGAGTGTCAACGTTGCTGTAAAAATGGCAGCATCGCTCAGAGACTGTTCTCTTAGTATAAATAAATACACAACAGCCGAGTCAATGAATTGAAGTTTAGTTAAAGATTGCATCCAAAAAATGGAACGGCGCTGGCATATTTTGAGGATCTCTCACAGCAACGTTGGCACTGGATGGGTTAAAGCTTGCCTGGCAGCAAATTCATTTGCTTGGCTCATTTACTTGAAAAGTGTAATTAGGATCCTTCCTCTGCACGGGTAAAAATAGCTCTAATGAGGACGATCGTTAGCACTGAAATAGACCCTTCATTCCTGAATTGATTTGTATAACTGTTTTGGGGATCTTTATCATTTAATCATGTACGAAAGGATATGGGAAATGTTTTCCCAAAGTAAGGGTAACATACTAGGATCCGTCAGGTCGCGATGACGCTGTCGGCTTCAAGATTGTCGGATTGTGACTGCCGGAATGTCATAACACACCCGAATGCTGTTATGTGTTTTAAACAAGCCCCGTTGGGTTACAACAATTAGAATATTTGATGTTTCAAGTTACACAGAACTTTAAGGAAATCTTCACAGAATCCCTTTTCTTATTATCAAAGGTAACAAAGTGATTTAATAAATCCCTGACAATATAAAACTTATGGTAACAATAATATTTATTAAAATGATACTTTTTTTTTTACAAAGGAAGCATAAATAAAGCTACACGGCACTGCCATTTTTTTCCCTTAGGCTCCATGAATAGTCTCAAAGCCCTCACTGTAAAAAAACAGGATGTGTGTATGAATAGGAAGATCAAAAGCCACTGTCACGGACACCGCAGCTTCTCATTGGTCCAATCGCTCACACCCCTCCGCAGCTACTCATTGCTCCAAGCACTCGCGCCCCTCTACTGAAGCCCTTTTAAACTGCAAAAGAATATTTTCACCAGTTTAGGCCTTAATATAGTTTAAAGCGCTGAATTGGTCACAGCAGGAAGGATATTGGCATCGCTTTTGAAATAAAAAAAACTAACATTTTCATGCAATCTACAACCACCATCAATGATAATGAAATCTAAACCAATGATGTCTTATATCAGAGGTGGGGAATCTTTTTTGTGCCAAGGGCCGTTTGTATGGGGGAAAAATCCTTTGGGGGCCATATGTAAAAATTTCTCTTACAATTTGTCTTGCTGCAGCCGTCCCACGCTCCGGCGGCTGCCGCTGAATAGGACTGACAGTCTCCGGCTGCTGTTGCTTAAGAGGAATCTCGCGAGAACTACCGACCTCTCGCGAGAATTCCTCTGTACTTGACTCCCGGCAAAGCCACCAGGCAGGTGGACGGGCCACTCGGACCGCATATGGCCCCCGGGCCTGAGGTTCCCCACCCCTGTCTTATAGCCTATAAAGCATTTACATATACGCACGCGCACATTTGATTGATCATTATTTTTGAATTACAAAAGTTATTGTTAGGAGCCAGCGCTGATTGACACTGTGATTTTACAATAGCCTATGTCAGAGCCAGTGCATGGGGCATTTTGCAGCCCCAATGAAAACAATAAAATGTGGAATATTTTTATTATAACTGACTTTTATTTGCGAAGGCCTAAAAAAAATCATTCAATGGTCAACGACTATCGAATGCTTTTTCGGCCGTACACTTGCTCGCGAATGGATGTGTGAGAATATTTGTGTGCCACCACGTATATTCACGGGGCAGTGGGGGGGCGGACGTGCATTCGCCTAACGAACGACTGCTGCTTTGCAAGCCACGGTGAATTCAGGGCTGAATTAACAATGGGCCTGATGGAGCTACAGCTCCAGACCCACTCTCCAAATAGCCCCCCGGGAACCGGAGATACCACCATGCAAAGCTGGAACGTTTTCCCCATAGGATAACATGGGACCCGCTAATTCCGACACTCACACATTTCCAACGGCTGCCAGTTCCCCCTCCGGCATCACAGAAGCTTGAGGTTGAACCCAAATAGCTGGGCCTTCAATATGATATCAGGCTGGTCCATATGGGCTCATTGGTTCTAGAGATATTGAGAGTAAACCGATTTTTATCATTTCTGAAATGTAATTTCATGGCTGTTCATGTTGTTTGAGGGCAGATTTCTCTGGAACCAAACAGCCCAGTTACAAAAATAAATTGAAGCCCACTCAAAAATTCTTCAATAGGATACTGATCTCATGTAAATGGGTCAGTTGGTTCCAAAGATATAGCTGGTTGGTTAAGGGGGGGGGGGGTTCTCTCCCCCTCACACCAGAAAATACAGGGACTAGGCTGGTGATCCTGGGACCATATTCCCGGGTAAGTCCCTGCATTTTCTGGTGTGAAAGGGGTATTATTTCAAATAGCCGGGACCTGCAGTGCTCTGAATACAGCCGGGCAGCCCCCTGCTCTCTGCCCGGCTGTCAATGGTTGTCACTTCTGCCCGGCGGCTGTCCCCCAGTTACTGCGACCATGTATTCTTCCTTGGCAATGAGCATGTAATCACACATGGCAACGAGCATGTAACCCCTGGCAATAAGCATGGAACCACTGGCAATGAGCACTTAGGTAAGCAGCACTTATGTAGCATAATTTTTAATAGGAATTATGGTGTTTGCATAATATGTAATGGACATTATGTTGTGTGGCCTAACATGGGGATGCGGTTAATTTCCCGGCGGTCGGGATCCCGGCGGTCGGAATCCCGACACTGGAATCCCGACCGCCGAAATCCCGAAACTTTCTCCCTCCGTGGGTGTCCACGACACCCATAGAGGGAGAATAAAATAGCGTGCCGAGCGTAGCGAGGCACCGGGCCCGCTGCGTGGCGAGCGCAGCGAGCCCGCAAGGGGGGGCGATCCATGTCCCCCCCTTGTCGGGATTTCGGCGGTCGGGATTCCAGTGTCGGGATTCCGACCGCCGGGATCCCGACCGCCGGGAAATCATATCGGATCCCTAACATGTAATGGGCATTACAGTGTAAATTTTTAATGCGTGCCTTAGGTGCGCAATGCCCCTGTTTGCATATTGTGAATTTTTGCTCAATCCATTTGGTATAGTGTGTATTTTGGCTCAATCCATGTGGCAAAATATGAATTTTGCCTTAATCTGTGTGGCATAACGTGAATTTTGACTCAATCCATGTGGCATAATGTGTAAGAGGCAAGTACAGTATAAGGGGTTACTATTGTGTTGCATGATTTGTATAAGGGGTATACTGTATGGTGTGGTAAATTTAGGTGACCACATAAACGGTGCTGAAATGTTGTCTACCAAGTTTTGTCTTTCAGTATTTTATTTTATGACTGGAGTGCCGCCTCACCCCGCAAGTATCTTAGAACATTGGCATCCTGTGGGTGCACCTTATGGAGGGCACCCGTCAATATATCTCCCTGCATTTTTTCTATGCCAGCCCCCTGCCTTTTCCAGGCATATATAATTAGTTGAAAGTATTTACACAAATAAAGCCACACCCATGAGCAGACCACCCAACCAGAACACTGGTCACCCCTCCCACATTATAAGGTGCTGCCCACAGCCCCTATCATTGCGCATAATAGGCCCTTTATCATTTTCAGCTCCAGGCCCATCTGGCACTGCGTGAATTAGGCCTATATATGTATAGATGCTTTATTGCATCTTACAGGCAATATTGAACTGAGCATACAGGTACATTTTGTTATATATAGACCATGTACCATGTATCCAAAAAAGATATAGGACAGGCAGCACACCTTTTTAAGGAAAGCTTATCTTCCAATTTATTTGTGCAACATCAGATTGTTGATGGACTGAGTTGCAAAAGGGTATAAGCAAAAAAACATAGTGGGACACTCATGTCCAAAAAGACAAATAGGAATGGCAGTCAACAAACCCCTTTCGGCTAATGCAGCTTTCATCCTGGACTGACCCAATCTCGTTGCCAGGGGGGATCACATGCATGGTGTCAAGGGGGATTGCATGCTTGTTGCCATAGTGGGTTCCATGCTTGTTGCCAGGGGTTTATGTGCTCCATGCCGGGG
Source organism: Crinia signifera (assembly GCF_055691185.1). Classification (NCBI taxonomy): domain Eukaryota; kingdom Metazoa; phylum Chordata; class Amphibia; order Anura; family Myobatrachidae; genus Crinia; species Crinia signifera. The sequence continues at coordinate 83,418,274 of NC_139228.1, read as the reverse complement.
GGGGGGTACATGCTCCATGCCAGGAGCGCTATGTGCTCCTTGCCAGGGGGGGTTTACTTGGCAGTTGCCCAGGGGTGGTTTATGTGCTCCATGCCAGGGGGGGGGGGGGTTACTTGCTCCATGCCAAGGGGGGTTTACTTGCTCATTGCCAGGGGTTGCAGGGCCACAGCTCTCCCCCACAGGCATGTGGGCACCCCCCCCTATGTTAACTACGTTAAAAATCTTAAGCGCAGGTAATGTGCTGGCGCATTATTGAGGTATCAATGCGTTAATGTGCCCAGCACAAAGATATATACAGTATATCATGTTTAACAGTCTTTTAAGATTAAGCTTTAAATGTGTAAAATGAGCACCTGTATGTACAAGGCCTTAGCTAAGTAAATATTGGCTTACACATTGTCACATGACTGCATCAAGCTGACATAGACCAAGTCTATTATAAACTGCCCTAGAAAGATTATTGCTTAGATAGTTAAATGGTACTGCGAGCACACATCGACTAAATCATTACATTGAGAACGGTTCATTCTATGTTATTACATGGTGATTTTACAGCTGCTTTGTAGCATGTAAATGGTTTAAAAAAGACGAAAGGTAACCGAATACTATAAGATCACCTATAAACACAGATCTGGTCATCTACATACATGTAGCACTGGCTGGAATAATCATGTATCATCTGTTCGATAAACTAGCTGGACACAGAAATGGTGACTGGTTTGTACACACACACATGGGGAATACACTACACAGAGTTTGAACAATGAATACAATGATAACCTATGACATATAATAAGGGTAATAGAAATAGATGTTGATGGAAAGAGAGCTTTATTGATAAACACTCACTTGGAGGAACGGAGGGCATGGATGAATGACAATATGATAAGAGGACAGGCATGATAATGTGTGACATGGATCAGAGTTTGCAGATGGTGATTCATGCAGAATTGGGGGGGGGGGGGGGTACACAGTTCTTGCTACCTGGGTTCTTGCTTTTGGCTGTCTTCCACACAGCTGCAACCAGCATGATCTTTTAGGAAATGGCGTCTGTCCATGTGGTTCGGTAAAAAAAAATAAAGATTGTGTCACCTCAGAAATGATTTGACATTTGAAAGAAGATTTCAGTCTTCAGAGATCATCAGCTAATCATCAGTATTGCGTCAACTGCCCTACATCCCTCAGTAATCCTGATTGCTTTCCAGAGGATAGTGCTGATGGCTGCTGTCCAGTTCAGTGGTGCTGAAGTGCTGTTCAGCTCTCAGTGGGGCTGGGGTCTGCCTAGGAGGGAAGGCTGCTGACTTCTGTGCTGTTGATTTCTAACATTCACTCTGTGTGCATGCGTAATACAGGCTCCCTGTCATTAAACCAATGCTGGGACACAAAGGGAGGAGAATTCAGCCCGAAGACAGCAGTCACCATGCTAACACAGACAGAGCGCAGGAGCCTATCAGGCACAGGCAGGGAAATGATACAGCAAGGTCACTCCACCAATAGTTGAGATACAGCCTATTGCAGTAAGGTGGAGTTACAGTCATCACAATGAATGGAGAAACCCAGGAATCAGAGGAGATAAGACACTGCTCAGTAATGCACCTTTCCTAATGCTGGTTTGAGGTTATCTATTATTTTCTGAGTGACTCGTGCAACCTGCGTTTTTTCTTTCTTGGCATAAATAGCAAATTGAGTTCAGTATCGCACATTTATTTAAAATAAAAAAAATCTAAAATATTTCTGCAACAAATATCTATCTACACAAATGTTGGGGCCCGCTACACTGGTATCTCTGGGGCCCCCTTGAGCAGCGGATTTTTATTACATTGCAATTTGAATGTGTTTATTTTATAATTATTATAAAAAGATTATTTATATTTACTACGCATCGTAATAGGGAGAGGCAGATGGGAGGGTGCGGCGTTGTGCGGTTCGGTGCCTCGCGTGATGTCACTGAAATCATCAGCACAGGTTACCAGGTCCAGTTGGGTTATAGGAGGGGAGTCAGAGTGGGTGACTGGCCGGCTCTCCAGCAAATATATAAACTATTGCTGGACACTGGTATGATAAAGCCTAACATTCATTGGTTACATAGTAAAAGATTGATTACTGTAACTGGTATATTTAAACCAGGAAAAGCATCAACGGAAAAGTCCGTATGGAAAATAATGTGGCTTAAATCTGTGTTCTGATTCCTTCTTATTTAATGGTGTAAGGTCATTGTGTCGGCATGTGCAGACAGGTGGTATTTCATGATCTACCAGTAGTGTGCCCAATAGTCTACCAATAGTGTGCCCAAATCATGGCGAGCACAGCAAGGGGGTGCGGTACACTTTGACTGTATCCATGTCGACTATGTCGACATTCGGGAAAAAAAACTTGGAAAAACTGACAAAAAAAAAACATGAAAAACTTGAAAACCTGCCACCGATTCGGATTACATTTTGCTGCATATATCTGTATTCTGAAGTGGTCTCAGCTGGATAGATACGACACTCGTGTAGTTTACTAAGACCTGTCAGTCCATGTATCTCTGTGGTAGGTGACATACAACATGCATTGTGTGGAAACCAGTGGTAATTGTCCATCATATCCCAGGTCACTAATTAGACATTTTATATTGTGATATATCATGTGGGAAATTTAATAGGATGAGAGATTCAGAAAGTGAGACATTTGGTAAGAAATCTCCAGGTTTTTTTTTTGGGGGGGGGGGGGGGGGGGGGGGTTTAAGCGGCAATCATTTACACTGCAAAAACCGTTTTGGAGATTTCTTACCAAATCTGTAACATTCTGGCCAAGATTGTGCAAAAACCCTTATTATTTAAAAAATGATTACAATTCTGTTTAGTAATGTTTGGAACGTGCATCTTTTGTCTATTTGTGTCTGGCACTATAAGCCCCAGCAAGGCAGCACTCAGAAATATTCATAGCAGCCATCTTGTTCCTTGCTTCCATTTTGTTTATGTTAAAGTTGTGTTCTTCAATTACACTAGAACTACTCAAGGCAATTGATGAATGTGGTCTATGTAAAAAGAATCTAATTAGACTGCTATGGAAATATTTAGCCATCTATAGTCATGATGTTTGACAATTAAGCCGATGCGCGGTCCTGAGCTGCACATAAGATCGATCGTATGGGTTATTGTGCCATCCCAATGTAGGTCAACCTGCATTGGTCGACAACTGAAGGTCGACAGGCCTTAGTTCGATACCTGAAATAGGTTGCATTGGGTAAAGTTGACAGGGTCGGAAGGTTAACACAAGTATTAGGTCGACATGTTTGACACTGGCAGCAGGAAGCCTTGGAGAACACACAGAGCACATTTTTTATACCGGTTTTAAGTTATCTTTTATTCTTGGGACTGATGCAATAATGGCAGATTTTCAATTGCAGTTGGTACCTTGGGTTCTACATTCTTATATGAGAGCAATCAATACAGAAATTGCCATCAACCGTATCAATACCGGAATCTATATCAAATTTAGAGTCTGCATCCTTCCTTATTAAAGACATTTAGGGGGACATTTACCAAAATGGATTCGTAGAAAAAAGGTGTATTCGTAGGGAGAAATACACCTTTTTTTTACGAATTTGTATTTTCGGGATTTACAATCCCAAAAATACAACAAATCGTAGTCCTAAAGATGGAACATTCGTATTTGTATTTACAAATACGAATGTCTACACCATCGATAGAATACGACAGAAATCACCATTCAAAGAATGGTGGTTTCTGATTTACTAAGCAGCCGTACTGATAATACGGCTGCTTAGTGGTGTAAAACACCCACGCAAATACGACAGGAAAATAGAACACCATTTTCCTGTTCTATTTGCGTTTTAGCCTGCACGGATCAGTCAGATCCGTGCAGGCTTCAGTGTAAAAAAATAGAAAAATAAATAAATTAAAAAAAAAAAACGGCGTGGGGTCCCCCCCACAGCCGAAACCAGCACCAGGCTGACAGAGCCTGGAGCCGGTAATTAAAAATCAGGGAACCCGACAAATAGGGGTTCCCTGATTTTTAACAACCAGCCCCAGGCTCCTGCTCTGGGGCTGGTTCCCAAAATACGGGGGACAAAATGACTAGGGGTCCCCCGTATTTCAAGAACCAGCCCCAGGCAAAACCAGCCAGCGGGTAATGCCACAGCCGGGGGGAGACTTTTTATGCAAGTCCCCCCGGCCAAAGCATTAACCCTACCGACCAGTCAGCCTGGCCAGGGGCCCTGGGGGAGTGGGGACCCCCCCAATAAAGGGGTCCCCCCCCTCCAGGACTTACCTGACCAGGCTGAAGCCTGGTGCTGTCCTCGATGCCCCTGGGCGGTGGGCATCGAGCTGATGGTTTTGTGTAAAAAATAGAATAAAAACCATTGTCTTTTACTGGTGAACTATGAGTCCCAGCAAGCCTCCCCCGCAAGCTGGGACTTGGAGAACCACAAGTCCCAGCCTGCGGGGCATTAAAGGGCCCGCTGGTTCTTGTAGTTCCACAGTAAAAGAAAGAGTTAAATAAACACACTGACACACGTGAAAAATAAAAGTTTAATACACACATTACACATACATACTGATACTTACCTTTCTTGATCCCGTAGGTAGCCCTGGTCCTGATGTCCTGTGTCGTCCATGTCGGCTGTCTGCGTCGTCCTCCAGGTCCATGTCGACGGTCCGTGTCGTCCTCCAGGTCCATGGCGGTGTCCGGGTCCGAAGAAATCCATGTTGGAGCTGTGGAAGGAAATCCTACTCACCTGTTCCTGCGCTGAAGAAGTCTTCTCTTGATCCGACGTAGTCCAGGTAATCTTCCTGCTGTCGCCGGTCCCCGCTGTCTGCGCTGTCCGTGCATCGCGCTGAGGAGAGATGCTGAAGTTTCATATTCGGCGCCTCTCCTCAGACTGAATTCTATTGGCCGCCTAGCAGGCCAATCAGGAGCCGACTTTCTCGGCTCCTGATTGGCCTGCTAGGCGGCCAATAGAATTCAGTCTGAGGAGAGGCGCCGAATATGAAACTTCAGCATCTCTCCTCAGCGCGATGCACGGACAGCGCAGACAGCGGGGACCGGCGACAGCAGGAAGATTACCTGGACTACGTCGGATCAAGAGAAGACTTCTTCAGCGCAGGAACAGGTGAGTAGGATTTCCTTCCACAGCTCCAACATGGATTTCTTCGGACCCGGACACCGCCATGGACCTGGAGGACGACACGGACCGTCGACATGGACCTGGAGGACGACGCAGACAGCCGACATGGACGACACAGGACATCAGGACCAGGGCTACCTACGGGATCAAGAAAGGTAAGTATCAGTATGTATGTGTAATGTGTGTATTAAACTTTTATTTTTCACGTGTGTCAGTGTGTTTATTTAACTCTTTCTTTTACTGTGGAACTACAAGAACCAGCGGGCCCTTTAATGCCCCGCAGGCTGGGACTTGTGGTTCTCCAAGTCCCAGCTTGCGGGGGAGGCTTGCTGGGACTCATAGTTCACCAGTAAAAGACAATGGTTTTTATTCTATTTTTTACACAAAACCATCAGCTCGATGCCCACCGCCCAGGGGCATCGAGGACAGCACCAGGCTTCAGCCTGGTCAGGTAAGTCCTGGAGGGGGGGGACCCCTTTATTGGGGGGGTCCCCACTCCCCCAGGGCCCCTGGCCAGGCTGACTGGTCGGTAGGGTTAATGCTTTGGCCGGGGGGACTTGCATAAAAAGTCTCCCCCCGGCTGTGGCATTACCCGCTGGCTGGTTTTGCCTGGGGCTGGTTCTTGAAATACGGGGGACCCCTAGTCATTTTGTCCCCCGTATTTTGGGAACCAGCCCCGGAGCAGGAGCCTGGGGCTGGTTGTTAAAAATCAGGGAACCCCTATTTGTCGGGTTCCCTGATTTTTAATTACCGGCTCCAGGCTCTGTCAGCCTGGTGCTGGTTTCGGCTGTGGGGGGGACCCCACGCCGTTTTTTTTTTTAATTTATTTTTTTTTCTATTTTTTTTACACCATGCAGCCTGCACGGATCTGACTGATCCGTGCAGACTGCTAGAAATAATTCGTATTAGCAGCCGTATATACGGCCGCTAATACGAATCATTACACCATCGGAGGGTTACAAAGCAGTCGTATATGACTGCTTTGTAACTGATCCTCCGGAACACGACTTTGCATACGACTTAAACAGTCGTATGCAGTCGTAGGGAAAATACCAATACGAAAAACTAGGTTTTTCATATTGGTAAATTTCCCCCTTATTATCCAAGGCTGAGCGTTCAAAATATATCAAATTGATTGAGGTTCTTGCCCCCGATGAAGTCTCTTTGAGACGAAACGCGTTGGGTGTTATATTTATGTGATCAATTTCAACAAATTGTTAAATATCTACTCCAGTCTAAAGGAGCAACTGTTACTGAACAGTATATGGATGAATCTTTTATAATAAATTTTGTGATAAAATATACCATGGGTTTTTATTGTACAAAGTATCTTTTTCATCTAAGCAGTGGGGCGCTGAACACACTATTGTATTGGTATTTCTGTAGTTAGGTTTCTACTAGTATGGAACCTAGTGTTATTAGCGACACATTGTAATGTTGTAAGAAGTGCGGTATTGGGGATATTGATTTTTATATATATATATATATATATATATATATATATATATATATATATATATATATATATATATATATAACTACTCATCACTCCCACTCAATGTACAATATCACTCCTTTGTGTGCAAAAAGATGTCAAAACAGAAAGTGAAAGCAATTTTTACAGGGACGCTGTTCTGTTTTAAACTTGCTGGATATGGAGAGACAGATATTAAGCAGACAGGGACCGGGGGCAGGGTGGAAAGTTTGTGGGCTAAAACTGTCACAGCTCAAGCTGAAAATACATTGTAGAATCCATCATTTTGAACTTTAATTGCGATGTAATATGTTAAATAATGAACTGAAATCAAGTGAAATTGTGTACGAATAACTTTTTATGATTATTTGAGCTTTAATATAGAACCATGTACTAGGGCAGGGGTGGCCAACCGGTCAGAGGTAAAGGGCCACCACTGTACTAGGGCATCGCCATTAATCGGTGGATGTGTAATGTGTCTAATTACTTTAACCCTTTGAGTGCCAAGTGAATTTCTCAAAATCGGTGTGAAAATTGGCAAGCAAACCTATTTCTTCATCACAATGACCCGTAATATTTAGCTTCTATAGGAAATATAGTCTTTTTTTTTTTTTCACACAACATTTTTTTTATTTGAATTTATATAACAAATGTGAGCGACGCTGCAATTTTTTTTGTTTTGCACATCTCTCACAGAGATGTTGGCACTCGGAGGGTTAAAATAACTGGATGGGGCGGGTTTCTAAGTTCCATGCGATTCCTTTCTAAGGTCACAGAGCGAGAGTGATGTCATAAGAAATACACACAAGAGAATCCGCAGTTGCGGGAAACGTAATATGCTTTTATTTATATGATTATAACTAGATCTACGCAGTGAGGTTATACAGGACAGAATGCGTCATCGTGAATACACAGAGGGTTCACTTGTATCTGACTGGTCTATTGCTTTTCTTTTCCTTGTCTAAAGTTATAAGAAGAGTCCTGTCCACCACGAGCTTGTCCCTGATCCTGACTCTGTCCCCCTGGTTGTGGTTGGGTCACACGACCTTGCCCCCTGCTTTGACTCTGGCTTCCACTCTGGCTACCACAGGTTCCTCCTTGGCTTTGTTGGTCACCACCTTGGCCTTGTCCTGGTTGCTGGGATACACTCCCCTGCTGTCCCCTGCTTTGACTCTGGCTTCCACTCTGGCTACCACAGGTTCCTCCTTGGCTTTGTTGGTCACCACCTTGGCCCTGTCCTGGTTGCTGGGATACACTCCCCTGCTGTCCCCTGCCTTGACCCTGTCCTGGTTGCTGGTATCCACCACCCTGCTGGTTGCTTCCTTGATCCTGACCTGGTTGCTGAGGTCCACTTCCCGGCTGTGGACCGCTCTGATCCTGTCCTTGATATCCACCAGCCTGTTTTCCACTGCTCTGATCCTGTCCTTGAGATCCACCAGCCTGTTTTCCACTGCTCTGATCCTGTCCTTGATATCCACCAGCCTGCTGTCCACTGCTCTGATCCTGTCCTTGTGAGCTTACACTACCCTGCTGTCCCCTGCTTTGATCTTGTCCTTGTGAGCTTACACTACCCTGCTGTCCCCTGCTTTGATCTTGTCCTGCTTGATATCCGCTACCCTGCAGCCCTCTGCCTTGGCCTTGTGGCTGGTATCCGCTGCCTTGGGGTCCACTGGGTTGGCTTTGATCTTGTCCTGGCTGATATCCACTTATTGGTCCAGAGCTTGGGTTCTGTGGACCACTGCCCTGGCTTACATCGGGCTGTTAAAAAACATTGAAAATAGAATCAATATAAAAATACTAGTACAAAATAATATGGCATAAAGTACATTTCATTGTCAATCCAAAGTTAATACCCTAAACTGGCAAATGTCTTCCACCATGGGCAGTGGCATTGAGGTGGTGGGTACATTTTAATCGGGCCTGGGTCTGTTGGAGGGCCCTGGGTTTCGCCCCCCCTTCCCCCTTTGCAGGGAGCCGGGCAGTGGGGAGAGAGTTGACAGGCTGCTGCCGAAGCACAGCCTCTCTCCCCAGCTCAGCACACACTGCTCAGTGCCATGTGCTGAGCTGGGGAGAGAGGCATAGCCATGCCCTCTCCCAGAGTCACCGCCTGGTGACCCCACCCCCTCCATTTAACCTGGCCCCGGATTACCTCTCGGCGCCCCTGACCATGGGCTAATCTCTATATAATATGAGCTGAGGGCCAAGAGCTATGACCATAATATACCAAGACCCAAGTAATGATTTTGACTCTTATTGCAAATTTTACATTTGTATTCTTATATTTCACAAAAATAAACTCACCAGACCGGCTTTATTTCCGGAAGCCTATTACAGAAAAACAGAAATAGAATAAAACATAAATGTTGAGTGAGGGATTTGCCTTACGTGACCTAGACAATTGTTATGTCTAGGTCACGCTCTAAACAATAGCTGTAACTATGGGAGATGCAATAAGCCTTGGAGGGGGATAAAACGGAGAGAGAAACTCCCAACCACCCAGCTCCCAACTGCCATTTTTTCAAACATACCCAGCCGCTAACATAGCTGTATTGGCTGGTACTTCTGCTCTCTCTACTTTACAACTCTCCACTGCACTGGTATATCTATAATGGGTGCAGTGTATTTCGTGCAACCATTTCTCTATTACTTACCATACAGAGCCCTGCGCTGGCAGCAGCAGCGGTCCCGTGGATCGGTGCCCATTTTCGAGGTGGTTCGCGCATGCGCAGTAGGAAAATCACTGGGAACACTCTGGGGCAGTGTTAAGGTGCCCATGTCTCGCAGCAGTGTACGGACACCCGATACCCTGCGAGCCACCCGGGACATTCCCGGGCGGCAGGGAGGCATGCGATCCGTCACAATTTGTTGAGTTGGATTGCATGCGTCCCTGCTTCCCGCCCGTCTCGCCACCAGGAGGGAGGTCCAAGGTCGGACGGCCAGCAGGTCCGATGCACATTGGACCCGATGGTATGTCAGGGACAGCCGAATTGGTCCGATTGATCGCAATCAGCCGAAATCGGACCAAATCGGCTCAGTGTATGGGGGCCTTTAGGGTCTCCTAGTTACCCTAGTACCCAGAGTTTATTGCCGGATGCTTGGTCAGAGACTTTGCATGGGCCTCCCCCTCTCTTGCTTCAAGACTTAGTACAGTTCCCCCTAAGTGTGGGAGGTATTACATAGATAATATATCCATTTATTTGGGGGGGGGGGGGGGTAGGGAAGTCCCCTTCTCCATTTGCCTAGATGGGAATCAATTTTTCTCCCTTAATGCATATTTAAATGTACTGGAACTAACTTACTATATCTTACATCTCAGGTGTGAATTACATTAATATCTCACCTTCTTTGAGGGGTTTGGTGCTAAAAGGAAAAAGGAAACGTATTAGTAAATATTGACTGAAATAACGATCACATAATGATTTGTAATATTTGATATCAAAGGGGTTTTATAAAAGCTTGGAGAGAGGTAAAAGTGTAGATAAATGACCAACCAATCAGCTCCTAACTTTTTTTTTTTTTGCAAACACCACTTGTAAGGTGTAAGGCAGAAGCTGATTGGCTAGCACTCTCTGATATGATAAATATCCCCTTTTAATTGTTCCAATGAACCTACCTCCGTCCATTGTTGATGGTGAGGTTTATTGGTGCCTGTATAGGTCTAGTAAAGTGATGCCTGTGAAGAAAGACAAATATTTGTGTTAAAATTAGAATGTAACAGGATTCATATTATTATAATCATTATTTATATATATATGGCGCCCCAAGGGTTCTGCAGCGCCAAACAATACATATGTTACATAGAGTTCAATTAAACATAGCACATTAGTCTTACGGACTGCATCTGGCTTCACTAGGGCTGAACACAGTGTTAGATTTTAACTGGCCCATAGGTCATGGGTGTATTAAGAGGGGGTCAGTACCCCTGGGGCCCCCTCTATTTAGGTGCCCCTATGGTTGGCATGTATTTTTCACGAAATATTTATTTTTTAGCTAAAGGTTGTGTGCATGGGAGTGGGGTAGTGCTGCAGCTTCACCTATCTGCCAATGTGACAATGATTAATGGTGCTGAGCATTACTAAGTCCCATTAAACTTTGCACAAGAGGTCAGAGGCTGAGAGACTTGTGCTGAGCTCTGCTTGGTGGAGATCATCATATGCTTCTGGAGGACAGCAGCAGCAGCAGCCGCCTCTTCGTGGGTGGGTTTTTAATCAGAGGCAGCGCTGAGCCTGTCAGGGCTCCTACAGAGTAAGGTACATAGTGACAAACATAGGCTTTTCATGTGGTATTTTATTGACCAAGTTTATACTGCCTTTACTATGTGTTTTGATAGTGTAATATTGTCCCGTGCAGTTTGCGGCCAGAAATGACAAGAGGGAGGGGGGCCCCCTGTGTAAAGTGACTAACCCCCCCCCCCCCCCTGAAAGTTTACAGTATATTGGCCCTGCCATAGGTAAAAACTACCACTGTGTGTGTGTGTGTGTGTGTGTGTGTGTGTGTGTGTGTGTGTGTGTGTGTATGTATGTATATATATATATATATATATATATATATATATATATATATATATACACATGTGATCTATGTATTATAGATTCTTAGCTTGACTTTAGAAACTCTTTTATGATCTCCTCTTCCCATTTCGATGCCAACACTTGTTACAAATGAGATTCAAAGAACTTTCCTTGCGCTGGTTTTATGATGTCTAACATATAATTGGCCTGATTATACATCTTAACATTGATCTAAATCCAGATATACAAAGCCGAGAAGTGTACATCTGACAAAGCAGAATGCTCCGCTAATGAACTGGGCGTCTGCCACCTATGGCTGTCTCATTATATACTTCTTAGAATAATTTATGCTTCAGTTATGTCATCATCTTTAATATCAGATGACTGTAGCCCGCTCCTTGGTGAAATGTCAGCCAGTGTTAATTAGCCTTTCTCCAGGTTTATTGGTATAAGCCCTGGATAAGCCGTGCGCAGATTATCATCTGTAATCACTTTTTACTTGTAAAATTGTGCTCCGTCCCTGATAATACAGGTGAATGTCAGCACTCGGAGGAGTGTAAACTGTGTATATATTTATATGCTTGTAACATCTTTTATGGCTCTATAAATAAAATAGGTTCAAGTAATAGCAGCATAACATAACAGCATAGAAAATGTATATAGAAATATAGTACAGTACTATATTACTATGCATTCCAATATACTAGCGGGATTGTAGCTTCTATTAATCCACTCAATGAGATCTCCGTCCTAAACTCCACAAAACACTAATCTAAGTAATACCGTCATTCCTTCAATTGGTAATCTTTATAAGAAGAAACACAAAACCATGGGGCAGATGTATTAAGCCTGGTAAAGAGATAAAGGCCCTTATTCAGATCTGATCGCAGTACAAATTTGTTCTCAAAATGGGCAAAACCATGTGCACTGCAGGTGGGGCGGATTAAACATGTGCAGAGAGAGTTATATTTGGGCGGGGTGTGTTGAAACTGAAATCTAAATTGCAGTGTAAAAATAATGCAGCCGGTATTTACCCTGCGCAGAAACAAAATAAATCACGCAAATCTAACTCTCTCTGCACATGTTACATCTGCCCCACCTGCAGTGCACAGGGTTTTGCCCATTTTGAGAACAAATTTGTACTGCGATCAGATCTGAACCAGGGCCAAAGTGAAGATAAAGTGGACATAAATTGGAAGGTGATAACGCAGCAGCCAATCAGCTATATTTGAAAAATGGCAGTTAGGAGTTGATTGACTGGTGCGTTAACACCTTCCATATTATCTCCACTTTATCTCTTTACCAGGCTTAATACATCCGCCCCAATGTAACAAAAATATTCTTCAATTTGTGAACCTATGTTTGGAATCTCGGGTAAACTAACTCAAGCTTCTAAAATGAAAAGAGGTGATACTGAACATAGGAACCAATCAGATTCTGTCTGTCATTTTCTAGGCGGCAAGAGAGAAATGATAGATAAATTCTTATTGGTTGTTGCGGGCAACATAACCGCTTTTCATTTGTAGCTTTTGTAAATTTACCCCTCACCGTTACGTGTTAGCAACCATTATATTAGTTAGATATATATTTTGCTTATGAAACGGGTACTGAATACCGACATTTCTTTCCGGGAAACAAGAAGCTCTTCTGTCATCATCACCATTTTCCGTGAAACTTGTTTAATCAGATTAGTCCAGAGGTTCTTATACTCTGCCATTACAGTTCAGGTTTTAAGGATATCTATGGTTGAGCACAGATGATGTAATCATCTGGACTCCAGTGAGGATATCCTTAAAGCAAACTTCTTATATGGTAATGTTTCCTATAATTATTAACCACAATTCAACGTAGTAAAGTCATTTATCGGGAAGATTAATTTCCCCTCAAGGTGACGCTGTAATTCTCAGCTGCGTACATCGCGGTAGAACACGGTACCTTAACATTTTTCTGCATACAGCCACCTCCATGAGCTACAAAGTAAACATTAGTAATGTTTTACCATACACAAAGAGGGAAACTTTACTAAAGCTTCTAAAAATGAATGAAAGGGATAATGGGCCAGATGTATTAAGCCTGGCAAAGAGATAAACTGGAGTTAATGTGGAAGGAGATAACGCATCAGCCAATCGGCTGTGTTTGAAATATGACAGTTGGGAGTTGATTGGCTGGTGCATTATCTCCTTGCAATTTAACTCCAGTTTATCTCTTTGCCAGGCTTAATACATCTGCCCCAATGTCCTCAGCAACCAGATTCTATCTATCATTCTCTAGGATGCAATAGAGAAATGTTAGAAAGAACATTGGTTGCATTTTTAAAAGCTTTATTAAAATTGACCCCAGCCAGCCCGGTGGCACGCCATTGCCAAGAGTTGAATTTCCTCCAACAGTATATAATATCATTTAGAAAGCAATCCAATCTGCAGCCTAACTTTGTGAGCATTGCTATATAAATCCAACAGCAGACCGAGCCGACATCAACAAGAAGGAAGCATGTAGTTGATGGGAGAGTATACTTACGGTACCTTAGACAAGTGGCAGTAGACTCTGAGTTCTGGATGACAGTTGCGCTCTATATATACTGACAGTATAGGTGTTGTGTCATGTATCTAAGTCCATGGAATCCAGTATAACATAGGTGTGTCCCTCAAGTGTTCACTGATAGAAATATGCGATATAAAATTCATAACAAAATAATTGCTCAGCAAAGACCAAAATGAAACATAAGATAAACTGCCGGTTAATAACAGTCATTTCAATCGTGTAGTAATTACTATGATTATATTAAATTTGTGGGAGGTTCCAGGCAATAAAGTAACCTGACATTTTAATAGCATTGCAGGGATGGATATTACAAGTCACTTCTCATAAATGTCAGGAGCGTAGAGTTCAGGCGATAAACTCATACACTGTATAAATTATTATTTTCCACCGTATCTGTTTTATATTTCCTCGCTAAATGTTATATTCCTGGATATGTGCACTGGCATGCTAATTTGGAAGGGACATTGTATAGGAATCTATTTTAAATAATGTATTTTCAGTGTTCTCATGTCTGACATACCATACAATTTGTTTGGGAGTTATTTATAATCCTGCCAATTATTTTTGCATATATAAAAAGGTGAATATACTGTACTGAGCCTCGGTTTGCACTCCTTTGGCAGCAGGAAGTTCCATTCCACCATTTCCCAGAAGCACTCTGTTATCTAGCGTAGCTGATTCCGGAATCCACATCATGATTTTTACTGTCATTGAAATATACAGTTGTGCTTGTACAATTTACATACCCTAGCAGAATTTGAGATTTTCTGACTATTTGTAAGAGAATATGAATGATAGTTCACAAACTTTTCTGTCACTCATGGTTAGTGGTTGGGTGACGCCATTTATTGTCCAACAACTGTGTTTACTCTTTTTAAATCATAATGACAACAGAAACTACCCAAATGACCCTGATCAAAAGTTTACATACCCCAGTTCTTAATATTGCCACCTTTAACATCAATGACCGCTTGAAGTCTTTTGTGGTAGTTGTGGATGAGGCTCTTTATTTTCTCAGGTGGTAAAGCTGCCTATTCTTCTTGGCAAAAAGCCTCCAGTTCCTGTAAATTCTTGGGCCGTCTTGCATGAGCTGCACGTTTGAGATCTCCCCAGAGTGGCTCGATGATATTGAGGTCAGGAGACGGAGATGGCCGCTTCAGAACCTTCACTTTATTCTGCTGTAGCCAATGACAGGTCAACTTGGCCTTGTGTTTTGGATCATTGTCATGTTGAAACGTCCAAGTATGTCCATTGCGCAGCTTCCCGGTTGATAAGTGCAAATTTTCCTCCAGTATTTTCTGATAACATGCTGCATTCATCTTGCCATCAATTTTGACCAAGTTTCCAGTTCCTTTGTAGCTCACACATCCCCAAAACATCAACGATCCACATCTGTGTTTCACAGTAGGAATGGTGTAACTTTCATCATAGGTCTTGTTGACTCTTCTCCAAAATGTAACGTCTATGGTTGTGGCCAAAAAGTTTAATTTTGGTCTCATCATTCCAAATGACTTTGTTCCCGAAGTTTTGAGGCTCGTCTTTGTGCTGTTTGGACTATTATAAGCGGGATGCTTTGTGGCATTTGCATAGTAATAGCTTTCTTCTGGCGACTCGACCATGCAGCCCATTTTTCTTCGAATGCCTCCTTATTGTGCATCTCTAAACAACCACACCACTTCCTGTATTGCAGCTGAAGTTATTTGTGGATTTTTCTTTGCATCCTGAACATTTTTCCTGACAGTTGTGGCGGAAATTTTTGTTGGTCTACCTGACCGTGATTTGGTTTCCACAGAATTCCTAATTTTCCACTTCTTAATAAGAGTTTGAAAACTGCTGATTGACATTCTCAATTGCTTAGATATCTTTTATATCCCTTTCCTGTTTTATACAGTTCAATTATCTTTTCCCACAGATCCTTTGACAATTATTTTGCTTTCCCCATGACTCAGAATCCAGACACGTCAGTGCAGCACTGGATGAAAGATGCAAGGGTCTTTCAGGAGACCAGAAACTCACTGACCTTTTATACACACACACACACACTGATTACAAGCAAACAGGTCACAGGTGAGGATGGTTACCTTTAGTTGCCATTCCAACCCGTTGGTGTCAGCTTGTGTGCATGTTATCAGGCCAAAATCTCCAGGGTATGTAAACTTTTGATCAGGGTCATTTGTGTAGTTTCTGTTGCCATTATGATTTAAAAAGAGTAAACACAGTTGTTTGACAATAAATGGCTTCACCCAACCACTAACCATGAGTGAAAGAGAGGTTTGTGAGTTATAATTCATATTCTCTGGCCAGAAAAGCCCAAATTCTGCTAGGGTATGTAAACTTATGAGCACAGCGGTACAATGCATCCGGAAAGTATTCACCGCGCTTTACCTTTTCCCACATTTTGATATGTTACAGCCTTATTACAAAATGAAATACATTTTTTCCCCTCAAAACTCTAGTACAAGAAAGAAAAAAGACAGTTCTCCAGCGCTCAGGTGGTTCCCATCAGATAAATCACCAATTAAAGTGATTGGGTGAATATTTGAAAGTTATATCACCATAAAGTCCTTTTCATAGACACTGTATGAATGAGTCCAAAAATGAAACACTCCTCCTCCACAAATGGTACCATAGAATGAGAAAGAAAAAACAGATAGTGCAGACTGATAAACACTTTATATATTTAATCAGGATGTACACTTACAATTGTGGGGGGGTATAAAAACACATAGATATCCACAACCAGGGGCAATGCAGGATACAAGGCAGTCTCAGCGGCAGGGCAATCCAGTCTAGATCTGGTCAGAGTCCTTCCTGCTGAATGTCCGTTCCTTAACAATGGTCCCAGGTCCAGATAAGGCAGAATGTCCGGGGTTAGGTGGTGCTAAACGCGTTTCGGATCATATAGATCCTTTGTCAATAGCATCCTCAAAACTCTACACACAATACCCCATAATAACAGCGTGGAAAAAGTTTTTGGGAGATTTTTGCTAATTTATTCAAAATAAAAAATTACGGAACCACATGTACATAAGTATTCACAGCCTTTGCTCAATACTTTGTTGATACACCTTTGGCAGCATTGGCACACCTATTTTTGGCCAGTTCCTCTTTGCATCACCTGTTGAGGTTCCATCAGGTTGGATGGGAAGCGTCGGTGCACGGCCATTTTCAGATCTCTCCAGAGATGTTCAATCGGATACAAGTCTGGGATCTGGCTGGGCCACTCAAGGACATCCACAGAGTTGTGCTGAAGGGTCGTTGTCCTGATGTAAGATGAACCATCGCCCCAGTCTGAGGTCAACAGCGCTCTAGAACAGGTCTCTGTACATCGCTGCATTCATCTTTCCCATGCTGCCACCACCATGCTTCATTGTAGGTAAGATATTATCGTGGTGATGAGCAGTTCCTGGTTTACTTCAAACATGACATCGGGCATTCATTCCAAAGAGTTCAATCTTTGTCTCATCAGACCAAAGAATTTTGTTTCTCGCGGTCTGAGAGTCCTACAGGTGCATTTTGGCAAACTCCAGGAGATCTGCCATGTGCTTTTTACTAAGGAGTGGCTTCCGTCGGGCCTCTCTACAAATACAGACCTGACTAGTGGATTGCAGAGATGGTTGTCCTTCTGGAAGGTTCTTCTCTCTCCCCAAAAGAATGCTGTAGCTCTGACAGAGTGGCCATCGGGTTCTTGGTCACCTCCCTGAATAGGGGCCTTCTCCCCTGATTGCTCAGTTTAGATGGCAAGAATCCTGGTGGTTCCAAACTTCTTCCATTCATGGATGATGGAGGCCACGTTTACGTTAGCTGCCCGCCCCCACACCCGCATCACCGGGCCATTACCACGGGAATGCCCAGTGTTTCATGGGAACACCCATGAAACGCTGTGAGTTCCCGTGAGCTGTGCCCCCCCCCCCCCCCGCAGCCTCATGCCCCCACCTGCTCTGCGAGTGGGATGGTGCACATGCTGTACGCTGTGATCACTCACACTAAGCGTCTGCACATGCGCATAATTGTGCAGGTGCTAAAAATTAGTGCACGGGGGACCGATTACATCAGAATAATAACCCCTATGTCATAAAAGGTGCACACTTGCAATTGGAAGTAGGGCCGTCATCAGAAATTGTGGGTCCGGGATGGACAAAATAGACAGTGAGTTTATCTTTTTCTCCTGTATTTCACACCTGGGCCCCCTCTCTGTTAGGGCCAAGGACTCCAGTCCCTGCAGTTTCCCCCTGATTGGAAGTCTATGTGCAGCAGTGTCAAGTAGGCACACTGCTTAAATTACAAGCATTAGTTTACATTAAACCCTAGACCAGGCATATCCAAACTGTGGCCCTCCAGCTGTTGTGAAACTACATATCCCAGCATGCCTTGCCATCATTTTAGCATTCCCTTATAGCAAAACTGTGGCAAGGCATGATTGAACTTGTAGTTTGACAACAGCTGGAGGGCCATAGTTTGGACATTCCTGCCCTAGACGATATTTCGTTCATAACGTCCAGTGTGTACGCTCAATATCGTTAATGATGCATGCTCCAATGGGTAGTTAATGATTTCTTCTGTCATCAATACATGCAGGTCAAAGCTGACTGTATCCTCAATGACTGTGCGTTCAAGCAGTGGCTGGGTGACATCACTGAACCATATCATAAACAATATTGTTAAGTGTATATACACAATACAGTAGTGCACACAGGGAGGGTTTCTGAGTACCCAGAAACCCCCCAGCAGTCTAAGGGACCTACGCTGAAAGCTGAGGGTCCCCTCTTTCCATGGGTATAAGAATTTTAAAAATCGGCCCGTGGGAACCGGAGATATCTGACTTCAAAGCAGTGGTCCCCATCCAAGCCTATTAACTGCTCTTCCCAGTCAGATATTTCACTTTCTGTCTGACAGAGTTTTTCTGAGGGTATATTCCAAAAGCTGGGACTCTGCCCCTTTGATGGACACTAGTAGCTTGTCTCTACTTTTCCCAGAACCAGAGATATCAGCCTTCCAGCAGCTGGTGGTACTTGTTTCCTATCTGGGCGCCCATCGCGGGCATCGCGGGTACATCGCATGTCATTATAATGACATGCGATGCGACCGACGCGATTACCGCGATTTTACATAGGGACCAATGTTAAATGTCCCAATTGACCCGCGATGACCGCGATTTACCATAGGAAACAATGTTAAATGGATCAATTTCCCCAAATTATCATAGGGAACAATGGGAAATGGGGCAAAAACACCCCTGAACATAAAAATGTCCCCCCAAAAGTAGTTGACGCCACCCCGCCATCAACGTGAACCCGAAGCGTGGCGAGCGCAGCGAGCCCGCGAGGGGCGGCGGTACGCGTCCTCCGACCTTTTCATGCCCTACTATCCACTAGGGCGTGGAGTGAGAATAGAATAGTGTGGCGAGCCCGAAGCGTGGCGGATACCTTCACAGTTATACACGTCCCCTCGCGGGCTTCCCAGGTGTCCATGGCGACGCGGACACCTGGGAAGCCCGCGAAGGGACGCGTTTACCTGTGAAGGTATCCGCGTCCCCCCGCGGGGCTCGCTGCGCTCGCCACGCTTCGGGCTCGGTGGCTCGCTGCGCTCGCCACACTATTCTATTCTCACTCCACGCCCTAGTGGATAGTAGGGCATGAAAAGGTCGGAGGACGCGTACCGCCGCCCCTCGCGGGCTCGCTGCGCTCGCCACGCTTCGGGTTCACGTTGATGGCGGGGTGGCGTCAACTACTTTTGGGGGGACATTTTTATGTTCAGGGGTGTTTTTGCCACATTTCCCATTGTTCCCTATGATAATTTGGGGAAATTGATCCATTTAACATTGTTTCCTATGGTAAATCGCGGTCATCGCGGGTAAATTGAGGCATTTAACATTGTTCTCTATGGGAAAATCGCGGGCATCGCGTCTGGCACATCGCACCCGGTTTTTTATCGGCCGCGATGCCCGCGATGGCCCCGATTTTACCCCCGATGCCCGCGATTAAAATCGTGGGCGCCCAGATAGGAAACAAGTACCCAGCTGGTTACTGCTCCAGCTCCACACACCTGGTATGTAGTTTTATATACTCCTTGGCAGATTGCTCTGCCTCCTGAACTCTGATCCCCTAGACCCCAAAACCATTTGGTAGGTGGGATTCTCTAGTTTTTAATTCCATTCAAATCTAAGAAATCTATTTCCGGGAACTGGAGATATCTGCAGTCAAGCAAGCTGTCCTCCCACCAGAAAATTATGAATAATAAGCCCACTCCACTATACACCCCTCCTCTGCATATTAAACAGCCTCTACCACCCTGGAAGTTATGTATCAGGGCCCCTTCATTCAGCCCAATGCCCCCTTCTCCCACCCCATCTCCCACCATATGTGCAGTAAAGGGGTAATTAGTGGAAATTACTGGTCCAGGCCCTATATGCTGAGCGATTGATATAATACCCCCTACCACCCGGGGGACATCAAAGCTTCCCCCACCCCTACCGCTGGAGGATCGGTAGGTGCCCCAATACATTGCTATGCCCAGGGGTCTACACTGCTGTTGACGCCCCTGTATGTATATGTGTATATATATATATATATATATATATATATTTTATTATTATTATTTATATACATTTGGTCTATCTATAATACTTTAACTGACTCTGCATATACTGGGTCACCTAAGTGTCCATCTCCGTGCTTTGCTCCACCCCACTGGAAACCCCCATCCGAAAATCCTACGTTTGCCCCTGCAATATATACACGATATGGTTGGCCTGGAAGCTGTGCCAATGTCTATAATAATATCGCTCATGGTGTGTACCGTCTAGTGTGTGTGGGGGGGTCTACAATACTATTACCTCCATTGCCATTTTATTCTAAATAGTAAAAAGCAGATGTTAGTGTTAAAAACCAAACAAACATTTGCCAATAATGTGAAAATAAAGGAACTTACAGCACTTGTTAGCATGACATACAAATGGGAATGGGTCACTGGGTCAGCCCTATTTACAGGGCAGCCGAGAGGAATGCTGGGCCCTGGTAAAATTTTGCGGCAAGGCCTAAGTGTGGAAGGTTTGGCCACCTACCGCACTTAGGCCACTCCCCCAAAATGTTTACAGGGGGTGAAAGAAAACTCTAAAAACTCTAAACTCAGCAGCAGCAGCAGCAGCAGCTGCAGCAGCACACAACTACAGCATGTGCTGTGCTGACAGTAGGCTCAGCATTGGCTCTCACGCTGTCACTGAGATGCTCATGCTGAGCCTGCTGTCAGCACAGCACATGCTGTAGGTGTGTGCTGCTGTTGCTACCTGGGAGGGATGGAGGGGGAAAGGAGGGGTCCGACCAGGGCCCCTACAGGGCCCCTCCAGCAAGCCTGGGCCCGGGTAATTAGAACCATTTGGTAGGTGGGATTCTCTAGTTTTTAATTCCATTCAAATCTAAGAAATCTATTTCCGGGAACTGGAGATATCTGCAGTCAAGCAAGCTGTCCTCCCACCAGAAAATTATGAATAATAAGCCCACTCCACTATACTCCACCCCTCCTCTGCATATTACACATCCTCTACCACCCTGGAAGTTATGTATCAGGGCCCCACCACACGGAAGTGTATGGTAGGGCATGAAATACCAACTGTCGGCATATGTCGGCTCAAAAAAACCCATGAAGAACTTAAAGCAGCGGGTATTTCTCCCACCAGACGTGTGAATGCCCGACCCACCCGCTGGCCGCCGACTGTCCCTACAGGCCTGTGAATGGTGACCTACATTAGCTGTGAACAGGGCCCGCTGGCCGCCGACTGTCCCTACAGGCCTGTGAATGGTGACCTAGATTAGCTGTGAACAGGGCGGACAGCTGCCATCTGGTGACGTCAGATGCCCCCCCCCACTGAAGGCAGTAACCTGCCCTCATTCGCATGGGGACGTCCACCCCGCTGCGTAACTTTGCAAGCCTCCAAGGACGCCCGCAGAGAAGACCCGCACATGCGCATATTCTCATAAGTGAATGCACAGATCTTCAACATCGGTCCCCATTGCGAATTTACAACAGGACAGTTAGACCAGAATCACCCCCCATATCCCATACAAGCTAATGTCACAGAATTAGTCCTTGGCTGTGCACGCTGCACATGTACTGGACGGTTCCCACTGACGTACAGTATACTGTATGCGTTATAGACTTTAATGAGAGCTTAGTTCTGTATGGAGCAGGGCAGGTACACGAGATGAGACGAATTCTGCATAATGAGTGACACCGGCGATCGGAATTCTCTTATTTATCATCAAATAATAATAACCTGCTACTAGAGATTAATAATGCTGCTAATGGACAGCCGGGCGGGTGAGGCCAGATTCATGTCCCCGTGTGACAGCTAATTCATGGCTTCAAAGGTTCCTTAATACGGTGTCATGTCTGCCGAATTAATTTAACATGCAATCTGAATTACCATTCACGAATGATGGACAGAATAATGAATAACTAAAATATCAGTTGCCTCTATGGAGTCGGTAAAGATTTTAGTATTATTCTAAATAAGAACAATTTATTTCTCATTCGATGGTGAGAGGCTTCGCACGGGATATTCGCACGGGTACAAACGGATATGTTGCTATACACATCCATTCGTACAGCAAGGCGGGATTTCCCTGGAGCGGGGCAGAGGTTACACTGGCCCTTGGTCCTTATTCTGGTTCACTCGCAAAGGCAAATTCCTTCTCAATTGGACAAAACCATGTGCACTGCAGGTGGGGCAGATGTAACTTGTGCGGAGAGAGTTA
Source organism: Crinia signifera (assembly GCF_055691185.1). NCBI lineage: Eukaryota > Metazoa > Chordata > Amphibia > Anura > Myobatrachidae > Crinia > Crinia signifera. The sequence goes on along the minus strand of NC_139228.1, from coordinate 83,395,864 downwards.
AACCTGGGTGGGGTTTTACTGCAAAGTGCGATCTATAGTGCAGTGTACAAATAAAGCAGTCAGTATTTTCCCTGCACAGAAACAAAATAACTCACCCAAATCTAATTCTCTCTGCACATGTTACATCTGCCCCCCCCCCCTGCAGTGCACATGGTTTTGTCCATTTGAGAAGGAATTTGCCTTTGCAAGTGAACCAGAATAAGGCCCTAAGTCGTCATTTTGACTGGCTTTTTACTAGTGTGACATATTCAAATAATGATTTGTAGTAATGGTGGAGATTATGCGGTTGGGTTATTTGACACACTCAAACAATGTTACTACTCACTGCTCAATCAAGTGCTGACAGAGCCCAGTAGGTTTATGTGCTTATATAATATGACATGTTATTGACGTATGTGGTTTAAAACTGTCCCCAAATGTACTTTTAAAAGCATTAAGGCCTCTTTCAACGAAAATATTGAATCATGACAGGAAGCGTTCTTCCCTGTGATGTCTGAATAGGACAGAAAGGGAGACAATCAGGCAAAATGCTCATATAAATCATCAAATACTAAACACAGAGACTGCATGTTAAGGTGCAGCAGGGTGTGTCTAGAGTTAACACATTAAGGATAATCAAATGGCAACTATGGCAAAGTGAAGCATCTATTCCGAGACTGCTATTTATATAAATATACCTCCAGAGCTACCATTATATCTGACCTTTTTAACTCTGCTTCTTATAGGCCAAAGGTACTAGGGGGACACAGTGCTGCTCAATAGCTATGGGGTCAATAGAGAAGAGCAGTGGCGTAACTCAAAAACTGTCTGCAGTATGGGGGCAGACAATTAACTAGAGCACTACTATGGTTCTGGAAATTAACTAGGGCACTACTATGGTTCAGAAAATGAACTAGGGCACTACTATGGTTCTGCAAATGAACTAGAGCACTACTATGGTTCTGAAAATGAACTAGGGCACTACTATGGTTCAGAAAATGAACTAGAGCACTACAATGGTTCTGTAAATGAACTAGGGCACTACTATGGTTCTGAAAATGAGCGAGGGCACTACTATGGTTCTTAAAATGAACTAGGGCACTACTATGGTTCTGGAAATGAACTAGGGCACTACTATGGTTCTGGAAATGAACTAGGGCACTACTATGGTTCTGAAAATGAACTTAGGGCACTACTATGGTTCTGGAAATGAACTAGGGCACTACTATGGTTCTGGAAATGAACTAGAGCACTACTATGGTTCTGAAAATGAACTAGGGCACTACTATGGTTCTGCAAATGAACTAGAGCACTACTATGGTTCTGAAAATGAACTAGGGCACTACTATGGTTCAGAAAATGAACTAGAGCACTACAATGGTTCTGTAAATGAACTAGGGCACTACTATGGTTCTGAAAATGAGCGAGGGCACTACTATGGTTCTTAAAATGAACTAGGGCACTACTATGGTTCTGGAAATGAACTAGGGCACTACTATGGTTCTGGAAATGAACTAGGGCACTACTATGGTTCTGAAAATGAACTTAGGGCACTACTATGGTTCTGGAAATGAACTAGGGCACTACTATGGTTCTGGAAATGAACTAGGGCACTACTATGGTTCAGAAAATGAACTAGAGCACTACCATGGTTCTGGAAATGAACTAGGGCACTACTATGGTTCTGAAAATGAACGAGGGCACTACTATGGTTCTGAAAATGAACGAGGGCACTACTATGGTTCTTAAAATGAACTAGGGCACTACTATGGTTCTGGAAATGAACTAGGGCACTACTATGGTTCTGGAAATGAACTAGGGCACTACTATGGTTCTGGAAATGAACTAGGGCACTACTATGGTTCTGAAAATGAACTTAGGGCACTACTATGGTTCTGGAAATGAACTAGAGCACTACTATGGTTCTGAAAATGAACTAGGGCACTACTATGGTTCAGAAAATGAACTAGAGCACTACCATGGTTCTGGAAATGAATGAGGGCACTACTATGGTTCTTAAAATGAACTAGGGCACTACTATGGTTCTGGGAATGAACTAGGGCACTACTATGGTTCTGGAAATGAACTAGGGCACTACTATGGTTCTGAAAATGAACTTAGGGCACTACTATGGTTCTGGAAATGAACTAGGGCACTACTATGGTTCTGGAAATGAACTAGGGCACTACTATGGTTCTGGAAATTAACTAGTGCACTACTATGGTTCTGGAAATGAACTAGGGCACTACTATGGTTCTGGAAATGAACGAGGGCACTACTATGGTTCTGAAAATGAACGAGGGCACTACTATGGTTCTGAAAATGAACTAGGGCACTACTATGGTTCTGGAAATGAACTAGGGCACTACTATGGTTCTGAAAATGAACTAGGGCACTACTATGGTTCTGGAAATGAACTAGGGCACTACTATGGTTCTGGGAATGAACTAGGGCACTACTATGGTTCTGGAAATGAACTAGGGCACTACTATGGTTCTGGAAATGAACTAGGGCACTACTATGGTTCTGAAAATGAACTTAGGGCACTACTATGGTTCTGGAAATTAACTAGGGCACTACTATGGTTCTGGAAATGAACCAGGGCACTACTATGGTTCTGGAAATGAACTAGGGCACTACTATGGTTCTGGAAATGAACTAGGGCACTACTATGGTTCTGTAAATGAACTAGGGCACTACTATGGTTCTGGAAATGAACGAGGGCACTACTATGGTTCTGAAAATGAACGAGGGCACTACTATGGTTCTGAAAATGAACGAGGGCACTACTATGGTTCTGAAAATGAACGAGGGCACTACTATGGTTCTTAAAATGAACTAGGGCACTACTATGGTTCTGGAAATGAACTAGGGCACTACTATGGTTCTGGAAATGAACTAGGGCACTACTATGGTTCTGGAAATGAACTAGGGCACTACTATGGTTCTGGAAATGAACTAGGGCACTACTATGGTTCTGGAAATGAACTAGGGCACTACTATGGTTCTGGAAAGTAATAACTGCTGTGGAGAGGAGTCTTTCTAAAAGCACTGGGACAGGAACCACATCAATATGTTGCTCTGGGTAACCAAAGTCCTGGTTACGCCCCTGGTGGTGATTCCCCTCCTATTTGATTACCAGTCTTGTTTTTTTTTAGGCATGGCTGGTAGTGATACACAGGGGAAATATTGCATAGGGTCTCCCCTCGTTATGCAGTAAATAATCAATCTATACTTGTGCGCTATTAAATCCCACATGCAACCTGTAAGTACGAGTAGCCTTCACCAAGACTCCCAAAGCAAAGCTCTGAAAGAAAAATTTTACCACAATGGCGCTGATATGAATTACATATAGATAAAGGGCTTGATTCAGGTTGGATCATATATCCTAATCTTCTCACAGCAGCGTAGCATATGCAATTCTATGTAATGCAATACAGGATGAGGTGCACACCACCTCGCAATCGTGTTTCTAGATGAACATCTTGACCATTAATCGTGACTGCAACCCTGAGTAATCAGTCAGCTTTATTGGTCAGGTATACTTGCATATACTAGGAATTAGATTTGGATTGCCAGGGTGGAAACAGTTAAACAGTGACAGATATACATAACACATACAGGTATACGCTAGATGTACCCTGGGGAGGGTGATGGACATGGAAGACACAGGGAACATATATTTGCTGAGCTGCACAGCACCTAGGCAGCCATAAGCCCAGTTGTAGATTGCTGTGATATGTACGAGACAGGAGATACACGGGGGTACATATGGCTGAGTGGCACAGTTCCTAGCAGTCATCAGCAGTGCTATCTTGATCATGCTATTCACGGGCAGCAGCAGTAGAAGGTGGTTGTACACGGAGTGAGTGGGGGGCGGGCTCCCTTGGATCATCACCAGATCTGGTCCGGGGCTTCCTCTGCTGCCTCGGCTAGGCACGCTGGGTGATTTGCAGCCGGGGAGCCTGCTGGGCAGGGTGCACATGGATGTCCTCAAGTTGCTGCTGCGGGCGGCGACTGGGGTTCGTGGCCATTATTGCACTGCCTGTCTGCAGGCCGGGGGCTGCCGCATCTTGTGCTGGGGCCACCCCGATTCCTGTCTTCCCTCCTCCATCCTCCCGACCTCACATCCATCCTCGGTCCTCCAACCTCTGTCCGCACGATGAAGCACCCCTTTTCCAGGGGCCGGGGATGGAAGCTGGGAGCTCCACGTGCCTGCACTCCATTTCCTGGCCCCCACCGGAAATCAGACCTTACTTAGGCTTGAAGCCACAGGGGTCATTGCAAGGCCAAGGAAACTGCATATACAGCGCAGTGCTTGACCTCACACTGGCCGCCTCTACTCCCAGCCATCACGCAATAGCTGTTGTCTGTAAATCAGTCAGAGACATTAGCATTTCTGAGATGCGATCTCAGGACCTGTGAGTAGAACAAGTCCTGCGTATGCATAGTTTCCCAACAGGAAACTGTGGATTGTATTGCATAAACAATCCAACCGGAATAAGACCCCAACCTGAAATCCGGCTCCTGATTGGCCGCCAGGCGGCCAATAGAATCATTTGGAAGAGAGGCGCTGAAGATGAAACTTCAGCGTCTCTCCTATTAGTTAGTGCGTGGTGCCGGCTGGAACATACGTGTTTTTTTATTTTCTGAAGACCTGGACTACGTCGGACAGAAGAGGACGTGATCTTCGCCGGTGGACCTTGGTGAGTAGGATTTCCTTCCACGGGTCCCCAAATGGATTTCTTCGAATCCTGTAGCCTGGCCCCCGAAGCCTGGACCCTGGAGCCTGGACCCCGGGACCTACCTACGGGCTCAAGAAAGGTAAGTATCAGTATGTATGTGTTATGTATGTATTAAACTTTTATTTTTCATGTCTGTCAGTGTGTGTTTATTTAACTATTTCTTTTACTGTGGACATACAAGTACCAACGGGCCCTTGAATGCCCTGCATGCTGGAACTTGTGGTTCTCCAAGTCCCAGCATGTGGGGAAGCTTGCTGGGACTCGTAGTTCCACAGTATAAGACAATAGTTTTTCAATCTATTTTTTACACTTTTATCAGCTCGATGCCCACCGCCCAGGGTCACCGGTGACAGCACCAGGCTTCAGCCTGGCCAGGTAAATCCTGGAGGGGGGGACCCCTTTTTGAGGGGGTCCCCACTGCCCCAGGACCCCTGGCCAGGCTGACTGGTCGGTAGCAATGAATGCTTTGGCTGAGGGGACTGGTATAAAAAGACTCCCCCCGGCTGTGGCATTACCCTGCTGGCTGGTTTGGCCTGGGGCTGGTTCTTAAAATACGGGGGACCCCCTAGTCATTTTGTTTTGGTTTAAAAAAAATCAGCGAAGCCCTATTTGCTCGGTTTCATGATTTTTTAATACCAGAACGGCTCTTTCAGCCTGGTGCTGGTTACGGCCGTGGGGGGGGGACCCCACGCTGTTTTATTTATTTATTTTTCATTTTTTTTACACATTGCAGTCTGCACGGATCTGACTTAACCGTGCAGGCTGAAGCCAAATACGCCTGGAAAATGAAGTGTACTTTCCATACGTATTTGACCGGCAATTAGCGGGTGTATCCTGCTAATTACCGGCCGTATTGAAAATAAATTAGGAATCACCATTCTTATTCGTCGAAGGTGTATTCATTCGTATTTGTAAATACAAATACGTACGAATGTCCCATCAATACGAATAATCGTATTTTTGGCATAGTAAATGCCAAAAGTACCGAATACGCCAAAAAAAATTGTATTTTACATTTTACTATTAAAATACGAATTTACCTTAGTAAATTTCCCCTATATGAGGACATCTTTATGCAGTGGTACCATATTTCTTTCTTCCCTAGTGCCCCATAAAAAATATCTTGGCCATTCAAAATGTTCCCAGAAGACCATTGCATTATGACATCACGTGGACCTGCCCACACTCCAAAAGTCCCTTTGATGTTAATAAAAATTGATAACAAAAATGTTTGGGCACTCACCATAGCTAGATGAACTGTATGTGGGCAAATGTGACACAGGTGTTAGACCTGCTTCCAAAAGACCTAGGACCAGATGCACTAAGCTTCAAAAAGGTGATACAGTGGAGAGTGATAAACTACCAGCCAACCAGCTCTTAACTACCATGTTACAGACTGGGTTTGGAAAATGACAGTTGGGAGCAGATTGGCTGGTTGTTTATTGCTCTTCACTTTATTGTATTTTTGAAACTTGGTGCATCCGGCCGCTAGAGCCGGATCCAGATTAATATGCAGCGCTGATATTCACGCACACAGGTAATTGCATGGTTGGTGGCTGTCCTATTAGCCCCAATAAGCTGGCACAAGCTGTAGTTTTTCTGGAATTTTGTTACACCTGCCTCATGCAAGCAAGGCAAAATCCCTGATAGCCGCTGGATTTTCTCTGCTGCGGTGGCGAAAACACACAGGTCTTACTGATCCTATGTACTTTCACATGAAAAAGTACATTTCTACTGAAAATCTAGGTAGATACCCTGTAAGAAAATATTGAGGAACATCGAAAAAAATTGCACCCCCCCCCCCCCCCCCACACACACACACACACACACACACACACACCTTGTCATAAATTTTATGTTTTGTCATTTATAAACATATAAATATACGTTACACCTTCACGGCAAAGACAATCTCCTCTTCATCTTTTACAGTATATAGAATATACTTTACCTTTGTTGTTCTGTGGGACTCTTTCTAGTAGAACAATTAAAGTGTTATAAACCAATGGGAATTATCTAGGCTTATTTGCTCAGGAGATTTCTGGAGGAACTCTGAAAAACTGTAAACAATTCTTTTGTTTTTTTTAAATGCTGCGTTATGTAGTAAATATGTCATTTTTATGATGCAGTAAAATAAAAAAAAAGATTAAGTCATTTTAATGTCTATATTTATATATCCCGGACCACAAACAACTGTTTTGGTACATTCTGAATATTGTATGACATCACAATAACAGTTATGACAACAGTATTGAATGTGTGACTTTTATAAACAGGAATAAAAAGTATCCAGCTTTAAAGCTGCACTAACAACAGGCCCAGTAAAATAGCAGAATGTGCTTGATGGAAGGTGAGAGTGGGTGTGGACCAATCAGGAACTGTGATATCGTGGTTTGCAGCGTATGATTGGTCCTACACTACTGGGTCTTTACAGCTGCATGTATCAGTCCCTTGTGCGGGCTGGTAACATCTTTTTCATGTGTGGTAGTAGTTTTCAGGTGTGGTAGTAGTTTTCATGCGTGGTAGTAGTTTTCAGGTGTGGTAGTAGTTTTCATGTGTGGTAGTAGTTTTCATGTGTGGTAGTAGTTTTCATGCGTGGTAGTAGTTTTCAGGTGTGGTAGTAGTTTTCATGTGTGGTAGTAGTTTTCATGTGTGGTAGTAGTTTTCAGGTGTGGTAGTAGTTTTCATGTGTGGTAGTAGTTTTCATGTGTGGTAGTAGTTTTCAGGTGTGGTAGTAGTTTTCATGTGTGGTAGTAGTTTTCATGTGTGGTAGTAGTTTTCATGCGTGGTAGTAGTTTTCAGGTGTGGTAGTAGTTTTCAGGTGTGGTAGTAGTTTTCATGTGTGGTAGTAGTTTTCATGTGTGGTAGTAGTTTTCAGGTGTGGTAGTAGTTTTCAGGTGTGGTAGTAGTTTTCATGTGTGGTAGTAGTTTTCATGTGTGGTAGTAGTTTTCAGGTGTGGTAGTAGTTTTCATGTGTGGTAGTAGTTTTCATGTGTGGTAGTAGTTTTCAGGTGTGGTAGTAGTTTTCAGGTGTGGTAGTAGTTTTCATGTGTGGTAGTAGTTTTCATGTGTGGTAGTAGTTTTCAGGTGTGGTAGTAGTTTTCATGTGTGGTAGTAGTTTTCAGGTGTGGTAGTAGTTTTCATGTGTGGTAGTAGTTTTCAGGTGTGGTAGTAGTTTTCATGTGTGGTAGTAGTTTTCAGGTGTGGTAGTAGTTTTCATGTGTGGTAGTAGTTTTCATGTGTGGTAGTAGTTTTCAGGTGTGGTAGTAGTTTTCAGGTGTGGTAGTAGTTTTCATGTGTGGTAGTAGTTTTCAGGTGTGGTAGTAGTTTTCAGGTGTGGTAGTAGTTTTCATGTGTGGTAGTAGTTTTCAGGTGTGGTAGTAGTTTTCATGTGTGGTAGTAGTTTTCAGGTGTGGTAGTAGTTTTCAGGTGTGGTAGTAGTTTTCATGTGTGGTAGTAGTTTTCAGGTGTGGTAGTAGTTTTCATGTGTGGTAGTAGTTTTCATGTGTGGTAGTAGTTTTCAGGTGTGGTAGTAGTTTTCAGGTGTGGTAGTAGTTTTCAGGTGTGGTAGTAGTTTTCATGTGTGGTAGTAGTTTTCAGGTGTGGTAGTAGTTTTCATGTGTGGTAGTAGTTTTCAGGTGTGGTAGTAGTTTTCAGGTGTGGTAGTAGTTTTCATGTGTGGTAGTAGTTTTCAGGTGTGGTAGTAGTTTTCATGTGTGGTAGTAGTTTTCATGTGTGGTAGTAGTTTTCAGGTGTGGTAGTAGTTTTCAGGTGTGGTAGTAGTTTTCAGGTGTGGTAGTAGTTTTCATGTGTGGTAGTAGTTTTCAGGTGTGGTAGTAGTTTTCATGTGTGGTAGTAGTTTTCAGGTGTGGTAGTAGTTTTCAGGTGTGGTAGTAGTTTTCAGGTGTGGTAGTAGTTTTCAGGTGTGGTAGTAGTTTTCATGTGTGGTAGTAGTTTTCAGGTGTGGTAGTAGTTTTCAGGTGTGGTAGTAGTTTTCAGGTGTGGTAGTAGTTTTCAGGTGTGGTAGTAGTTTTCATGTGTGGTAGTAGTTTTCAGGTGTGGTAGTACAGCTTTACTGTAAGACAAGTAATAATTGCTAGGGCCCATACACATGATGCAATATTGTACACGATTGTTACCATTCAGTTCAGTTTAGTACAATATTGTATAATGGGGGTTATTCTGGTTGATTCGCAAGGCTGCAAATTCGCAATTGGGAATGGTTGGCTGGCACCACCCATTGACAAGGGTGATTCGCTTGCAGGGCCTGTGAAAGGATGTTACACATTAACATCCACTCGCAGCCTTGTGGGATCCACTCTCTCTCTCTATAGCTTCGGGTTCTTACCACTTATATTTAGTAAAACTTAGGGGCAGATTTATTAAGCTTGGAGAAGAGATAAACTGGAGATAAAGCGGAGAAAAGGTAAAAGGAGATAAAGCACCAGCCAATCAACTCCCAACTGCCTCCTTCAAACACAGCTGATTGGCTGGTGCTTTATCTCCTTTTACCTTTTCTCCGCTTTATCTCCAGTTTATCTCTTCTCCAAGCTTAATAAATCTGCCCCTTAGTATATCACTGGCATGCCGCGCTGGGCTTTCTTGCTTATGATAGTTTTTTGGGGTGCCACACCCTGCACCTAGATATAGCGCTAGGGACCCCAATATACAGAGAAGCCTTGACGTGGCTTGGGGGCATAGCATACACCTGCGCAGGTATATGTAACCAATATCTCTGAATTCTATCATCATGTAGTGTTCTAGATTGGTTACTAGCATTGCTCAGTGTGCCGGGGGAACCAATGTCTTGTTACTACTCAGTATTAACCCCTCCCTCATGCACCTGAGTGGTATTACTGAACTAAGTGAGAATCTACCACTATCCATATGACATTCGGTGATGTCAGCTGCCCGCCCCCCGCCTCATGGCCTCATTAACATGGGAATGCCCATGAAACGCTGGGCATTGCCATATGCTAATGGAGCTGCACGCCGCCCCATGCCCCTCCCCGCCCTCCACCCGCTGCCAGAGTGCAAATAATGGGAACAAAAATACACAGACTTTTATTTGCGGCCACCGGGTCACTTCGTCCCTCCCGTATACCCATGGGAACTTCCAGGGATGCCCATGAAATGCTGGGCGTTCCCATGGGCGACACCCGCCGCCGTCCAACCCCGGCCTCAACCATTGGAATTACCTCAACCACCGTCCGAACAGATAAGAATCACCCCCTTTATGTCGTAAGATGCGCACTCCCATGCATCTTATAAAACATCGTATGATGGCAGTATTGAGTAGAGGAGCCCAACCGTGCGGTGGGCAGGAGGCCGTTCGGTGGTCAGCAGACAGGCTGTGCAGCGTGACCTCTGACATCATGTTACACTGCGCACTGCCGCAGAGCCACACTGCCGGGGTCAGCAGCAGCTGGGCAGCGTCTGAGAGTGTGCTCAGATGCTGCCTGACATTAGATTTGCGCATGCCAGGATTAGAAGGTCCAAACCTAGGATTCAAATTCCCGGCATTTTTAGGGCCAAATCCCTGGATCCCACTGATCCTGACCCTGGGATTGGCCACCCTAGTTTGTATGTTGTATATGCGGGATGTCCCAGTCCATGTGGTTATACTGTATATTATATATATTTATGACTACCTTCTACCTTGTTTTCTTATTGCTTTGCTTCAACAAAGAATTTAAAAGAAAACTGTAACCTGTTATTACACAGATAAAATCTCTACAATGGATTTACTCCCAGCTGTCTCTTCTCTGTGTTCTATGCATCCTCCTATGGTGGACCCGTATTGGAGACCGACTAATGCTAATTGGCACCTTTGCTTTTTGTAGGTACAGTAGAACCCGACGATATTTACTATGAAGACGACCTAATTATACGAGGAATGAATGTGCTAATAAAACAACGACAATATAAATAGAAAGTCTTATACATACATATAATACATGTTTATCCTGTGCATCTTAAATAGCTGTTACTCCGAAATGTCACTTTGATATATGAATGCTATTATGTTCAATAAGGTGATAAATATTTGTGAAGAAATTGGTACGCAAAGGGCCTGATTCATGCCTGTATACTAGGCTGCGTATGTTCGCAGACTTGCAAACAAGTAAACGCCGCTCGACTGTCCCACTCGCCGCACAAATCCCTGATTTTGCATGTGAGGGGATGTGAACACTTACACATCCCCTAGCTTTGCATTCAAATGACCACTCTTAGGGGTAGATGTATGAAGCAGTGATAAGGGAGGAGAAGTGATAAAGTGCCTGGTACTGTATTACCGGCCAATCAGCTCCTGGCTGTTCCTTTTTAAACCCAGCCTGTAACTTAACAGTCAGGAGCTGAATGGCCGGTGATAAACTTCCAGGAACTTTATCACTTCTCCTCCCTTATCACTGCTTCATCCATCTTTCCTACAGCTCCACCCAGCCCCCCCCCCCCCCCCCCCCCAAAAAAAAAACCCCACACACATGCTTTGACCCCTGCATCTATAACATTTTCCTTTATGAATCATGGAGTTTGTAAGTATAAGAGGCAGATGTATGTAGCGGTGATAAGGGAGAAGTGATAAAGTCCCTGGTACTTTATCACCGGCCAAACCGGCCAATCAGCTCCTGACTGTCCCTTTTTAAACCAAGACTGTAACTTTACAGTCAGGAGCTGATTGGCCGGTGATACAGTACCAGGGACTTTATCACTTCTCCTCCCTTATCACTGCTTCATACATCTACCCCTGAGTTCCTTCACCTACACCACAACCCTGCACAGTAAATCTAACAGAGAAGCCTGTCCCAGCGGCTTCCTTTTCTAGCGCGGTGTATGTGACGCTGTCACCATCACTGAATTCGAGAAGAGCCACTAAGAGGTGCAGAATGCATCCTACGTCGCCACCTAAGCCGCAGACTGGCTCTCAGGCAGAACTCATTTGGGGGCGGGATGTTGGTGTTGCTGGTCTCCAAGGCTATTGGGTCTGATTCAGGCCTGATCGCACAGCTGCTAAGTTTTAGAGCCCAGCTATCAGGTATAAGCTGCCCCGCCAGAGTGAACTCCCGCCCCATGCAAGGCTGCGATTTGCTTAGCGCGGCCCGCCAATAGCTGCAAATCCATTCACAAGCCGCTCACCACCGAATGGTTCCGCACTGTGCGCAGTCTGTGTGTAGCCCAGGACCTACTTTCTGGCTGCCATAGAAACAGACTGATCGGGGCGGGAGCTGATGTCACACGCCTTCCCCTAAAATGCCTGGGCACGCCGGCATATTCCCTGACGCAGTTTTGCGCATCCATAAAATGGCCCATATGCATGCACAGTCTATCGTAATCGCCTAGCCTGCAAATTTGCAGCTGCACAATCAGGTCTGAATCAGGCCCATATTTTTTAGCCTTGGCTACAGAGCCGTGAGGGCCATGTCGAGTAGGACGATGGTCTCTCAGATGGTTTTAGGAAGCAGCACTTGCGGTGTGTGCGATGTGTGTGTGCGATGTGTGTGTGCGATGTGTGCGATGCGCAGCATAATTACCCGTTTGGCCATCAACCTGCCGCAGAATCCATTTGAAACAAACACAATGGTCCCGAATCAGATCTGCTGGCTGGGCTGCGAGTATTCCGAGCCCACCTGGCCAAGCTCCCATTCCCCCTCCCTGTGCACACAGGGGGAAAATCGCTCCCTATCTAATTATTTTCCCCCGCTGTCGTCAACGGCCTTCCCTCCCAACAGCCGGGGAACGCCAGCGGTTTCTTGGTCACTCCGGAAAACACCGGCGTTCCGTTACAAATGCCCGACACCTGTCAATCACCTTGCAAGCAGCCAGCAAAGGGTAGCCTTCTCCTGGTCCGTTCGTAAGTGGTCCCCGCACATGCGCTCAGCGTACCGTGCGTATGGGCGGGGTCTTTTTGTAAGCATCAGGGCTGCAAATTCACAATCAGCCTTGCGTATGGGTCTGAATTGGGCCCTATGTGCTATATTTGCCTGCCGCTGTGTTAGCTGGAGCTTTTTACTTACATTGGAATCACAATGAAAATATATGGAATTCCCTTTTATGCTCTTTTCCCGGTTTCTCTGGAGTGATTGTGAATTGCACACCAAGTGGTTTATTTATTGAGAGCAGCGGCGGCTCCTACCTCTTTCGCGGAGGGAGGCTGCCTCTGGCCGCAGGCACCCCCCTCCCCCTGTCACCGCCGCCATCGTTGCCTCTTCCCGTCCCTGGCGCCTGTCCTATGATGACAGGCGCCGGGACTGACACATGCGCAGTACAAACATATGTACTGGGCGTATGGCCAGCTTATACATTCTTCTTTGGCAGCAGCCCATAGGCGTAATCATGGTCCCGGCGCCTGTACAATATAAGTTACAGGCACCAGGACCAGCGCGTTCGCAGTACCGATATAGGTACTGCGCATGCGCATTTGCCGTTTTTGCCCGGCAGCCCGCAGCAAGGCGTCCCGGAGGGAGGTAACACTTCCCAATGGGACTGCCTTGGTGACTGGCAGGTCGGACTTCCAATAGGAAGTCACTGCCAGTCACAGTGAAGCCAGTGCAGTCTGACAGACTGCATCTGGCTTCACTATAGTGGCGGATTTTACCTGGGGGGGGGGGGGGGGGGGGGGGGCTGCAGCCCATAGGAAAAAACCGCCACTGGCACTTATGAAGAGGGAATGTTGCTATGGGCAACCAATCAGAATCTACTTCTTATTTATTTCATTAGCACCTTCTAGAAGATAATAGATAGAGGGTCAGATGTACTAAGCTTTAAAAGTGATAATCCACCAGCCAAATCAGCTCCTACCTGCCATGTCACAGGCTGTGTTTGAAAAATGATAGGTAGGAGAGCTGATTGGTTGGTGGTTTATCAATCTCCATTTTTTCCCTTTTCAAGGCTTAGTACATCTCACCCAGAATCTGATTAGTTGCCCATAGCAACATCCCATTTTCAATAGTAAATTTACTCCCAAGAAGGCAATAAATGAAAAAAACAAACAAAAAAACATGGGCCCTTATTCTGATTGACGCGGACTTTACCGCATTCTTACGGATCGCGTCTTTTCGGCGTCTGCGCATGCGTGGAGAACGCAACGCGCATGTGCCACGCCTTGACTCGGTACCAGTTCGGCCAAATCCCGTACAAAACTGTTCCCCGCAATCATTCAGGAAATATGGGCGTATTATGGGCGTCATGCGGAATGACACATGGGCGTAGTTTCAAAGTGGGCAAAACGGGGCGGAAACATGGGCGGACACGGGGGAGTACACTTATGTTGGGGGGCGTACATTCGGATACCACTCCGAATGCACGCGATCAAAAAGGGCAGAAATGTGCGGTGTCCACAAGTGTACTATTGCTTAGCGGACACCACTCGTTCATGCGGTAGGCGAACGTACCGCCTAATGACTACAAGCATTAACACCTGAACCCAATAGAATCTACTCCTTTACTCATTACTCACTAATAGGACGCTTGTCAGTGCTTTAATTGAAACCATTGCACTTCAATTGCTGTAAGGGTTAATGTGTGCAATGCATGTGTTAGGCATGCTTGTAAGGATATATTGGCATCTAATTGATTCCAATTCCAAATAAGCAGTTTTTTAGGAGGATAGGTAATTGAATAAGTGGGTCATGTGATGTCTTGCAGAAGATACTTAATAGTGGGTTGTTTGGCGTAAATACTCCGCTTACGTGCGGTAGCACCGCTTGGCTCCCGTTCGGATGCGGTATTCCCGAGCATACTCTGTAATACTCTGTAATACCGTGCAGAATCGGAGTGTTTCTCCCGCACACGCATGCTTTGTATGTCGTCCGTAAACACGCCCTGTTCTTAAAGAGTGAGTCCGTCCGAATGCGGAGGACACGTGGGCGTTTCTACGGACGATGGCCGCACGCGGCAGAACACCGTGGCGTGCGGACCGCTCCGTAAGAATGCGGGAATATCCGCACCGATCAGAATAAGGGCCATGGTGCTTGGTTTACCGCAGCCACTGGGTTTACAGAGGAGAGAAAATGAAATCACTGCATCTTTTTTGTTCACCCACCCCCATAGCAAGTAGGACTTTTCCTAACATCATAACTTTTTTTTTCCCTAGGAAAAATCTCCAGGATTGTCTCTGGCACCCTTGCAGCACCCCCGTCTCCGAGGACTATTTAACCAATTGGAAAGTTACAATCAGCTTAAAATTGGAGAAGAGAAGTGACAGGCAGATGGGGAGCAGCCAGGTTTGAGCCATCTTGTCAGTGTTTTGACAGTCTGGATCCCGACGCCGGGTAAATGCCTGTCGGGACCCCGTCCGGCACCCCCAGAGGCTGTCCACACCGCATCTTATGGCCCCTACCAACCCCAAAATTTTATCTGACTTAGCACCAATAATATAACCCGCTCAGTGTGTAAGACAGGTTGGGCAGTCAGAACTAGTTTGTACCGGAGCCAGCCTAACAATTGATTTGCATTTAACACATACCTGTATTGCTAACCTGATTATGTTTCTGCTTATATACTGAATGACTCATATATATTATGTGGTACAGTAATATCTCGCTGCCAATATCCCAACTGTAGGTGTGTACACAGCTTGTCCTACATTCTACCATGCCCTGTATGCCACCTGCATGTCCCTTACTCCTCTTTAGAGTGCAAGCTCTTTGGGTCAGGGACTTGATTGCAGGGGTGTTTATTGAGGGCCTGATTTAGAGATTATCCATGCTGCTGAGTGGTTTTCATCACGCTGTCCATGTGTTGCGATCACACCGCATGCGTCAAGATGCCGCTGCGATGAGGATTTATTTGCGAAGTGGCTGACAGTACAGGGCCATTTGGGGAAGTAATGGGGAATTTGCAGGAGTGTCATGGCCTCTTTCTGGGAGTGTATCTGACAGCAGCTGCAAACTATTACATACTGAAACATGGCTCCTGTGTCCAGTGGCCTAGAGAGGGGGGAGCGCAGTGGCATAACTATAGCTCCGCAGCCCCCGCGGTGGTGGGGGGGCGCAGAGAAATTGGGGGCGCCGCCGGGGGGGCTGCGGGGCTATAGTTACCCGCGGTCTGCGTCTCGCCCGGCTCTCTGTCGGGACCTTCCTGACGTCACGGTCCCGGCCGGCTCCTGCTGCAATGAAAACTGACAATTAAAAAATGGCTGCCCCCATACTGCAGACAGTTTTCTGTCTGAAGTATGGGGGCAGCCATTTTCTAAGAGTCCGTTTTCATTGTAGCAGCAGGAGCCGGCCGGGACCGTGACGTCAGGAAGGTCCCGACAGAGAGCCGGGCGAGACGCAGACCGCGGGTAACTATAGCCCCGCAGCCCCCCCGGCGGCGCCCCCAATTTCCGACAGAGAGCCGGGTGAGACGCAGACCGCGGGTAAGAAGGGGGGGGCAGGTTAGGTAGGTGGGGGGGTGGGGGGGGGGTGTGGGCGCCGAATAAACGTGCGGTGGGGGGGCGCCAAATAGTTAGTTACGCCCCTGGGGGAGCGGGTACTTTTTATCCGAGCCTGGGTCTCCAGGAGGGGCCTGGGTTCTGCTCTCATGTTGCAGGGAGCTGGGCAGTGGAGAGAGAGAGATGACAGGCTGCTGCAGCACAGCCTCTCTCCCCAGCTCCGCACTCACACTGCTAAGTGCAGCTGCCTCTCTCTCTCCCCATCTCAGTACTGAGCAGCTTGCGCTGAGCTGGGGAGAGAGGCTGTACTGCCAAAACAGCCTGTCATCTCTCTCTCCACTACCCGACTCCCTGCAACGGGGGAGCTTCACCCGCACCTGTCCATCTGACCCGTGCCCGGGTAAAAAATACCCCCCCCCCCCCCCCCTGGCGCCACTGTATATAAGAAACAATATTCAAGTGGTGCTTAATAATATAAGATACATAAAACTGTGTGTGATATATATTTCCTAAAGTGCGGGTTTATAGAAGTGGAGATATTTCCCACGGCAACCATTTAGATTCTACATATATATAGCTAGCACCTTCTAGAACAGGGGTGTCAAACTCAAATTCATCGGGGGCCGCATCAGCAGTTTGGTCACCCTCAAAGGGCCGCAGAAGGGGACTACCTGCAGTCCTGGACTGGTGACAGTGAAACAGCCGGAGCTGGTTGGGCCTGGGAGATTGGCTGGGGGCCTGGAACAGGGCACAGTGACGTGACGTCAGATCGCCCAGCAGGTGACCTGGGCCTCTGGGTTCGCAGGACTCTCGCTAGAGTTCTGGACTGGTGGTGACAGTGGGACAGATAATGATAATGACCCTGGACACAGGCAGCCGCACTGCAGATTTGTGGGTTCAGGCTTCGGCTGTGTGCTGCTGCCCTGGCTCTCTGCCTGCCCGGCCACGGACTCTGGACTGGACAGACTGGTCTGGACAACAAGAGACAACACAACTGTGCCCATCCCGCTGCTGAACTTACAGTAAATATACTGAACCAACTGATGCCACTGCTGCGCAGCGTGGCACCACAGGCAGGAGGCAGCTCACGTCGGGCCGGCATCCAAGTCCGACAGGCAGCCGCAGCAGCATGCACGTCACCGTGTCACTGGCACTGCTGTCAGGCTGGCGTGTGTCACACATGGCAGCGCCGTAGCCGCTGCCCGCAGGAGGAGCCAGGGAGGAGTCGGGCATGTCACACAGTGACACTAACAAGTCTGTGTCCACTGTCCTGCCTCTCTCCTCCTCCCAGCGAGTGCCGCGGCGGAGTGACTGTGTCACCCGGCTTCCTCACGTTGTTAGGTATGTCTCTCAGTCTCGAGTCGTCATGTGAGTGTCACTGAATGTGATGTGACACTCACACTGTGATGGCTTCCCGCAGTAATGTAATCGGTGCAAGGCGGGGGTGGGTGGCGGCGGCTGCGCGGGCCACATGACGAGGTCTGGCGGGCCGGATTTGGCCCGCGGGCCTTGTGTTTGACACCCGTGTTCTAGAAGATACTAGCTATAATTTTATTGGTTGCTACCGACAACATCTTCATTTCTATAACCCCACACTTTAATAGACATACCCCTGTGACTTGTAAACTGTATAGGTCTCAGTAATAATTATCCTAGCTAGCAAGAAAGAGGTTATTATCCAATAGTTATGTGTCGGAGATGGAATATGCTCATTGTGTGGTGCCTATGGTCAGTATACTCTCTGTAGCGGAATCGTTATAAGGTCTCCATCTATGTGACTAATTACATCTATATCCTCTCACTGGTATTTATTGCCATTATAATAGACACTAGTAGTAGTAGTAGTACATTTATTTATAAGGCGCCGCAAAGTGTCAGCAGCGCTGTACATAGCAAACAAAAAAAACAAATTACAAGGTAACGTACAGGGTGTGTTGAAAGATACAGTATAAATAGGGGTATAGCTGGTAGAACTAAAATCAGCATCAGTTCTGAAGTAGGTGTCAAAATTGTCAAGGAGACTGAAGATGAAGTAGAGGAAGGGAAGAACAGGACAGGAGCACAGGTGAGGTAATGGGGTAGGGTGAGTACGTGAGGAAGGAGGACCCTACTCATAAGAGTTAACAGACTAAAAATAGGTGGGTGGACAAACGAAATACAATAGGATAAGTAGGAACGGAGGGGAACGGAGGCAGGATAGGAGGATCAAAAGAGGTTAGGAGGAGGGATAGGCTAGTCGAAAAAAGTGGGTTTTGAGGGAGCGCTTGAAGGAGGTAAGGGAATCAGATAGCCTGATGGGTGGCGGGAGGTTGTTCCAGTGCAGGGGGGCAGCGCGAGAGAAATCTTGGACACGGGAGTGGGAGGAGGTGATTAGGTGAGAGGTCAGTCGGTGGTCAGCGATGGAGCGAAGAGGACGGGAGGGAGTGTGGATAGAGATCAGTGAAGAGAGGTAGGGAGCTGTGGAGGAGGAGAGAGCCTTGTAGGTGGTGGTGAGGAGTTTAAAGAGAACTCGGAAAGGAATGGGGAGCCAGTGAAGAGATAGACAGAGGGGGGAGGCGGAGGTAGAGCGGCGGGAGAGGAAGATGAGCCTAGCAGCAGCGTTAAGAATGGATTGGAGAGGTGCGAGGCGGGTGAGGGGTAGCCCAGAGAGAAGGATGTTGCAGTAGTCAAGGCGGGAGATGACAAGAGAGTGAATGAGAATTTTGGTCGCGTCAGTGGAGAGGAATGGTCTGATGCGTGAGATGTTGCGTAGGTGAAAGCGGCAAGACTGTGAGAGAGCACGAATGTGGGGGGTGAAAGAGAGGGAGGAGTCAATGATGACACCGAGGCAGCGCGTTTGGTCGGTGGACGTGATCTCGGTTTCACCAATGCTGATGGAGATAGTGGGAGAAGAGGGGATGTTCGGGGGATGGAAGATTAGAAGTTCAGTTTTAGCCATGTTTAGTTTCAGGAAGCGTTGGGCCATCCAGGCTGAGATGGCCGTGAGGCATTCGGAGACCTTGGACAGAAGTGATGGGGATAAGTCGGGGGAGGAGAGATAGATTAGGGTATCATCAGCATAAAGGTGGTAATGAAAACCATAGGAGCTGATGAGGGTGCCCAGAGAGGTGGTGTAGAGGGAGAAGAGGAGAGGGCCAAGGACTGACCCTTGGGGAACACCGACTGGCTGGGGGGTAGTAGGAGAGGAGGAGCTCGGAGTGGAGACGGAGAAGGAGCGATCGGAGAGGTATGAGGTGAACCAGGAGAAGACCGTGCCAGTGATGCCAAAGGAGCGGAGGGTGTTGAGCAGGAGAGGGTGGTCAACAGTGTCAAAGGCAGCCGACAGATCAAGCTGGATGAGGATAGAGAAGACACTACCTGGCTTCTGTACAGATAATTCCGGTATCAGGTTACTGTGGTTCCTGGGTGGTGATCAATATGCAGTCACTCCTATTGTTAATTATATTACCTGCACATAGCAATTATAGCAAAAGGAACAATGATGACACAGTGTGCATGGGTCACGGTGTCAACCCGATTTAGGTTGACATGTATTTTGTAGACCACTGAAAGTCGACACTTAAAAAGGGTCGACATGGCTAAGGTCGACAGGGTTGTAAGGTCGGCACAAGCAGTAGATCGACAATGGGAAGGTCGGCAGTCAAAGTGTCAACATGGACACCGTCAATGTGTACCGCATCTCGCAGCGCTCGGCACACTCTTAAAAACCGCGAAAAACTCATGCCGACCTTTCGACTGTTGACCTTACCATTGTTGAACTAATGCTTGTGTCCACCTTCCAGCCCTGTCGACCTTAGACAAGTTGACCTATTTCAGATGTTGACCTAGGGTCTTCCCGTGCAGATATACAGCAGAACTCTATGCTCTGTTATTATAGAATACACATATTGGGAACCAGAATAGAAAATGGGGTGAAACTGCGCTGTTTGAGGAACTAAATAAACAATCAATTGATGAATTTTAAAAAATGTAATTTCATAAATTAATACACATAAAATAATACACAATTAATAAACATATAAATTAAAATTGAAATTAGCATGAAGTGTGCACTTATTGGCCATAAGATATTATATCTGTGCATATGCGGCACTTGATGGCTCCATTTGTGTAGTGGGCCCTTCTTTCTCTGAAAAGAGTGTCCCCAATAATCTACCTGGATATGGATGGGTTGTTTAACTCCTCGGACAATGTTAGTGGGAGCTGGAGAGTTGCAGTCAAAAGACACTCACATATCTGGGATGTTGTCCCTTTGAAAAAGCTGGGAGCCCCCCCAGCGAAACGCGTTAGGTGCAGTGCCCCCACTCTACCTTTAACCTTGGATTACAAATCGGGTAACTACCTTGTACCCGGGACTCCCTACTATCGGACCAGGAACCATCATTGGGACTTAAAAAGGAGATCCAGCAGCAACCACTGACCCACGGGGACCACATCAGCCCAATCGAGCAAGTGGACAACATCCCAGATATGTGAGTGTCTTTTGACTGCAACTCTCCAGCTCCCACTAACATTGTCCGAGGAGTTAAACAACCCATCCATATCCAGGTAGATTATTGGTGACACTCTTTTCAGAGAAAGAAGGGCCCACTACACAAATGGAGCCATCAAGTGCCGCATATGCACAGATATAATATCTTATGGCCAATAAGTGCACACTTCATGCTAATTTCAATTTTAATTTATATGTTTATTAATTGTGTATTATTTTATGTGTATTAATTTATGAAATTACATTTTTTAAAATTCATCAATTGATTGTTTATTTAGTTCCTCAAACAGCGCAGTTTCACCCCATTTTCTATTCTGCTTTTCCTATTGGGACTGACAATCCCTAGTTATAACTGCTGCTTAATTTGTAAGAGGAGGGCATACGCAGCGCCTGACTAGTGCCCAAGGGCAATCTTTTCGCCACATATTGGGAACCAAGTGGCTATTTATCATGTGTTCCTATATTATATTTTCTAACCCTCCAGAACAGTTTTTAATTGTAAGTGTATTTTTTATCTTCTTAAAGGAGCTCAGCTCCACTTCAGCCATGGCTAAACTTTATCATTATTTAAATGTCCCTGGTTACAACCCCGGGGTATTTTATTTACCTGTGGGGACCAGTGTGATTGTTTTTCCATATGGGGACCAATGGGGTTTTGTTTTTTCCTGTGGGGGGCAATGCGAGTAAAAAAAAAAAAAAAAAGGTTGAAAATCACTGCTCTAGAAGCACAATTCTTGGTCTGCTTTCAACCTTATAATGTGCTCCCCATCCTCATGTGCCCTCATCAAATGACCTCAGTGCTGTGCAGTGCTGACAGCAGGCTCAGCATGAGCATCTCACTAAACATTTTAGGGCGTGGCCTAATCGAGGGAGGTGGTCATACCTCCCGCAATTAGGCCACACCCCAAAAAATTTACCGGGGCCTGGCATACCTCTTGGTGGCCCTGGAGCAAGACGCATGGGCCAAGGCTCTGCAACGTGCCACCACTAGGGCACCTCACCCTGCGCGATGGCATGCCCTGGGAGGACTCATATCCTGCCCTATTATAGTCGGGTAGTGGGTGGGCGCTCAGTACCCGACTGTATTATACTCAGATCGCTTGTCTTACTTCCCCCTCTTAGTACATATATTATATATTGTTGGTTATAGAGGAGGAACTTACATATTGCATCTATTGTAAATAGTTTAAATGTATTCATTGGGAGGATGACCTGCATCCCTAATGTATTAATAAAGAGACAAGGTAGTTTAATTAACTTAGACGCTGGCAATTAGCACAAGTAATCATCTGACACAAATTAAATTTATGCACAGAATCTATTACACATCAGAAGTATATTCCAAATTAAATTCTAGCTCAAACCAATCTATGAGCTGCGTGCGCAGATCCCCTGCCATCGGAATCGGACCAAATTTAGCCCCGCTCGATCGCTGTTGAATCGCCCCCTAGATGTTCACTCAGGGCACTTTTCAATCGCATCAGTCCTACAGGTACAGTGTAGCCACTTTTCCCCAATACGGCAGCTGCAGCCTCTCTCCCCTGGTACCCAGCACCTCACCCTCAGCGCCGGGTCCTGCAGCCTCTTGCTCCTGGGACCCAGCACCTCACCCTCAGCGCTGGGTCCTGCAGCCATTCTACCCTGGGACCCAGCACCTCACCCTCAGCGCCGGGTCCTGCAGCCTCTCTGCCCTGGGACCCAGCACCTCACCCTCAGCGCTGGGTCCTGCAGCCTCTTGCCCCTGGGACCCAGCACCTCACCCTCAGCGCTGGGTCCTGCAGCCTCTTGCTCCTAACACCCAGCACCTCACCCTCAGCGCTGGGTCCTGCAGCCCTTCTACCCTGGGACCCAGCACCTCACCATCAGCGCCGGACCTGCAGCCGCTGCATCTTGCTCCTGGGACCCAGCACCTCACCCTCTGAGCCAGGACATGCAGCCTCTCTCCCCAGGGACCCAGCACTTCACCCTCAGCGCCGGGTCCTGCAGCCTCTCTCCCCTGGGACCCAGCGCCTCACCCTCAGCGCCGGGTCCTGCAGCCTCTCTACCCTGGGACCCAGCACCTCACCCTCAGCGCCGGATCCTGCAGCCTCTTGCCCCTGGGACCCAGCACCTCACCCTCAGCGCCGGGTCCTGCAGCCTCTTGCCCCTGGGACCCAGCACCTCACCCTCAGCGCTGGGTCCTGCAGCCTCTCTGCCCTGGGACCCAGCACCTCACCCTCAGTGCTGGGTCCTGCAGCCTCTCTGCCCTGGGACCCAGCACCTCACCCTCAGCGCCGGGTCCTGCAGCCTCTCTCCCCTGGGACCCAGCACCTCACCCTCAGCGCTGGGTCCTGCAGCCTCTCTGCCCTGGGACCCAGCACCTCACCCTCAGTGCTGGGTCCTGCAGCCTCTCTGCCCTGGGACCCAGCACCTCACCCTCAGCGCCGGGTCCTGCAGCCTCTTGCCCCTGGGACCCAGCACCTCACCCTCAGCGCCGGGTCCTGCAGCCTCTTGCCCCTGGGACCCAGCACCTCACCCTCAGCGCTAGGTCCTGCAGCCTCTCTGCCCTGGGACCCAGCACCTCACCCTCAGCGCCGGGTCCTGCAGCCGCTGCCTCTTGCCCCTGGGGGCTACTGAGGGGGGCTACTGAGGGGGAGGGCAGTGAGACAAGAAGGGGGCTGCATATTGTTAGATTCAAACAGGGATCAGATCTGAATAAGGGCCTGTGTCTGAGACTTTACAGCGACAGTGTTTGTCTAAGCTTGGGATGACATGCCCAGAACATGCCCTTACTGGATGTTCGTTGTGACTGCACACCCATTTAAGCTCCGAAGTAGCAGAGCCACAAGTCAGGCCTGAGACAACAACAAACAATTAGAAAGCCAAAAGATCAGAAGTTGTTATAGGGAAAAAATCTCAACATCCACTACATACAGTTGTAGCAAGTAATTGGTCCTTATTCTGGTTCACTCGCAAGGGCAAACTCCTTCTCAAATGGACAAAACCATGTGCACTGCAGGTGGGGCAGATGTAACATGTGCAGAGAGTTAGATTTGGGTGGGGTTTTACTTCAAAGTGAGATCTATATTGCAGTGTAAAAATAAAGCAGCCAGTATTTACCCTGCACAGAAACAAAATAACTCCCCCAAAGCTCTCTGCACGTGTTACATCTGCCCCCCTGCAGTGCAGCATGGTTCTGTTCATTTGAGAAGGAATTAGCCTTTGTTAAATGAACCAGAATAAGGGCCATTATTGCTGCAATACATACGCATGTGTGCACACATCACAGTCACTACACCAGGATGTGCTCATTCACAGCCACCATTCAGTAACGTAGTTGTCTATGGGCCATGGGAGCAAATATACGCACATGCCCGTGACCTGCCGCACCTGCCACGGCAATGTATTTACATCTGTATACTGCATGCACACCGACGTATTCATGTGATTTATCTACACATACTGTACATATATACAGTATATCCATCAGCCACAACAAGTCACTGCTAGGTTACCGAAATAGCCCACAGGGAGGAAGATTCAGGAGAATGTGAGGAAGAATTACTTCACAGAAAGGGGAGTGGATAAGTGGAATAGCCTCCCATCAGAGGTGGTAGAGGCAAATACAGTAGTACAATGTAAACATGCTTGGGATAGGCATATTGATATCCTTACAAAGAAATAATGATCAAATATGGTTTGAGGTAACATGTTTAATAAAAGTGGATTTTTGTAAGAACTTACTGTTCGATTCCTTTCTCTGAGTCCATCCTGGTGACACAGCTCAACCATGGGATGTAGGAGGGTCCGAAGGAGCCAAGCACCTACAGTATGCTATGGTCTTTGAGAAGCAGGCTCCTCCCTGCTGCATCCCAGAAACTCAAACTTCAAAAGCCCACTAGGACACAATACTGAACATATTGATATACCTGAACATATTAATATGCATAATCAAATAATTAACCGTATTATCATGAAAATGTAACATAAAACACTTACTGAGCGTAAAGGGAGGGATCGCTGTGTCACCAGGATGGACTCAGAGAAAGGGAGTAGAATGGTAAGTTCTTCCAAAAATCCACTTGGGATGTTCAAGAGCCGGTCCCATACCATGGAATGTTCAAGAGCCGGTCCTTTGGGATGGTACGCTCAGGCTTACAGTTCTCATCGCTGCCCGCCTGAATGAAGCGTCCTCCGAGGCGAACTCATGGAACCTGTAGAATTTAGTAAAGGTGTGAACAGAGGACCAGGTGGCAGCCCTTCAAAACTGCTCTGCTAAAGCCCCGTGATGTACAGCCCAAGAAGAGGCAACAGACCTCGTGGTATGGGCATTCACCCTGGCCGGAACTGGACCACCAACCTTGGTGTCGGCAAAAGCAATGACTGACCTCAACCATCTCGCGATAGTCTGCTTAGAGGCTGGCCATCTTCTCTTATGTACATCATACAGCACCGGCAACATATTAGTCTTGCGAAAAGACTTCTCTCTGTCCAAATAAATGCGCAAAGCGCAAACCACATCCAAAAGCATCAATTTGTCCTTGCGTCTGGTCTCCTCAGGAGGGCAAAACACTGGAAGCACAATCTCCTGGTTTAAATGGAAATCAGAGACCACCTTCGGTAATAATTTCGGAACTGTACGGAGAACAGCCCTATCCTCATGGAAAATTAAGAAGGGAGGCTTACAGGACAAAGCTCCCAACTCTGATACTCTCCTTGCCGAAGCGATAGCCAGAAGCAAAGCTCATTTCCATGACAAAAACTTCAAATCCGCTGAACGCAAAGGTTCAAAGGGGGGCTTCTGTAACACTGATAGTACCAGGGACAAGTTCCACAGAGCTACCGGCTGACGATAAGGTAGCAAGGGGAGGACAGAGTCTGGGCGGGAGGTGTCAGGCGCGCACCATTACCATACACGGCTTGAGGCTGCAGCTTCTCCTTGCACGTAGGCCACAATTCGCCTGAGCCCCTGGATTCATTCTCCGGCTCCTCAGGCAGAAGAGAGGCTGTCAGGTGGGTGGCGGGCTCTGGGCTTAATTAAGCACTTCTGCTCCAGAGCTCCGTTGATCTGCATTCACACCCGCCACTTGCTGCCTTAATGCTCCTCAGCGGCCGGGCCAGGAGAGGTCCTGGGGCGCGGTGATGAGAGCCAGGTAGGGGGGGGGGGCGGCAGTGTTGAAATCCTTGCTTCCACCTGGGGCAGGGAGAGGTCCAGCAGCAGGCAGCAGCGACAGTAGTGGAGGCAGTGACTGCAGGTAGGGAACAGCAGCCCGGCACCTCACAGGGCGCCTATGCAGCGTCCTAGGTGCAGTTACCCGACACTTCTGGGTCAGTGGGAAGAAGTGCCGGTATGCCATACCACTGCATACCAGCCCACTTCGACCACTGCATATATATATATATTTATTTATTTATATATATATACACCACTGTGCACACTCACCACAGCATACCATATACATACAGTACAGAGTACACACTACACACAGACTCAGTACACACACATCGAACACATATACACATTACACACATATCACCACATAAATACACACAGTACACTTCCACTAATCTATGCTAGTTAGGGATGGCCATTGACCATCAATGATTTCAAATCATCGATGGTTTATGGCCAATGTGAAATACTTTTACCATCGATGTGGGAGAACCGATGTTTCCTTTTTTTTTCTCAAAGTGGGGTAAAGTAGGGGTAAAGTAGGCCCTATGGCATAACTCATAAAACATTTCACAGTGTTGGAGGCATTTCGACACCTAAAGACAGGATATGGAGATAGAATCCCACTCAGTATCCTGAAACACTCTAGACAGATCTCTTTCCCATTTAGATTGAGATGATAATTTACCCTTCTTACCCAATAAGACAATGTGCTGGTACCACCGAGATATACCACCTCTGTGATTATGGGAGGTCAACCTAAAATGCATAACAGCAGGTAGACATAGAATAGTAGATGGTTTAACCATATAAGCAAATGGCCTATGGCGTATTTGTAGATATTTTAAAAAAATCACCTTTAGGGATACCAAATTGAGACTGTAGTTGGGAGAAGGGAAGTAAGGAGTCTGTACCAAAGATATCCTTCAGATAAGTAATGCCTTTCTCCATCCAGGGGTCTAGTCGAAGATCTGGGATGAGGTTGGCAAGAGTTTTAATAGATAGGCTGGGGGCCGGTAGGGACACGTCAGGGTCTGCTGAAATTACAGTATGCCAGGCACGCAAAGTAGCCTTGATTGCAGCTCCAGGGCCCTCCCAAGATGGGACAGCCTGCTTGGGGAGTAACAGTAAGTCAGTAAGGTTGTACTTTTCTACAAAGGATCTTTCTATAAGGACCCAGGGTTTGGGACATTCAACGGAAAACCAATCCCGTGCCTGACTAAGGATGCAAGCAGAGTGGTAACTGTCAATGTCGGGATAAGCTACACCTCCGGAGTGTTTCGGCAGTATTAAAATGTGCTTAGCGATGCGGGGCTTAGAGCCCTTCCAAATATACCGTGAGAACACCTGACTAAGACTAAGGGATTAGGGTATAGAACGTGGGATGGCTCCGAAGAGATACATCAATTTAGGGAGCAACACCATCTTAGCAGCCGCTATGCGCCCCAGCCACGAGATTTCATGGAGAAGCCACTCTTTTATTAACTTCTCAAATTAACAGAGCAGAGACATAAAATTACACTCAACCAGGTCAACATCTCTGGCTTAGTGTACACATAAATACCGAATAGAGCGCATCTGCCATGCATATTTGTAACGATCTTTAAGTAAGTCTAATGTCATAGGGGGAACATTAAGTGGGAGAGCTTCAGTTTTAGAAGTATTCAATTTATAGTACGTTATTTTTGCATAATCGTCCATGATGGTGTGGAGTCTGGGTAAGGAAGCTTCAGGGTTTAACAGACACAAAAGGATATCATCCGCAAACAGGCTTATTTTATGGGCGATGCCCCCAATAACAGGCCCTTCCACAGCTTTATCAACTCCAATAGTCTCTGCCAGGGGCTCGATTGCCAGTGCAAATATAAGGGGCAACAAGGGGCACCCCTGTCTGGTACCGTTAGCAATATCAAACCCAGAGGAGAGACTACTGTTGACAAAGACCCTTGCAGATGGGGCCTCATCCCATTTTCTCTCAACACTTTCTCACTCCTGTTTCATCTCATCACTTTAGCGTTCTCTGCCCCTGGTCTGTCTCTATCTCTCTCCTCCACTCCTCTTTCCCTCTCTCTCCCTAGTAGTCTCCCCCCCCCCCTCTCTCTCTTCCTGAGACCTTCTGTCTCACTCAGTTTCTCTCCCTGTCACCCTCTCTTACTCCCTGTCTCTTCACACCTCTGTCCCTGTCCAGGGTTGCCTACCATCCCGGAATGGCCGGGAGGGTCCCAGAAATCGGGTCCCCCTCCCGGCCCCCCGGAAAGGGGGGCAACCCTCCCGCATTAACCCCAATTCCCCGCGATCCGCGATCTGTCTCTCTCATGACAATGGCTTTCAAAATGTTTCTATGGGACCCTCAAATTTCTAGTTATGCTCGTGTGTGTGTGTGTGTGTGTGTGTGTGTGTGTGTGTGTAAGTTTGGTAATGTGTGTGTGTGTACTGTATGTGGCTGTAGTGTGCTACCATGCGCATTTTGTGGGTCTAATGTGGCCATTTATTATGTATAAAAGTGATTCTATTACCGTGGGGATTATTATGTATATAAGATTCTGCCACTGTACAATGGGGATTATTATGTATATAAGATTCTGCCACTGTACCGTGGGGATTATTATGTATATAAGATTCTGCCACTGTACCGTGGGGATTATTATGTATATAAGATTCTGCCACTGTACCACGGGGATTATTATGTATATAAGATTCTGCTACTGTACCGTGGGGATTATTATGTATATAAGATTCTGCCACTGTACCGTGGGGATTATTATGTATATAAGATTCTGCCACTGTACCGTGGGGATTATTATGTATATAAGATTCTGCCACTGTACCGTGGGGATTATTGTGTATATAAGATTCTGCCACTGTACCGTGGGGATTATTATGTATATAAGATTCTGCCACTGTACCGTGGGGATTATTATGTATATAAGATTCTGCCACTGTACCGTGGGGATTATTATGTATATAAGATTCTGCCACTGTACCGTGGGGATTATTATGGATATAAGATTCTGCAACTGTACCGTGGGGATTATTATGTATATAAGATTCTGCCACTGTACCGTGGGGATTATTATGTATATAAGATTCTGCCACTGTACCGTGGGGATTATTATGTATATAAGATTCTGCCACTGTACCGTGGGGATTATTGTGTATATAAGATTCTGCCACTGTACCGTGGGGATTATTGTGTATATAAGATTCTGCCACTGTACCGTGGGGATTATTATGTATATAAGATTCTGCCACTGTACCGTGGGGATTATTATGTATATAAGATTCTGCCACTGTACCACGGGGATTATTATGTATATAAAATTCTGCCACTGTACCGTGGGGATTATTATGTATATAAGATTCTGCCACTGTACCGTGGGGATTATTATGTATATAAGATTCTGCTACTGTACCACGGGGATTATTATGTATATAAGATTCTGCCACTGTACCGT
The DNA here is from genome assembly GCF_055691185.1 of Crinia signifera. Taxonomy (NCBI): domain Eukaryota; kingdom Metazoa; phylum Chordata; class Amphibia; order Anura; family Myobatrachidae; genus Crinia; species Crinia signifera. Next base: position 83,366,667 of record NC_139228.1, on the reverse strand, counting down.
GGGGATTATTATGTATATAAAATTCTGCCACTGTACCACGGGGATTATTATGTATATAAAATTCTGCCACTGTACCACGGGGATTATTATGTATATAAGATTCTGCCACTGTACCATGGGGATTATTATGTATATAACATTCTGCCACTGTACCGTGGGGATTATTATGTATATAAAATTCTGCCACTGTACCACGGGGATTATTATGTATATAAGATTCTGCTACTGTACCGTGGGGATTATTATGTATATAAAATTCTGCCACTGTACCACGGGGATTATTATGTATATAAGATTCTGCTACTGAACCGTGGGGATTATTATGTATATAAAATTCTGCCACTGTACCGTGGGGATTATTATGGATATAAAATTCTGCTACTGTACCGTGGGGATTATTATGGATATAAAATTCTGCCACTGTACCGTGGGGATTATTATGTATATAAGATTCTGCTACTACGGGGATTATTATGTATAGAAGATTCTGTCACTGTACCGTGGGGATTATTATGTATATAAGATTCTGCCACTGTACCGTGGGGATTATTATGTATATAAGATTCTGTCACTGTACCGTGGTCATTTATTATGTATATAAGTTTCTGCTACTGTACCATGGGGATTATTATGTATATAAGATTCTGCCACTGTACCGTGGGGATTATTATGTATATAAGATTCTGCTACTGTACCGTGGGGATTATTATGCATATAAGATTCTGCCACTGTACCATGGGGATTATTATGTATATTAGATTCTGCCACTGTACCGTGGGGATTATTATGTATATAAAATTCTGCCACTGTACCGTGGGGATTATTATGTATATAAAATTCTGCCACTGTACCGTGGGGATTATTATGTATATAAAATTCTGCCACTGTACCGTGGGGATTATTATGTATATTAGATTCTGCCACTGTACCACGGGGATTATTATGTATATAAGATTCTGCCACTGTACCGTGGGGATTATTATGTGTATAAGATTCTGCTACTGTACCGTGGGGATTATTATGTATATAAGATTCTGCTACTACGGGGATTATTATGTATAGAAGATTCTGTCACTGTACCGTGGGGATTATTATGTATATAAGATTCTGCCACTGTACCGTGGGGATTATTATGTATATAAGATTCTGTCACTGTACCGTGGTCATTTATTATGTATATAAGTTTCTGCTACTGTACCATGGGGATTATTATGTATATAAGATTCTGCCACTGTACCGTGGGGATTATTATGTATATAAGATTCTGCTACTGTACCGTGGGGATTATTATGCATATAAGATTCTGCCACTGTACCATGGGGATTATTATGTATATTAGATTCTGCCACTGTACCGTGGGGATTATTATGTATATAAAATTCTGCCACTGTACCGTGGGGATTATTATGTATATAAAATTCTGCCACTGTACCGTGGGGATTATTATGTATATTAGATTCTGCCACTGTACCACAGGGATTATTATGTATATAAGATTCTGCCACTGTACCGTGGGGATTATTATGTATATAAAATTCTGCCACTGTACCGTGGGGATTATTATGTGTATAAGATTCTGCCACTGTACCATGGGGATTATTATGGATATAAGATTCTGCCACTGTACCATGGGGATTATTATGGATATAAGATTCTGCCACTGTACCATGGGGATTATTATGTGTATAAGATTCTGCCACTGTACCATGGGGATTATTATGGATATAAGATTCTGCCACTGTACGGTGGGGATTATTATGTATATAAGATTCTGCCACTGTACCGTGGGGATTATTATGTATATAAAATTCTGCCACTGTACCGTGGGGATTATTATGGATATAAAATTCTGCCACTGTACCTTGGGGATTATTATGGATATAAGGTTCTGCCACTGTACCGTGGGGATTATTATGTATATAAAATTCTGCCACTGTACCACGGGCATTATTATGTATATAATATTCTGCCACTGTACCACAGGGATTATTATGTATATAAGATTCTGCCACTGTACCACATGAATTATTATGTATATAAGATTCTGCCACTGTACCACAGGGAGTATTATGTATATAAAATTCTGCCACTGTACCGTGGGGATTATTATGTATATAAAATTCTGCCACTGTACCGTGGGGATTATTATGTATATAAAATTCTGCCACTGTACCGTGGGGATTATTATGTATATTAGATTCTGCCACTGTACCACGGGGATTATTATGTATATAAGATTCTGCCACTGTACCGTGGGGATTATTATGTATATAAGATTCTGCTACTACGGGGATTATTATGTATAGAAGATTCTGTCACTGTACCGTGGTCATTTATTATGTATATAAGTTTCTGCTACTGTACCGTGGGGATTATTATGTATATAAGATTCTGTCACTGTACCGTGGTCATTTATTATGTATATAAGTTTCTGCTACTGTACCATGGGGATTATTATGTATATAAGATTCTGCCACTGTACCGTGGGGATTATTATGTATATAAGATTCTGCCACTGTACCATGGGGATTATTATGTATATAAGATTCTGCCACTGTACCGTGGGGATTATTATGCATATAAAATTCTGCCACTGTACCATGGGGATTATTATGTATATTAGATTCTGCCACTGTACCGTGGGGATTATTATGTATATAAAATTCTGCCACTGTACCGTGGGGATTATTATGTATATTAGATTCTGCCACTGTACCACAGGGATTATTATGTATATAAGATTCTGCCACTGTACCGTGGGGATTATTATGTATATAAAATTCTGCCACTGTACCGTGGGGATTATTATGTATATAAGATTCTGCCACTGTACCGTGGGGATTATTATGTGTATAAGATTCTGCCACTGTACCATGGGGATTATTATGGATATAAGATTCTGCCACTGTACGGTGGGGATTATTATGTATATAAGATTCTGCCACTGTACCGTGGGGATTATTATGTATATAAAATTCTGCCACTGTACCGTGGGGATTATTATGGATATAAAATTCTGCCACTGTACCGTGGGAATTATTATGGATATAAGGTTCTGCCACTGTACCGTGGGGATTATTATGTATATAAAATTCTGCCACTGTACCACGGGCATTATTATGTATATAATATTCTGCCACTGTACCACGGGGATTATTATGTATATAAGATTCTGCCACTGTACCACAGGGAGTATTATGTATATAAAATTCTGCCACTGTACCGTGGGGATTATTATGTATAGAAGATTCTGCCACTGTACCGTGGGGATTATTATGTATATAAGATTCTGCCACTGTACCGTGGGGATTATTATGTATATAAGATTCTGCCACTGTACCGTGGGGATTATTATGTATATAAGATTCTGCCACTGTACCACGGGGATTATTATGTATATAAGATTCTGATACTGTACCGTGGGGATTATTATGTATATAAAATTCTGCTACTGTACCACGGGGATTATTATGTATATAAGATTCTGCCACTGTACCGTGGGGATTATTATGTATATAAGATTCTGCCACTGTACCGTGGTCATTTATTATGTATATAAGTTTCTGTCACTGTACCGTGGGGATTATTATGGATATAAGGTTCTGCCACTGTACCGTGGGGATTATTATGTATATAAAATTCTGCCACTGTACCGTGGGCATTATTATGTATATAATATTCTGCCACTGTACCACGGGATTATTATGTATATAAGATTCTGCCAATGTACCACATGGATTATTATGTATATAAGATTCTGCCACTGTACCACAGGGAGTATTATGTATATAAAATTCTGCCACTGTACCGTGGGGATTATTATGTATAGAAGATTCTGCCACTGTACCGTGGGGATTATTATGTATATAAGATTCTGCCACTGTACCGTGGGGATTATTATGTATATAAGATTCTGCCACTGTACCGTGGGGATTATTATGTATATAAGATTCTGCCACTGTACCACGGGGATTATTATGTATATAAGATTCTGCCACTGTACCACGGGGATTATTATGTATATAAGATTCTGCTACTGTACCGTGGGGATTATTATGTATATAAGATTCTGCCACTGTACCGTGGGGATTATTATGTATATAAGATTCTGCCACTGTACCACGGGGATTATTATGTATATAAGATTCTGCCACTGTACCGTGGGGATTATTATGTATATAAAATTCTGCTACTGTACCATGGGGGTTATTATGTATAGAAGATTCTGCTACTGTACCGTGGGGATTATTATGTATATAAGATTCTGCCACTGTACCGTGGGGATTATTATGTATATAAGATTCTGTCACTGTACCGTGGTCATTTATTATGTATATAAGATTCTGCTACTGTACCATGGGGATTATTATGTATATAAGATTCTGCCACTGTACCGTGGGGATTATTATAGATATAAAATTCTGCCACTGTATCGTGGGGATTATTATGGATATAAGGTTCTGCCACTGTACCGTGGGGATTATTATGTATATAAGATTCTGCCACTGTACCGTGGGGATTATTATGGACACAAGCAGCGTGCAGTGTTTCTTTAGACAGTATGGGGTTTAGGCTATTTGTACATTTCTGCTACAGGCCCATGTGGACCTTAATCTGGCACCGCCCGTACCCACAGTTGATATAGGAGAAAGACATCTATCAAGGTATCTTTATCTTCATAAGGATTATTCAGATACAGTGATGATTAAAATACAAAAATATAAAAAGCTCAAAGTTCGTGGTGGGTTCGTGATTTTATGAGGTGTCTAAACACGTGAACAGAGATCCGGATCCGGTCTCATGTAAACTCGTCTCATAGACACTGAAGGGTTAATCAGCCATCTTGTTTCTCTGTGAAGGGTTAATCAGCCATCTTGTTTCTCTGTGTTAATAGTCTTTGTTCCCGCTTATCTCAAGAAGTTATGTTCTGGCTTGTTTCCAGTACTCGCTTGCTTTCCCGTACTTTGTAACTTCTATGGAATAGTACATTCTGTGATTTCTCATAACTAACGAATGCTACTCCCCTGTAAGGCGACGTATAAGCCACCCCACCTCTATGTTGTTATTCCCCTACCTCTGCACCAAATATTATCCAATCATGTAATTGAACCAGCGTCGTTTGTTGTGTATAAATATGTTGTTTTCGTCATCATTAAATCAGAGTTCAACCTTGTATCTGTGGTCATCGTTACTGGTCATATCATATGAGGTTGCACTCTCACGGAGCTCTAAGGGGTCTTCACACTGAGGTCAAATAAGGTAATTAATAGATCAGACAATCGATACATCGGCGTATGATCGATTCTCTTCAAGTGGGGGCTCGGCCACCGGGATGCGAGGTCCATTCCTACACAGATGTCATAAAGATTTTACAGTCTGCCTGAATCTGTTGTGAGGTTACGGACATACTCGATCCTGAACCTGTGACACCATGCCTGGGGTATGTTGAATGTCTTATATAGAAGTTAGAGTCTTCTATCATAGAAGTTAAAGTCTTCTATTTTTGTGCACATAACCTGATCTGGGATCAGATGCCGTACTTGGAGTACGAAGGAGACCTGGGGTCTTTAGTCTAAATAGTACCTCACTTTGAACGCCCATTCTTTATTGGCCAATTGTCTTTATTGTATTGTCTTAAAGTATAAGTTTTTCTTTCATTCAATATCCCTGTGTGATTGGTGAGTATACACACTCGTGATATCTGTATTTCCTTGTAAACCGTGCGGCTGGTAAGTTCACGCACAATAACTTCACCATTTGTCTAATCTGACTACTGTATGCCAACAGACTTGCGGACTTTATGCTCTCCTTCTCGGAGTAACGCAACGTGAGGCTTCACATACAGTTCTCAGCAACATAACAACAAGACTCTATCCACTGTCACGTAGACAGTCTGTGGTTCCACTAACAAACCATATATAAATAACAATTTATGAGATGTCTAAAGTGAATACATGATTCTATAAGTGTTTGGATAAAGACTAACCCTCACAGTCTGCTGCAACAGGTTTTACCTGCCTCTCTGTGACGGTGCCCCTGATCTAATACACTTTGAATCTTTTCACGCTCTCATATTACATGTCAGATTATGAATGTCCACCGATAGGAAATTGCAATAGTTGCCAAAGTAGTTTAATATTGTGGTATAAGAATCCAGAATATTATCCAATATTGGTATCTGTCAACAAACAAAGGATAAGATTTAAATCCACAATTAAAACATTCTCTAATGGCACTGTGTGTGAGGCAGTCCTCATAGTAGGTTGTCACTTACGCACAGAAATCACCAGTAAATATTGATCAACTCTATCCTTTCTTCGTGACAGATCTACCAATCAATCTTTTCACCTATCCCATTATTTGTCCAAAATCTATTGAACAAATAAAACAATTACCAGAAAGTAGCCAGATTCTAAACTTCATAGATCTTAGTGAAGATTATAGTCATCAACAACAAATCAAAAAGTGGAAAACATTCACACGGAATCATAATAGAACTGTACATAAACATGGATTCAAAACAAAGTAAAAAGACTGTAACATATCCACCTCCCCTACCTAACGAGACATGCCCACAATTCAGTGATTATTTGTATGAGAAAGAATCAGCTGGTTGTTTTGACATGAGGAAAACTGCAGTTTCCTCTACTCACAACTTCCAGAACAGTAATAAGGGTCCGCCCAATAGACAAAATAGGGGACCCCCACAAAGTAACAGGAGACCTTTAAGGCCTCCACAGAACCAAACCTTTCGTGCACCACCATACACCAGGGATTACAACAACACTGGCGCAGTTCATAAACAGACTACTTGTTTCAACTGTGGCCGGAATACACACTGGGCTAGGGACTGTCCACTCCCTCCCCAGAAACCACAACAACCTTACACTCCCAGACCCCAACAGGGACCATACAGACCACACTCAACATCAGTTCAAGACCATGTACGTTTCAGAGTTGACTGGACCGACCCTACCCATTGACGGGGCCCGGAGGAGGGTATCCCATCTTTTGTATAGTTCACTACTCACTGGGAAGATTCTCCCCTCATCACATTATATGTAGATGATGAGGAACTGTCCTTCCTAGTGGACAGTGGGGCCACTACCAGTGTTCTATGTTCCCTTAACTATGATGGTGAACTGCAAAAGACTGTTCCTATTGCACCCATAGTACCTGACATCAATTCACTCATCTCAGCCATCCCTGCAAACGCAGCTTTCTTTAGTGTCATAGACTTTAAGAAATGCGTTTTTCAAGTATTCCTATTGACACAGAGACCCAATTACTCTTTGCTTTTTTCATTTAAAGGTAAACAATTAATGTGGTGTCGTTTACCCCAAGGCTATATTGACTCTCCCGTGGTCTATAGCATAGTCCTCCAAGCCACATTGGCTCCATGGCACCCCCCCCATAGTTCTGTCCTGCTACAGTATGCAGATGATCTGCTTCTCTGTAGTGTCACCGAGGAGACCAGCCGGTTAGATGGAATCTCATTGTTAAACTGGTTAGCAGAATGTGGACACAAAGTGTCAAGAGAAAAATTGCAATGGTGTAAAACGCATGTCAATTACCTGGGTTTTGTACTCTCTGAGGGAGAAAGAAAAATCAGTCCACAACGCATACAGTCTGTATTGGGCCTGGTCACCCCAACTACCCAGAAGGATATGTTGTCTTTCTTGGGTATGGTAAGTTACTGCAGACAGTGGATCTCTGATTGTTCCTACTATGATAATATCTTGAGACAATGCACACTCAAAGACAAACCCAAGGTTATACAATGGTCAGATGAAATGTATTCTGCATTTAAAAAATTGAAAGAAATGTTAGTACAGAGTCCCGCGCTTGGTCTCCCGGACTATATGTTATCATTTCACTTGTTTGCAAGGGACACATGTACAACTATGGCGGGTGTACTGACCCAACTTCATGGAGGCAAAATGCGCCCAGTCGCATTCTTCTCAAAGGTAATGCCTGTCACTGTGCAAGGAATGCCAGCTTGTCTTCGAGCACTGGCTGCCTGTGCAATGGTTGTTGAGATGTCCACATCACTTACATTAGGACATCCTACTGTGTTACATACCACACATAATGTCCTCTCCATCCTCAAAGGTCTACACACACAACACATGTCTGCCCAAAGACTCAGCGGCTATGAAGTACTCCTACTAGGGAACCCTTCTCTCACTGTAAAATACGCAACAAACACAGAAGGACCTGTCCCTGTACTAAACGCACTTTTAGGTCTTAAAGGACCTGACGACGAGGCGCCGCCTCAACATGACTGTACTCTGACAATTGACTCAGAAACTTCACCCAGACAAGACATGTCGACTGTGCCTATCCCCGATGCCGACATAATATTTGTTGACGGCTCCTGCAGCCGTCCCAATGACAACACGTACCAGGCAGGATATGCAGTGGTTAAACTTCCAAACACCACCCTTGAAGCAAAGACAGTTCCCTTACAGTCAGCATAAGCTGCAGAACTCATTGCACTCACTCGAGCTTGTCACATTTACAAAGACAAACCTGTCACAATTTACACAGACTCCAAATACGTTTACGGAGTTGTTCATGATCATGGTATGATCTGGCAACGCCGAGGCTTCACTGGCGCTGATGGGAAAGGCATATCACATGCGCAACTCATCACAGATCTCTTACACGCCATTACATTACCATCTCAAATTGCCATCCTTCATTGTAAAGCACACACTGGAGGAAAGGATGATATCAGCAAAGGCAACGCTCTTGCTGATACCGCTGCTAAACGTGCTGCCACTATAGCAACATATAACCTCACTCTTGCTGTCATCTCGCCTCCTTCGTTAGATGATACATACCTACTGACAGAATTACAGGCTGCTGCCTCTAATTCAGATCTATCAGATTGGACATATCCAATACTGCAGAAGAATCCACGGACTGGATTAATCTGCAAAGAGGGGAAACCATGTATACCCCAAACCAGTGCATCATTGTTCATAGCACACTACCACGGAGTAGGACACCATAATATAGTAACAACTACTTTACTCCTCTCCAATGATTTCTACATTACTAATGCAAAAGATCTCATTAAACAATACATCAGTAGATGTATAATATGTCTCAGAAACAACCCAAATAACCCAGACAAAGCAAGACACCAGCACCTAGAATACCCAACCACTCCATTCACTCACCTGCAAATCGATTTTACACATATCAATAATGCAGGAAGACAGGAATATGCCCTGGTCATTGTCGACATGTTTTCTCGGTGGCCAGAAGCATATGCCACTAAATCAGAAGATGCAAAAAACAGTAGCCCGCATACTCACGCGAGAGATCATTCCGCGCTGAGGATGCCCGCTCCGAATCAATAGCGATAAAGGTTCAGCCTTCACAGCCAAAGTCACAGCAGAACTAGTCAAAGCACTGCAAATAGAATGGAAGTTTCACATTCCATATCACCCACAGAGAATGACTCCACAAAAGACTCTAGGTTACTCCCCCTTTGAAGTACTGATGGGCAGACCTTTCCCCACTCCCTGGGCAAAGAACCCTTTAGTTACCACAGAAGGAGACTTAGAAATAATAAGAGAAGAGTATGTCAGATCCCTAATACAGAAACTTAATGAAGTTGAACAAAATGTTATCTTTAAGAATCCTTCTCATCCACAGATACCCACTCACCCATTTAGGGTTGGAGACAAGGTCGTTGTAAAGATCCTACCCAGAAATAAACATCCAGGAGATTTCACCTACGGTCCAGAAACAGAAGTGGTCGCGGTTACCAGAACGGCTGTCCTCACCGACGAAGGACCAACGTGGATCCATGCATCCAGAGTGAAGAAAATTCCACCTCCACCACACGTCAACACAGAGGTCGACACCGATCCCGAGACTGACACAGACGGGACGAGAGAGGTAATAACGAGGGCCAGTGGCTCTGACCTCCAACTTGGAGAAGAACTGCCGGTTGGAAGTGACGAGGAATCAGAAATACAACATTCTGAAGCCGAGGACAACGACATAGGACATGATTCCCTCCACCTTAGCCCTAGCGACTTTACTCGGGCTTGTTCTTTATAACTGTTTTGCTGAAGTTGATATTACTCAGAATGATGGACGTTTTACCTTCTGGTATAATTCTTCTAGTACAACTGTCGTTACTTTTATATTTTCTTATTGTGATATTGTACTTTGTTCAAATAATCAAGGCGGCAACCGAGGAGAACCACCATTGCCATGGCTGTGCAATGTTCACCATACTCCACACGCAGTAAGTCATGTATATATCTGTGTCACCAGCAAATACTGGGGAGATTCTTGCAACTCATGGAGGGCTGTTGGGTGGAACACTAGAGCAGATACCACTGCCTTTGATATCAGCCAAAACTGGGGATATCACCCCGATGTTGGCCTCCAGAAATGGTCCCATGGTCGATCCTTACTAACCCGTATGTCCCTACGAAAAAAGGGCACTTGCAATAGCCAATTTATCATTAACCTAGAAAACCCGGCCCCCGGCGATGCCGGACTATATGTCATGGGTAAATATCAATCAGGAGAAAGCGGGGGCCCAAGGGGAAGATTTCATTTAAAAGACATGTATGATAACCCAGAATACACCGCCCTCAAAACCACTGTAAAACCTAAAACACCACCATCATTCTTTAAACCACATGTCACTACTTTTAATGAAATGTTAGCCATTAACAACCCCACTTACGAAGACACTATATCCATAGAGACTGGGTTATCTGACGTAAATTATTGGCTAGAATGGATGAAATATAATGCACGTAAAGTTAATCAAACTGATTGTTATGTGTGTGGAAAATCCAGACCCCACTTGGGTACGGTGCCCATACACATACCTTCAGACCAAGATAAATGTTTCTTTAGCCTGTATACTGATACTATTGTAGAAGAAACCAAATGTGAACAATGGAAGAAAGAATATCCCATAATGGTAAAGAATACCAATCCTGGTAGTACCATAACCATTTATCCTGGTAATTATACATGTTATTACTCAAACAGCACTGCACAAAACACTGTAGATCTGAAATTGTTTCCTGATGGGTATTGTGCTGAACGAAGACATATCAGTATACCCACCATGAAAAAATCATTAGGAGACATTTATTTTATTTGTGGAGACATGAGACTCAGGACAAAGCTGGACAATCCTTGGAAAGGAGAGTGTGCCCTGGCAAAGATCATTATGCCCATACACATTCTCCCAGCCGATTTGTCTGAGCCTCCTCCCACAAATAAACCTACCACAAACTCCAGAAACAAAAGAGAAGCTCCAAAGGAAAGCTTCGATCCACACATATACATAGACACTATTGGTGTTCCCCGGGGAGTTCCTAAAGAATTTAAGGCTCGTGATGAGGTCGCTGCCGGCTTCGAGTCCCTGCTTCCCCAGGTAACCATCAATAAAAATGTGAACTGGATAAATTACATATATTATAATCAACAGCGCTTCGTTAATGATACTAGGGACGCTTTGAAAGGTATTGCTGAACAGTTGGAAGCTACATCACAAATGACATTTCAGAATCGTATGGCTTTAGATATGATGCTTGCCGAGAAAGGAGGAACCTGTGTGTACATAGGTAAGATTAATGGATGCTGTACTTATATCCCAGACAACACAGGTCCTAATGGAAAAACTACCCTAGCTATTAAACATCTAGAAAATTTATCCATCGAACTCAAGAAGAACTCAGGTATCACGGACCCCTGGAGTAGCTGGTTCGGATGGTTAAATGATTGGAAACACGCACTAACACAAATAGGCATATTTATCCTCATTGTAATTATTGTACTTATGATAGTAGGATATTGTGTCTTTCCCATATGCAAGAAGATTGGTTCCAAGTACCTGGATAATGTAACACCTGCTATGTACACTGATCTTGCCAAAAGCCCTCCCTCACCAGAAGATTATGGTGAATATGTCAAAATTCACCGTACCAAACAAGATGCCATCTATAAGAATCAAATTGTCTAAAAAGGACATTGATTCTAAGAGGGGATTGAAGGGTTAATCAGCCATCTTGTTTCTCTGTGAAGGGTTAATCAGCCATCTTGTTTCTCTGTGTTAATAGTCTTTGTTCCCGCTTATCTCAAGAAGTTATGTTCTGGCTTGTTTCCAGTACTCGCTTGCTTTCCTGTACTTTGTAACTTCTATGGAATAGTACATTCTGTGATTTCTCATAACTAACGAATGCTACTCCCCTGTAAGGCGACGTATAAGCCACCCCACCTCTATGTTGTTATTCCCCTACCTCTGCACCAAATATTATCCAATCATGTAATTGAACCAGCGTCGTTTGTTGTGTATAAATATGTTGTTTTCGTCATCATTAAATCAGAGTTCAACCTTGTATCTGTGGTCATCGTTACTGGTCATATCATATGAGGTTGCACTCTCACGGAGCTCTAAGGGGTCTTCACACTGAGGTCAAATAAGGTAATTAATAGATCAGACAATCGATACATCGGCGTATGATCGATTCTCTTCAGACACTTACCCACTTCCCGATTTGGCTTGTAGATAGGGGCACACTGAAGCAAAATCAACATGTTTCGAGAATGTTCTCTTCCTTCAGGATCCTAGCTTCAGTGTGATCTTCCTGGGTTTTAAAGGGTATAGCTCCGCCCCTTACTTCCGGTTCCGCTTTCAGAGGACCTAACAATGGGAGGTTGGAGGGAGATGTTTGTAAACACGTATGATAAACACTGTGTTCTCAAAAATAAAAATGTAACCAAATCCCGCCCACCGGAACCGGAAGAAAGGGGTGGAGCTATACCTTTTAAAACCCAGGAAGATCACACTGAAGCTAGGATCCGGAGAAAGAGAACGTTCTCGAAACATGTTGATTTAGCAAAGACAAGCACCTATATACAGTGCTCTTTACCATACGGGATTTAGGGAGAATCCCAGTGCACTCCGATTGGCTGATCCTCTTAAATAGCGCTTTGGGATTCTTTTAACCACCTTTTCAATACATGTTTAGGGGCAGACTAGATGGGCCAAGTGGTTCTTATCTGCCATCACATTCTATCTTTCTATGTCTATAACAATCATTATCTTGTCATAATGCCACCTGCTAAGGGCTGGGATATATGAGGCAGCAAGTGGACACTCATTTCTTGTAGTAGATATGTGTAAGGATCATACTTGGCTACTATACGGGAGGCTCACGAAAATGTGGTGGCACTCCCAGCCCCCAAAAAGTTGATCTCCACTAATCTCCATTCACAGAGGAAAGGTGCGCACTCCAGTGATGCGATTTGAGATAAATGTCATCATCATAGCCCCGCCCCCACTTTGCAATGATGGTAATGTGGTGGTTGCAGGGCCGCCGACAGGGGGTGCCGTTGTTACAGCTGTCCTGGACCCCGGCCTCTGGAAGGGCCCGGGCAGCTTATTTTGCCCACAGCGCCAGCCCCGCCTGAACACTGCCTCCCACTCGGCGGCTCACACACCACACAGGGCAGCCCGCAGAGCGCCGATCAGCATCATCCGGGAGCTCCCCCCGGTGTCCCAGGCTTGGTGCTCTGCAGGTTGCACTGTGCAATTTGCACCGAGGAGACGCCGAGTGGGACCAACTCGAGATGCAGGAGGGTGACCAGGTGAGCAATGGGGGGGGGGGGCTAGACTGAAAATCAGTCCTGGGCCCCGAAACAGGGACTGGGGGCTCCCAACTGCCCCCTCATCGCGGAACTCTGTTGCTTGCAGGTGGGACAGCTGAACAGCGGACCTCCATACTGCTACTGGGAACCTTATAACCACTGCCGATGCTAGGATATATATATATATATATATATAGAACAAGGGGAGACGGCGGCACTCAAAGGGACTTTGAAGATAATGAATCAGACCACTCTGGGGTTCAGTTCAACGTTTGGGTCGGTTAGACCTTTATCAAGAACTACTGCATACACAAAAAACACTTTTTTGTGTATGCAGTAGTTCTTGATAAAGGTCTAACCGACCCAAACGTTGAACTGAAACCCAGAGTGGTCTGATTCATTATCTTCAAAGTCCCTTTGAGTGCCGCCGTCTCCCCTTGTTCTATTACTTTGGGTGCTTGCTGCACCTTGGAAGGCACCTGGGCAGGTATTATACCACAAAGAGGAGTGCCAGCCTTCCCCCCAGTATATATATATATATATATATATATATATATATAGTCCAAACAAAGATACAGTGGCACTCCAAAGGTTTGATGCTAATGACGTTTAATAGCAGAAAGCAACGTTTCAATGCCTACTTGGGCATTTTCTTCAAGGCTTACAAGAATAAAACAACAGTGTCCTACCTTATAACAAATCCCAGTACTCCGCAGTACCGCGAACGGGACCACGCACCCGGGCGGCGGCGCAGGAGGAGTGACGTCATCACGCTGGCGCTTCTCACAGCGTCAGCGGCGTACGTCGCATAGCAACCCTGCGGGCATAATAAACAGACCACGTAAGAAAGACAATACTATTAAAAACATATACAAACTGGACAAGGCATATCAAAAGAAAGTATATACAATGGCAATCATGAAGGTAGTTGCGGTACATGAAAAAAGCCACAGGCACACATGATGCAAGATGACGAATACAATACACTGGGCATGACAAAAATGCATACACAAGAGCTAGCCACTAGAGGGCGTGCACTGATATGCAATGGGAATACCTGGCTCAATCAAATAACAAAAATATGGAAAAATAATAAAAACCATAAGGAAATTGTGAGTACCAAGGTATTAATGTAAGCAAGGCTGACAAGGTAAACGCAATGGAACCAACCAGTAAAGTAAAAGAACAATATAAGTATTCTTAAAGCAGCCTGCAAAGCACAAGTGGACAAAATGGTGGGGGATTTAAAGGGATAATACATTAATCCCTGAATGCTCATTTAACCCATTAGGTGTTACCGTCCCCAACCTCATAATCCACCTTGCTTCATTTTTTAATAAGCTGAGCCCCCTATTACCTCCCCTAAGGGATCCTGGCACGTGATCAATCATGCGATATCTCAATTGAGACATCGCGTGAGAAGCAGTGACCCAGTGACGGGCCACTGGTTGTTCACTGTGACCGGTAAGGAGGGCATTTTTGATAGCTGACCTGTGGGCTGCCATACGTTCCTTAAAGGATCGTTCGGTCTTACCGATATATGACAACCCACAGGGACAGACTATCTGGTACACCACAAATTTGGTGTTACATGTGAGTGTATGATTAATATACATGCTCTTTCCAGTTTGTGGGTGAGGAAACGTATTTCCTACTATTAGGAAGCGGCAGGTAGTACAGGTGCAACGGACGTTGCCTTTTTTGGAGTTCCTGGTACTAGGACCTATCAAAATCTCTGTTTTTACAAGGGAGTCCTTCAAATTTTTTGGTCTTTTGTAACAGGCCATTAAGTCGGTGTTATTAAGGCCAAGTTCTGGATCAGACTTGATCATGGGCCAAAGTTTTTTGGAGGTGGTGTTAATTAATGCACTACTGGTGTTAAACGTAGTGACCCAGGGCATACGGTTTCCCAGAGTTTTAACTTTAGTTTTAGGGATTAATAGGTCCTTTCTCTGTAGGACGTCCACCCGATTTTTGGCAATCTCCAAGACTGAGGAAGGATATCCCCTATCCTCAAATTTTTGGATCATGCCCTCCATCTGTTGATTGGCTTTGATGGGATCAGAATTAATACGCTTCGTGCGTAATAATTGGGAGTACGGCAACCCTTGGATAGATGACCTGGGATGACAGCTGGAGTAATGGAGCAGATTATTGCGATCTGTGGGTTTGGAAAAAAGGCTGGTGATTAATTCGCCAGACTCACACCTAATCTCTACATCCAGGAAGGTGATAATTTCTTTGCTATGGGTAAAAGTAAATTTTACAGGACTGGCTGTAAGATTATGCTGCTCGATATGTCTGATAAAGTCCTCTGCTGGACCCCTCCAAAAAATGAGCAGATCATCTATATAGCGGGTGTAGAAAGCTATACGCCCCGCTATAAGATGATCACTGAAAAAAATATCTTCCTCCATACGAAACATAAAAATGTTTGCATATGAGGGAGCTACCGCCGCCCCCATAGCACACCCTGTCAATTGTAGGTAAAAACCCCCGTTGTAAAGAAAGAAATTTTTAGTAAGAATCAACTCAAGCAACTGCAGTACCAAACCAACATCCGGTCCATCATATGCAGGGTGGCCTGTGATGTAGTCCCTCACCGCGGCCATCCCCAAATCATGGGGGATGACCGTGTAGAGGCTACACACATCCACAGTAAACATACATATATCATCATCAAGTCTGCCGAAGGACTGTAATTTGCATAATAATGATGTGGTATCCAGGAGGTACCTAGGGTGAGCTCGGATACACGGCTGCAAGACACTGTCAATCAAAATAGAAGATGGTTGGAACAGTGAGTCCCGGGCCGCGATTATAGGGCGGCCAGGAGGATCCACCAAGGTCTTGTGTATTTTGGGGATGGTGTACATTAAGGGGACCAGAGGAAATGCGGGAAGTAAAGCCTCCTTCACCTGACAAGTGATGGACTTCCTATCTACCGCTTCTTGAAGAACCTGTTCCAGTTCGTTTTTGTAGATGCTGGATGGATCCTTGGACAATTTCTTGTATGTAGATACATCATTAAGGTGAAACATCACTTGTTCGTGGTATTTGTCGCGATCTTGAAGAACCAGGGCTCCCCCCTTATCCGCAGGCCGAAAGATTAGTTTATCATTTTTAGATAGTTCCTGTAGGGCCATACGTTCTGCTTTAGGGAGATTATTTCTGGTATGTCGTGTCTTTGGTACTTCGGTTGCTACCTCATTGTTAAGGAGTCGCATAAAGGTTTTGATTGTTGGGTTAAAGGATTGGGGGTCAAACTGAGATTTCGGAAGTATTTTCTTTAATTGAGTGGGTATAATGTCCCACCCAATTACTTCATCCTTCAGTATAGTGGGGGAGTCTCTGGGCTTTATTAAAAAATGAAGCAAGGTGGATTATGAGGTTGGGGACGGTAACACCTAATGGGTTAAATGAGCATTCAGGGATTAATGTATTATCCCTTTAAATCCCCCACCATTTTGTCCACTTGTGCTTTGCAGGCTGCTTTAAGAATACTTATATTGTTCTTTTACTTTACTGGTTGGTTCCATTGCGTTTACCTTGTCAGCCTTGCTTACATTAATACCTTGGTACTCACAATTTCCTTATGGTTTTTATTATTTTTCCATATTTTTGTTATTTGATTGAGCCAGGTATTCCCATTGCATATCAGTGCACGCCCTCTAGTGGCTAGCTCTTGTGTATGCATTTTTGTCATGCCCAGTGTATTGTATTCGTCATCTTGCATCATGTGTGCCTGTGGCTTTTTTCATGTACCGCAACTACCTTCATGATTGCCATTGTATATACTTTCTTTTGATATGCCTTGTCCAGTTTGTATATGTTTTTAATAGTATTGTCTTTCTTACGTGGTCTGTTTATTATGCCCGCAGGGTTGCTATGCGACGTACGCCGCTGACGCTGTGAGAAGCGCCAGCGTGATGACGTCACTCCTCCTGCGCCGCCGCCCGGGTGCGTGGTCCCGTTTGCGGTACTGCGGAGTACTGGGATTTGTTATAAGGTAGGACACTGTTGTTTTATTCTTGTAAGCCTTGAAGAAAATGCCCAAGTAGGCATTGAAACGTTGCTTTCTGCTATTAAACGTCATTAGCATCAAACCTTTGGAGTGCCACTGTATCTTTGTTTGGACTGTCTGTACCCGCTTGGAGGCACCCAAGTACTTTCACGTTTTGGAGGATTGTGCCGGACATCATCTGTTCTGTATCTATTGGGGAAATCAGCGCTTGCCTGAATCCCCTGTCAGGGCACCCCCTATCCTTTGGAGTTACATCTTCCAGGACTTTGCAGCGATCCGTGGTTAACGGGCTGCTTCTGTGAGTTCTTGTTACTCTCATTTTTAATCTTTTTTTGTGTGGACTTGATTGGTCCCTGGGACAAACGGCATTTGATATAAGTAGTATGTCACAAGCAGAGGCGTAACCAGCGTAAGGCAGCCCCCGCTGCCGCTTGGGGGAGCGGGCGGCAGCGGGGGCGCCGGCACTCGCACACCCTGTGGGGTCTGCAGCTAGCGCGCCGCCAGGCAAAAAAACTCGGGAGGCGCTGTCCCTCAGTCAGCGGCGCCGGCATCCGCTGAGGCTGTGAAGTCTGTATATCTCCGACTCCTGCCCCTCCTCTGCCCGGGAACTTCCTCCCCATCCCTCACAGGTGGCCGGATTAATGGCCCCCCTGCTGCCGCTCGGCACCCCTGCACTGCTACCTAGCGCCGGCTCAGCTGTCACTCTGAAGAGCAGGGAGCGGGATGTGCAGTGTTGCAGATCGGATCCATAAGAGAGCCCTGCGCTCCCGGCTCCCTGCTGTACTGAGTGACAGGCAGCTGAGCCGGTACCGCGTAGCAGCCAGTGAAGGGGGAGCTCAGCTGTTCAATAGCGATTAGACAGTACTAGGCACCAGTCTGCGGCTCAGTGACTGACAACTGAGCATGCAGGTTGTGCAAGTAAGCAAGCAATTGCTCCTCCCCTCCCCCAGGCTCTCACAGAGCTGGCTCCAATCTCCACCATGACCCCCCCAATCCCCGCTTAAACAAAGACGGCAGCAACCCCCACCCACCCGTGGGTGCAATCTCCAGGAAATTTCTAGTCTACTCTCCCACATGACTGAAGAGAGGGGGACGTTGAAGAGGAGCCATGCCGCCCACGAAGATGGAGCAGCGAGCAGGGTGAGTGTGGGCTGGGTACAGGGTGAGTGTGGCAGCCGGTACAGCACCCTGGCCATGCTCTCCCCCATTACTATGGTATATGGCATTATGTGTAATGGGGCATTAAGGTGTGGCAATATGTGTAATAAGCATTATGGTGTGTGCCATATGTATATTGTGCATTGCGGTGTGTGGAATATGTATATTGGGCATCGCGGTGTGTGGAATATGTATATTGGGCATTGCGGTGTGTGGAATATGTATATTGGGCATTGCGGTGTGCGGAATAATGTGTAATGGGCATCACGGTGTGTGCCATATGTATATTGAGCATCGCGGTGTGCGGAATAATGTGTAATGGGCATTGCGGTGTGTGCCATATGTATATTGGGCATCGCGGTGTGTGGAATATGTATATTGGGCATCGCGGTGTGTGGAATATGTATATTGTGCATTGCGGTGTGTGGAATATGTATATTGGGCATTGCGGTGTGCGGAATAATGTGTAATGGGCATCACGGTGTGTGCCATATGTATATTGAGCATCGCGGTGTGCGGAATAATGTGTAATGGGCATTGCGGTGTGTGCCATATGTATATTGGGCATCGCGGTGTGTGGAATATGTATATTGGGCATCGCGGTGTGTGGAATATGTATATTGGGCATTGCGGTGTGTGGAATATGTATATTGGGCATTGCGGTGTGCGGAATAATGTGTAATGGGCATTGCGGTGTGTGCCATATGTATATTGGGCATCGCGGTGTGTGGAATATGTATATTGGGCATCGCGGTGTGTGGAATATGTATATTGGGCATTGCGGTGTGCGGAATAATGTGTAATGGGCATCACGGTGTGTGCCATATGTATATTGAGCATCGCGGTGTGCGGAATAATGTGTAATGGGCATTGCGGTGTGTGCCATATGTATATTGGGCATCGCGGTGTGTGGAATATGTATATTGGGCATCGCGGTGTGTGGAATATGTATATTGTGCATTGCGGTGTGTGGAATATGTATATTGGGCATTGCGGTGTGCGGAATAATGTGTAATGGGCATCACGGTGTGTGCCATATGTATATTGAGCATCGCGGTGTGCGGAATAATGTGTAATGGGCATTGCGGTGTGTGCCATATGTATATTGGGCATCGCGGTGTGTGGAATATGTATATTGGGCATCGCGGTGTGTGGAATATGTATATTGGGCATTGCGGTGTGTGGAATATGTATATTGGGCATTGCGGTGTGCGGAATAATGTGTAATGGGCATTGCGGTGTGTGCCATATGTATATTGGGCATCGCGGTGTGTGGAATATGTATATTGGGCATCGCGGTGTGTGGAATATGTATATTGGGCATCGCGGTGTGTGGAATATGTATATTGGGCATCACGGTGTGTGGAATATGTATATTGGGCATTGCGGTGTGTGGAATATGTATATTGGGCATTGCGGTGTGCGGAATAATGTGTAATGGGCATCACGGTGTGTGCCATATGTATATTGAGCATCGCGTGTGCGGAATAATGTGTAATGGGCATTGCGGTGTGTGCCATATGTATATTGGGCATCGCGGTGTGTGGAATATGTATATTGGGCATCGCGGTGTGTGGAATATGTATATTGGGCATTGCGGTGTGTGGAATATGTATATTGGGCATTGCGGTGTGCGGAATAATGTGTAATGGGCATCACGGTGTGTGCCATATGTATATTGAGCATCGCGGTGTGCGGAATAATGTGTAATGGGCATTGCGGTGTGTGCCATATGTATATTGGGCATCGCGGTGTGTGGAATATGTATATTGGGCATCGCGGTGTGTGGCATATGTATAATGAGCATCACAGTGTGTGGCATATGTATAATGGGCATCACAGTGTGTGACATATGTATATTGGGCATCACGGTGTGTGGAATTTGTATATTGGGCATCACGGTGTGTGGCATATGTATAATGAGCATCACAGTGTGTGGCATATGTATAATGGGCATCACAGTGTGTGACATATGTATATTGGGCATCGCGGTGTGTGGAATATGTATATTGGGCATCACGGTGTGTGGCATATGTATAATGAGCATCACAGTGTGTGGCATATGTATAATGGGCATCACAGTGTGTGACATATGTATATTGGGCATCGCGGTGTGTGGAATATGTATATTGGGCATCACGGTGTGTGGCATATGTATAATGAGCATCACAGTGTGTGGCATATGTATAATGAACATCATGGTGTGTGGCAAATGTATAATGAGCCACACACGTGATGCGCATTATACATATGCCCCACATCGTGATGAGCATAATACATATGCCACACACCGTGATGCTCATAATACCTATGCCACACACCGTGGTGCCCAATATACATATATGACTGTCCCTGTGTCCCCGCTGTCGCTCTCTCTGTGTTCCCGCTGTCAGTCTCTCTCTGCTGTCACTCTCCCTGTCCCTTTTTCCTTGCTGTCCTTGAATTTTGGCTCCTACCGTGTGGCACAATGTGTAAGGGGCAATAGTATTAGATAGTATAAGGGGTCCTACTAGTGTGGTGTATATAAGGAGTATGTGGTGTGGTACGCTACACTTAAAGACATGCCCCCTTTTCAGTGGACACACCCCCTTTTCCGGAGCGTGCGCGCGCCTTCGGCGCGCACATAGCTAAATCCTTTATTTTTACATATCCCCACTTTAAAATTTCCACTTCGAGCACTGCTATATACTGTAATGTCTTTGGTACTTTCTATAGCCATGCCTCTTTCTTTAACTCTGCCACAATCTACATTTGTCCCTCTAGGCACCCCTCTCCCCACTCTTCCTTCCTCATCTGTATGTCTGCTACCTCCTCATCTTCATGTGTGCCTCACACACACACACACACACACACACACACACACATACATATATTGTGTGTATGTGTGTGTGTATATATATATATATATATATATATATATATATACATACATGTGTGAGATGTATCATACTGTGAAAGGGGTCCTATGGCGAGTGGCATATAGTGTAAGGTACATTATTGGGGGAGGGGGGGGGGCGCCAGAAATTTTTTTGGCAGGGGGGAGCAAAATTTATAGTTACGCCACTGGTCACAAGCACCATCAGATCAAGGGGCAAGTGGCTATTGTCCCATCATTTATCCAGTGGGGGCCTCACATACATATACCCCTGAAGAAGCTGAAGGTATCCTTTACAGCAACTTATTGGATGATCTTTCAGAAGCCGCTCCATTAGAGGAACTGTTCAGAGATTTGTTAAAACTAAAAAAACGTGAAATAGATTACTATTATCACGGATTATCCCTAAGCGAATATTACCGGGCCAAAAAGATCCCGAGGGGTCTTCGCATGAAGAATGGCCCTACAATAGGGAGACATGACCCCACTTTTTGTCGCAAGTGGGTTGCCATTGTCAACAAATGTTCCTTTGATCTAATGCTCTTGATTATTGAATATTCTACACAGGAAGTTAAATTGGCCAAAGACAAAATTACGTAATTTGAATCAAACCATAAAACCAGTTTGAGTGAGGACCCATCCACGGACTGGTATGCCAAATTGAACGAACAACTACAGTTATATAAGAGGAACCTCATCAAATTTAAGAGGGACAAAAAAGCAAAGGTCGAAACCGACTACGACCTTAATTTAGTTTACCAGTGGACTAATCCACAGCGTACAGGGGGGCCCAAGAAGCCATTTTTTCGTAGACAGAACAGAGGTACCAGCAGAACACAGGGGTCTTCAACTGAATTTAATTCTTCAAACAGTGAAGGAGAATGTGTAGGAGTGGGCCTTCCAACTGCCAGTCTGCCCCACCCTTTAGGGGTCCGCAGCAAGCGCACCCCACAGGGCGGAGGCGACCTTACACCCGTAGAGGGGGCCAGGCCGAGAGGCAGAAACGCTGGGAGAAAACCGCCAGGAGGGAGGGGCAGGAACTAGTAATTAACCTGTCCTCATATCCCCTTACACCTGTGGAAACCAGCCTCCTCTCAAAGGGCCTCTCATATATTCCCACCTCACACTTCGATAAAAACAACTGGCATACTGAACAGCACCGACTAGCCAGACAACTCAGGCTAAAAGATTACTTCTCTAAGCCCAGAGACTCCCCCACTATACTGAAGGATGAAGTAATTGGGTGGGACATTATACCCACTCAATTAAAGAAAATACTTCCGAAATCTCAGTTTGACCCCCAATCCTTTAACCCAACAATCAAAACCTTTATGCGACTCCTTAACAATGAGGTAGCAACCGAAGTACCAAAGACACGACATACCAGAAATAATCTCCCTAAAGCAGAACGTATGGCCCTACAGGAACTATCTAAAAATGATAAACTAATCTTTCGGCCTGCGGATAAGGGGGGAGCCCTGGTTCTTCAAGATCGCGACAAATACCACGAACAAGTGATGTTTCACCTTAATGATGTATCTACATACAAGAAATTGTCCAAGGATCCATCCAGCATCTACAAAAACGAACTGGAACAGGTTCTTCAAGAAGCGGTAGATAGGAAGTCCATCACTTGTCAGGTGAAGGAGGCTTTACTTCCCGCATTTCCTCTGGTCCCCTTAATGTACACCATCCCCAAAATACACAAGACCTTGGTGGATCCTCCTGGCCGCCCTATAATCGCGGCCCGGGACTCACTGTTCCAACCATCTTCTATTTTGATTGACAGTGTCTTGCAGCCGTGTATCCGAGCTCACCCTAGGTACCTCCTGGATACCACATCATTATTATGCAAATTACAGTCCTTCGGCAGACTTGATGATGATATATGTATGTTTACTGTGGATGTGTGTAGCCTCTACACGGTCATCCCCCATGATTTGGGGATGGCCGCGGTGAGGGACTACATCACAGGCCACCCTGCATATGATGGACCGGATGTTGGTTTGGTACTGCAGTTGCTTGAGTTGATTCTTACTAAAAATTTCTTTCTTTACAACGGGGGTTTTTACCTACAATTGACAGGGTGTGCTATGGGGGCGGCGGTAGCTCCCTCATATGCAAACATTTTTATGTTTCGTATGGAGGAAGATATTTTTTTCAGTGATCATCTTATAGCGGGGCGTATAGCTTTCTACACCCGCTATATAGATGATCTGCTCATTTTTTGGAGGGGTCCAGCAGAGGACTTTATCAGACATATCGAGCAGCATAATCTTACAGCCAGTCCTGTAAAATTTACTTTTACCCATAGCAAAGAAATTATCACCTTCCTGGATGTAGAGATTAGGTGTGAGTCTGGCGAATTAATCACCAGCCTTTTTTCCAAACCCACAGATCGCAATAATCTGCTCCATTACTCCAGCTGTCATCCCAGGTCATCTATCCAAGGGTTGCCGTACTCCCAATTATTACGCACGAAGCGTATTAATTCTGATCCCATCAAAGCCAATCAACAGATGGAGGGCATGATCCAAAAATTTGAGGATAGGGGATATCCTTCCTCAGTCTTGGAGATTGCCAAAAATCGGGTGGACGTCCTACAGAGAAAGGACCTATTAATCCCTAAAACTAAAGTTAAAACTCTGGGAAACCGTATGCCCTGGGTCACTACGTTTAACACCAGTAGTGCATTAATTAACACCACCTCCAAAAAACTTTGGCCCATGATCAAGTCTGATCCAGAACTTGGCCTTAATAACACCGACTTAATGGCCTGTTACAAAAGACCAAAAAATTTGAAGGACTCCCTTGTAAAAACAGAGATTTTGATAGGTCCTAGTACCAGGAACTCCAAAAAAGGCAACGTCCGTTGCACCTGTACTACCTGCCGCTTCCTAATAGTAGGAAATACGTTTCCTCACCCACAAACTGGAAAGAGCATGTATATTAATCATACACTCACATGTAACACCAAATTTGTGGTGTACCAGATAGTCTGTCCCTGTGGGTTGTCATATATCGGTAAGACCGAACGATCCTTTAAGGAACGTATGGCAGCCCACAGGTCAGCTATCAAAAATGCCCTCCTTACCGGTCACAGTGAACAACCAGTGGCCCGTCACTGGGTCACTGCTTCTCACGCGATGTCTCAATTGAGATATCGCATGATTGATCACGTGCCAGGATCCCTTAGGGGAGGTAATAGGGGGCTCAGCTTATTAAAAAATGAAGCAAGGTGGATTATGAGGTTGGGGACGGTAACACCTAATGGGTTAAATGAGCATTCAGGGATTAATGTATTATCCCTTTAAATCCCCCACCATTTTGTCCACTTGTGCTTTGCAGGCTGCTTTAAGAATACTTATATTGTTCTTTTACTTTACTGGTTGGTTCCATTGCGTTTACCTTGTCAGCCTTGCTTACATTAATACCTTGGTACTCACAATTTCCTTATGGTTTTTATTATTTTTCCATATTTTTGTTATTTGATTGAGCCAGGTATTCCCATTGCATATCAGTGCACGCCCTCTAGTGGCTAGCTCTTGTGTATGCATTTTTGTCATGCCCAGTGTATTGTATTCGTCATCTTGCATCATGTGTGCCTGTGGCTTTTTTCATGTACCGCAACTACCTTCATGATTGCCATTGTATATACTTTCTTTTGATATGCCTTGTCCAGTTTGTATATGTTTTTAATAGTATTGTCTTTCTTACGTGGTCTGTTTATTATGCCCGCAGGGTTGCTATGCGACGTACGCCGCTGACGCTGTGAGAAGCGCCAGCGTGATGACGTCACTCCTCCTGCGCCGCCGCCCGGGTGCGTGGTCCCGTTCGCGGTACTGCGGAGTACTGGGATTTGTTATAAGGTAGGACACTGTTGTTTTATTCTTGTAAGCCTTGAAGAAAATGCCCAAGTAGGCATTGAAACGTTGCTTTCTGCTATTAAACGTCATTAGCATCAAACCTTTGGAGTGCCACTGTATCTTTGTTTGGACTGTCTGTACCCGCTTGGAGGCACCCAAGTACTTTCACGTTTTGGAGGATTGTGCCGGACATCATCTGTTCTGTATATATATATATATATATATATATATATATATATATGTGAAAGCTGATACCTGATCCCTATGCATTATTAGAATATTAGCAGCACTGGAACAAATGGATTATTACTACTGCTGATCTAGAAAGGCACACAGCGCCATCTAGTGGACATCTGCAGAGCTATGAAATTGTAAAAGTGGTCTCACTGCTGGGACCTAATTAACTGTAGGCAACACTAATGTCGGCAATAGTAGGAAGAGTCACAGCAATACAAGACACAGCCTGTCAAAGAAGTAACCACACCATCGGGTAAGTCCGAATCATTGTAGGGCTTCAAGTCAAGTGTCTCAGAAGTCTAGTGAGTCTGACACCCCTACGCCAACCCGACCAAACCCCTAAGATGCAGCACGATAACAACTGGTGCGAAATAGTGAAAACTTTCACGTAGCTATTACTATTTAACACTTGGAAACGTCACCATCACACATTAATGTGCTGCCTCTGGGAGGTTGCAGTGGCGTAACAATAGCGCCGCAGATCCCACGATGGCGGGAAAGCGCTGGCAAGGTGTGGGCGCCCGGCACTGGGGGTCTGCGGGAGATATTGCTATGTTGCTGCCGGTACTTGTTTCCTAGCACTGCGCCCGTCGTGGGTGATCGCATACCTTAAGTTAAGGTAAGCGATGGACGCGACCGACGCGATATTTGGCAAGTTTTAGCCTTTATTGCCGGCAATGAGAAAATCGCGTTGATCGCATCCATCGCATGCCATTATAATGGCACGCGATGCGACCGACGCGATCAACGCGATATTATATAGGGAGCAATGTTAAATTAGCCGGCTATTACAAAATCGCGTTGATCACGTCCATCGCATGCCATTATAATGGCACGTGATGCGACCGACGTGATCAACGCGATTTTACATAGGGAACTATGTTAATTGGGCCAATGGCCCCGATTTTTGATTGTATAGGCACCCTAATGGGTAATGTGTATGTTACACATGCCCCTCCCCCCCCATTGTTAACGGCAACCCACAATTAACGCCAACCCGAAGTGTGGCAAGCGTAGCGAGCCCGCAAGGGGCGTCGGTACGCGTCCTACGACCTTTTCATACCCCCACTATCCATGTTGGCGTGGAGATGAATTTATATAGTGTGGCGAGCGCAGCGAGCCACCGAGCCTGAAGCGTGGTGAGCGCAGCCTCGTAATACCTGTGAAGTAATGCACGGGATGGCGTTAACAATGGGAGGGCATTTCACCCATGAGGGTGGGTATACAATGAAAATTGGGGTCTGGGGGCCTTTTACATTGGGGCCAATGTAAAATCGGGTTGCAGGGACCATTTTACATTGGTTCCCATGTAAAAAATGGCGTTCATCGCATGCAATTTGGTTGCATGCAATGCGATCAACGCGATTTTTTAGGACCCGATGGATGCAATTAAAATCGCTGGCGCCGTGCTAGGAAACAAGTACCTTGCCGCCTACTGCCGCATCTGCTGTGAACGGGAGTTGGGAGTGGACCCGCAGACTTATTAGCCTGGTCCGGTGCTCCTCCTGGCTGGCTCCTTATGAAATATATCCCTCCTCTAGCATCCTTGAAATCGGTCTGCTGTTATGGGGTGGCAATTTTGTGAGGGCCATTTTTCGTAAGGAGGCTGAGCCAGGAGGAGTGCCGGGACCAGGCTAGTAAATCTGTGGGTCCCGACCACAGCAGATGAGGTGGCAGGCCAGTGTCCTGACTCCCGGCCACAGACCATCATGGAGCTGTAAGGGGGGGGCTGACATTTTCCTGGGGGGTGACTAAATTTTCCAGATGGGGGGGTGGGGAGCACATGATTTATAGTTACACCACTGGGTGGTTGGGCTGGCTAAGGGGTGTCCCATGACCTAGCCTTGAATCCTTAGAATGTTAGGGACTTACCTGATGATGAAGATACCTAGACGTGGTGGGAAAGCCCATAACCTCGGCCAAGTTTATGCTAAATTCCGAAAGTTACCCAATTTCTGCTCAAACTTTAGGCACCCACCCAAAATGTATCAGTGAGGAGACAGATGCTGATTCTGGTGAACGATTTTCGAACGAGAAGTCGAAATGTTTTTGCATGCGTGCGGAAATTTCCCAAAGCCCTTGATCTTCCATGTCGGCCCAAAGGGAAAAAATAATCCAAAATTTGTCCCAATTATTGCTTTAATCTTTGAGGGTGATTCAACAGTGATCAGACTTTGATTTCTCCTACAAGCGTCACATGCGAGGTGATGTGTAAGCAAACACGTCCCCTTGCATAGCAGGGAAGTGATTTGGGCGCTGGGGGGGGCAGGAGGGGGGAAAGGGCGGGGCAGGCGACGTTAAGGTGCTCGCTAGGCTGAATCAACCCCTTTAGGTACATACCCAAAAGGAGCCCGGAAAGGGGGGCGGGATGAGGCTGACATCACCAAGCTCCTCCCCCATGACAGGCAGCCGCATTAATTTGCGGGTCTGTGGATGGGATAATATTATGTGTAATGATGCAATTCGCGTCAATTTAGCTCTGTCCCCTTCCCACTGACCTGAGAAATTCTGCATTTTATACAGCGGAAAAGGGTCTGGAGCTGTATCGATAATGCAGGAGACTTACCCACCTTCCTGGGGGGCCCGGAGGGGGACCCAATTTGCACCCAATAGGCAAGTATGAATTGCTCACAACACTTCTCTTATTTATTTATTTACAGTTCCTTATATAGGGCAGCAAATTCCGTTGCGTTTCTCAAATCACCCTATTGAGAATATTCACGGCGTGCAGCGAATCCTGTTTAGGATTCGCTGCACAGTCTCCATTGCCCACCATGTTCCGGAGCCTCGCTGTCCCCCTATTCAACGTCCCAGGGCATCGCTGCCCCTGACGGCGAGTGTGAACCGCTGCAGGGAGCCTGAGGACGGTGGCAGGCAGGGAGATGGAAGTCTCCCTGCCTGCCCCAGAACGTATGTGGGGGGGAGGTGGGCTCCCCGGGAGCCAGGCAGCACAGGCTGCCCCCCCGGGAGAGCCAGCAGGGGACCAGGTATTCACTGCACCCAATCGTGCATATGTAATGATCGGGTGCAGTGAATATATGAATATCTAATGAGCGGCTCTCGACTCCCGGCCCCCGGCCCCCTGCTGGCTGTTATGTGTAAAAAAAAAATATATATATTTTTTTATTAAATATATATTCATGTGCTGTAAGCACATGAATAAAAATAGCATGCCCCTTCACAGAATAAAATTCCTGATTTTTTGACACCAAATGTAAAACAACAACAACTTTATTTTAAAAGTTCATTTTCCACTTCACCATGAAAAGATGGCGATTTGCTACACGGAGACACACAGTGAAAATCACTTAGAAAGACGTTGAGAAGTTCACGTTGAATAGGGTGATTCGCTTTCTGACCCAAAAAATCACCTTCCAAAGCGAAAATAGCACAAATTCACTGTGAAACAGGACAAATTATCCTCATTGAATACTGCCCTATGTGTATGCCCCATAACTCTCTTTGCACACATTACATCTGCCTCCCTGCACTGCAGCATGGTTTTTGTCTATCTGCAAAAATTGCTGCCAAGCTAATCAGTCAATCAGGCTCATATTACGTACCAGCATAACATGTATTTTTTATGTTTTTGATGACTTGTGATAACCTATTATGCCACTAGGTGGTGCTCTTGTGCGATTAGCGTGCTGGCTCCAGCCTCCAATAAACAATTAAAATTTAAGACTTTTCTAAGCTATAGCATTCCAGAAAGTCTAGCAGCATCGCATCCTCCATAGAAACCCATGGGGAATGCAGCTGTAGTCAAGACTAGAGGACCATATCTGCTACGATCCCTCGTTAGTACATTTAGGTGATACCACACAATGTTATCTTGTGTAAATGGGGCTTAAGGGAACTAATTCAGACCTGTTCCACCGCTTTCATATTGCACACATAACCCAGGTCAGACACAGGTCAGTTAAGCATCGACCCTGGTTGAAGTGCGGTGTGTAAGCACCTCACCGAATAACACAGGTCGGGCAATTCAAGCTGGGTTATAAGAAGGGTTAAACCCGGGTCGCCCTCTGTATAATAAGAGACCCAGGTTTACTCTGAAAGTGCCGAACCTATTTCTGATTAGGACGAAGGGCAACTAAAGCGCAACCCTGCCAATCATGTGACAGGAGCTTGTGAGTTCGCAGCCCATCCAAATGCATCCGAATCGGGCCCAAACACCGCTTCGTAGGGATGGACATCGGAAGGCAACCATCAACTGATGGCTGGGCATCGGTCAATGGCATCGGCAGTGGCGTAACTATAGAGGGTGCAGCTGCTATGGGGCCCGGTGGCTTGGGTTTTTTAAAATTTTGCCGCCTGGGCACTGAAGTGTCCGTGTGATGAGCATAGGGTTACCACCCGTACGGGATTACTCCGGACAGTCCGGTAATTAAACTGGACGGGTGGCGTTCCCGGACTATACAATGTCCAAGAATGGGCACACACCAGAACCCAGCAGGCCGGGGTACTCGTGGCCGCGGTACCTGGGCTCCCTGGCTCTGACTGACAGCCAGTAGCAGAGTGCGAGTGGCGCACACACAGCAAGAGGGGGGCGTGACTCACCGACTAGGCGCCAGGGCTCCCTGGCTCTGATTGACAGTTGCGCCAGCCGCAGAGTAGGATGCTGCGCAGTGAGCACACAAAGCACCGGGAGGGGGGGGGGGCGGGGTGATTTGCTCAAGGATTGCTACTGAGCATGGCTGGTGCATTCCTCCCAGGGGACACTGGAGTATGCTTACATACATCACTGCAAGGACTGGGGACACACACTGGAGCGAGGGTCACAGGGACATACTGTATGCTCACTGCAAGGACTGGGGACACACACTGGAGGGAGGGTCACAGGGACATACTGTATGCTCACTGCAAGGACTGGGGACACACACTAAAGCGAGGGTCACAGGGACATACTGTATGCTCCCTGCAAGGACTGGGGACACACACTGGAGGGAGGGTCACAGGGACATACTGTATGCTCACTGCAAGGACTGGGGACACACTGGAGCGAGGGTCACAGGGACATACTGTATGCTCACTGCTAGGACTGGGGACACACACTGCAGGGAGGGTCACAGGGACATACTGTATGCTCACTGCAAGGACTGGGGACACACACTGGAGGGAGGGTCACAGGGACATACTGTATGCTCACTGCAAGGACTGGGGACACACACTGGAGGGAGGGTCACAGGGACATACTGTATGCTCACTGCAAGGACTGGGGACACACACTGGAGGGAGGGTCACAGGGACATACTGTATGCTCACTGCAAGGACTGGGGACACACACTGGAGGGGGGTCACACTGACAGTCTCGCTGGGGACACACACTGGAGGGAGGGTCACAGGGACATACTGTATGCTCACTGCAAGGACTGGGGACACACACTGGAGGGAGGGTCACAGGGACATACTGTATGCTCACTGCAAGGACTGGGGACACACACTGGAGGGAGGGTCACAGGGACATACTGTATGCGCACTGCAAGGACTGGGGACACACACTGGAGCGAGGGTCACAGGGACATACTGTATGCTCACTGCAAGGACTGGGGACACACACTGGAGGGAGGGTCACAGGGACATACTGTATGCTCACTGCAAGGACTGGGGACACACACTGGAGGGAGGGTCACAGGGACATACTGTATGCTCACTGCAAGGACTGGGGACACACACTGGAGGGAGGGTCACAGGGACATACTGTATGCTCACTGCAAGGACTGGGGACACACACTGGAGGGAGGGTCACAGGGACATACTGTATGCTCACTGCAAGGACTGGGGACACACACTGGAGGGAGGGTCACAGGGACATACTGTATGCTCACTGCAAGGACTGGGGACACACACTGGAGCGAGGGTCACAGGGACATACTGTATGCTCACTGCAAGGACTGGGGACACACACTGGAGGGAGGGTCACAGGGACATACTGTATGCTCACTGCAAGGACTGGGGACACACACTGGAGGGAGGGTCACAGGGACATACTGTATGCTCACTGCAAGGACTGGGGACACACACTGGAGCGAGGGTCACAGGGACATACTGTATGCTCACTGCAAGGACTGGGGACACACACTGGAGGGAGGGTCACAGGGACATACTGTATGCTCACTGCAAGGACTGGGGACACACACTGGAGGGAGGGTCACAGGGACATACTGTATGCTCACTGCAAGGACTGGGGACACACACTGGAGTGGAGGGTCACACTGACAGTCTCGCTGGGGACACCCACACTGGAGTGGAGGGTCACACTTAGGGTTACCACCCGTCCGGGACTATACATTGTCTGGGAACCACGCGGCTACTTTGTAGGTGAGGGGAGATGCGCCGGGACTAGTAAGAGAGATGCGGCGGCACGGGACCCGCCTGCCTGGCAAACCTGGCATTTCATATCTTGCTCCAATCATATTTCACGGTCGGCGGGTGGGGTGGGCTGGGGGGGGATCAGCTCTGTCACCCCATGTGTGTGTGTGTGTGTGTGTGTGTGTGCGCATCCCAATGTGTCGCATAATGGCCTTTATTCAGATCTGATTGCAGTACAAATTTGTTCCCAAAATGGGCAAAACCATGTGCACTGCAGGTGGGGCAGATGTAACATGTGCAGAGAGCGTTACATTTGGGTGGGGTGTTGAAACTGAAATATAAATTGCAATGCAAAAATAAAGCATCCAGTATTTACCCTGCACAGAAATGAAATATCTAACACAAATGTAACTCTCTCTGCACATGTTACATCTGCCCCACCTGCAGTGCACATGGTTTTGCCCATTTTGAGAACAAATTTGTACTGCGATCAGATCTGAATAAGGGCCAATGTGTAATGGGCATTACAGTGTGTGTAATGTAATGGGCATCATGGGCCTTATTCTAGTTCACTCTTTCTGACAAAATCCTTCTTAGATGGACAAAACCATATGCACTACAGGGGGGCAGATGTAAAATGTAGAGAGAGTGTTAGATTTGGGTGGGGTTTTACTTCAAAGTGAGATCTATATTGCAGTGTAAAAATAAAGCAGCCAGTATTTACCCTGCACAGAAACAAAATAACACCCAAATCTAATTCTCTCTGCACATTTTACATCTGCCCCACCTGCAGTGCACATGGTTTTGTCCATCTAAGAAGAATTTTGTCAGAAAGAGCGAACTAGAATAAAGCCCCATGTGAGGCATAACATGTAATGGGCATCACGGTGTGTGGTGTAATGTGCAATGGAAATTACAGTGTTTGGGATAATGTGTAATGGGCATTCTGGTGTTTAATATAATGAGTAATGGGCATTACAGTGTTTGGTATAATGGGCATTATTCTGCTCGGTACGGTGGGACCGTATACGGGCGGATCGTTTTTTTTTCATATGCGTAGCTTTCGCAATGCGCAGGTGCGTCGACCTCCCACCGCTCACCGTGCGAAAAAACCTGTCCGCATGAGTACGGTCATTGTGGGCGGCATGTGGGCGTTTTTAGGGGAGCGGCCGGAATAATGAGGAAAACTGGGCGTAAACATGGGCGTACACGGGGGTGTGCACAAAAAATGTACGGCGCTACAACCGCTCGATCGGCGAACGCGGCGTGCATTTTGGCCCATTTTAGGTAATAATCATTCAAAGACCTGCTTATATATGTCCAGCTAGTTATTTTATAACCATCTACACCCATTCAGAAAGTGTTTTTGAATACTTTAAAAAGCAGGACACTCAATTCACAGAAGTCGACATGTGTCAACTTTTTTACTGTAACACCAACATCACTTTATTTAAAAGTAAAACCAATGTGGGAACACATAGATAGTGATTAAAATGCCACATTAGAACATAATAAATATACATGTAATGAGGGTTAAAATGTTGTTTTATTAGGGTGTTTATTAAGGTACACAATTGAGTTAATAGAAAACAATTATTGAATAACAGTTAGAATAATTAATTAATTGTCTTAATTATAGTGGAAAGGCTAGATTAGCAGGTCCATATTTGTGAAGGGTATGCCACCGTGCACGGACGTACGCTCACTCTCACGATCGGTGACACACGCTGAGTTTTCCATTGAAAACAGGCGAGACCCGTCCGTGCACGGTGGCGTACGCTCAGATATACGGAAGATGTCGGTGTGAAAAGGGACGAGACCCGTCCGTATACGGTGGCGTACGCTCTGTTGCTCAAGTGTACACCACTCCCCATTGTCTGTGTTTGTGACCGTCCGTATGCGGCTGTTCTGTGGGCGGACTTACGCTCACCGTCCACGTACGGGAAACGTATGGTGAAACGGACCGTACGTACGTTGCACCGACCAAACCAGAATAACGCCCAATGTGTAATGGGCATTATGGTGTTTGGTATAATGTGTAATGGGCATTTCGGTGTTTGATATCATGTGTAATGGGCATTATGGTGTTTGGTATAACGTGTAATGGGCATTATGGTGTTTGGTATAACGTGTAATGGGCATTATAGTGTTTGGTATATCATGTAATGGTCATTACGGTGTTTGGTATAATGTGTAATGGGCATTATGGTGTTTGGTATAACATGTAATGGGCATTATGGTGTGTGGCATAACATGTAATGGGCATTATGGCATGTGGGATACTATGTAATGGGTGTGTGATGTGTAATCAACATTACGGTGTCCGTGTTGTCCCTATTTTAGAAAATATTTGAGTCCTGGCATAACAAGTAATAAGCATAATGTGTAATGGGCATCACGGTGTGGCATAACATGTAATGGGCATTATGGCATGTGGTATACTATGGCATTTTATATACTATGTAATGGGTGTATGCCGTGTAATCGGCATTATGTTGACATTTTTTGGCGCGCACCTACAGTGCGCACTGTCCGTATTGTCCTTCCTTTGCAAAAAACTTTTTGAGTCCTGGAATAACGTGTAATGGGCATTGCGGTGTATGGCGTAACATGTAATGGGCATCACGGTGTGTGGCATAACGTGTAATCAAGAATGAAATTGAAGCAAAGGTTTAAAAAATCAACAGAAGGCGGGTCAAAGGGCGGGCTGGGGGTGGGTCAGTGGGCGTGTCAAGGGGCGGGCCACTGTCCGGGAATCTCTCAACAAAAAGGTGGTAACCCTAGATGAGCAGCAGATCCGGCTGCTGGTGACGCTGAGCTGCGGACAGTGCGGGCAATGTTGCAGAGCAGGAGACCAAGCGGGCAGCTGGAGCCGCTAACCTGGAGTATCTGCAGGCACGGTACTGCAGCAACGATAAGCAGGAAACCCTGGCGACGGTCTGGAGCTACCCAGGAGGAGTTTGAGCGAGTGATTGGAGCCGCTAAGCAGGACACCTGGCTGCTAGCATTTAAAAGCTGGAGACGTTGCTGGCAACGTCATGGAGCATAAGCAGGCAGAGGTACACATTTTTTACGAAGAAAGGCAGAGGTACACATTGTTACTTTTGTACTGGGAAACAGGGGGGGGGGGGTAATTCCTGTCAGGATCTTTTCAAACCCTTTACTCCTGCCCCTCACCCACTCCCTACCCACCCTCACTTCCTCATCCATATCGCTTTCCCTCCACCTCTCCTACCCTTCACACCTTCTCTCTATTAATCTCTATCCTCCCACTCTTTCTCCTCCTTCCCATGTCTCTCCCCTGCTCTCCTCTTTTTTTACCCCCCTCTTTCTCTCAACACTCTTACACTCCCCCTTCGCTCACCTTTCTTTAGCTCTCTCTGCCCCTAGTCTCTCTCTTTCTACTCTCTCTATCTCTCTCCTCCCCACAACTTTCCCCATGATTCCCCTTTTTGGCAGTCTTCCTTGGACCCATCTGAGAAGCATTATTTTAGTGACAGTGTGTGTGTGTGTGTGTGTGGGGGGCCCTTTCAACATCTTGCTATGGGGCCCACAAAGTTCAAGTTATGCCTCAGGGCATCGGTCATGGATGTTATGGTCAATGTCCATTGCGTCAAAAGAATTTGATAGAAAAAAGATTCCTATGATTTGTGCATGTGCAAATATCTTCAATGTGGCTGTCTGGGAAGCACAGAAGGTCTGCAGTGTGGCTGGGGAGCACAGAAGGTCTGCAGTGTGGCTGGGGAGCACAGAAGGTCTGCAGTGTGGCTGGGGAGCACAGAAGGTCTGCAGTGTGGCTGGGGAGCACAGAAGGTCTGCAGTGTGGCTGGCTCTGGAGCACAGAAGGTCTGCAGTGTGGCTGGCTAGGGAGCACAGAAGGTCTGCAGCATGGTTGGCTGGGGAGCACAGATGGTCTGCAGCGTGGTTGGCTGGGGAGCACAGAAGGTCTGCAGCGTGGCTGGCTAGGGAGACCAGAAGGCCTGCAGTGTGGCTATCTGAGGAGCACAGAAGGTCTGCAGCGTGGCTGGATGGGGAGCATAGAAGGTCTGCAGTGTGGCTGGCTGGGGAGCACAGAAGGTCTGCAGCGTGGCTGGCTGGGGAGCACAGAAGGTCTGCAGCGTGGCTGGCTTGGGAGCACAGGAGGTCTGCAGCGCGGCTGGCTGGGGGAGCACAGAAGGTCTGCAGTGTGGCTGGCTGGGGAGCACAGAAGTTCTGCAGTGTGGCTGGCTGAGGGACACAGGTCTGCAGTGTGGCTGGCTGGGGGAAACAAAAGGTCTGCAGCGTGGCTGGCTGGGGAGCACACAATGTCTGCAGCGTGGCTGGCTGGGGAGCACACAAGGTCTGCAGCGTGGCTGGCTGGGGGGGCAGAGGTCTGCCGTGTTGCTGGCTGGGGGTAGAGATGGGCAAAACGGCTCACTGAGCGGACCCGGGTCGACCCGGGTCGGTCAGTGAAAAGATCTAGATCCTTTGGGCGACTCTGCGGCTCAGTTTGTGCAAAAAAGACAGTTATTTATGGTTTGAGTCATTGTACCATACCTCCCAACATGACCCTTTCCAGGAGGGACACAATGCTCTGTTTCTGGACTTCCCTCTTAATGTTTGATTGTTATTACCTGTGTGGAAACACCTTTCTTACCCATTTACCTGTTTAGAACAGGTAATAGCAATCATTCGTTAAGAGGGAAGTCCAGAAACAGAGCAAAGTCGTAGGTCACAGATGGGGAACCTTTGGCCCTCCAGCTGTTGTTGGACTACACATCCCAGCATGCCCTGCTACAATTTGCTATTCGGCCATGATAAAACTGTTGCAGGGAATGCTGGGATGTGTAGTCCAACAACAGCTGGGGCCAAAGGTTCTCTAACCCTGACCTAGGTGGTGCACTTAACATAGATTGTTATCCACAGTATTAGCCCGTAGAATCTATGGTTTTACACACAGGGGAAATTGACTAATAATTGAATAGCCCTGCGTGGTAAACACAGTAGATAATTGAATATTGAATACGTTGGGTTTGCCCCCTTATATATCTCAGGGTCCCTTCCTGTGGGGCTACCGGTCTCTGTACTACTACTACTACTACAATTAGCCTGTAGCCCCTCCCCTTGAATATCTCCCCAATAGGCCCTCAGCATTTCAGGCATACACGCCGCCGGATACGGCAGTAGGGGGAGGTGGAGTCTGACATTCTGTGGCTCACTGTACAAATCAGGTCTCCCTCTTGAAGACCCCTTTTCATTGCCAGTTTCGGGAGGGAGGAGGGGGTCCCTATGATATAAAAATAAAAGTGTCTACTCACCCATTAAATACAACCATTTCCCTCATGCCTACCTATATACTTGTACAATGACAAATACAGGGAATAATCCTTTGTGAGGTGGTGTCCTGGGGTATTGATCATATTGGGGCAATTTATCAATTTTGAGGGCGCAGGGACAGGGCTCCGAAAGGAGCCCGTCCCTGCGAAGCCCTAACCTAGAAGCCGGGGGATCAGACCCCTCTCATCCGAGCCGGGCAGTGCGATGTGTAGGCATAGACTACAATGGGCTATCGCCATCTCAGAATGGCGGTAGCCCAGGGGTGCGAAGCCGGGCTGCCCGATGTTGATACATCGGGCAGCTTCGCATCCCCCATAGAAACCTATGGGGATGCGGCCGGCGGCGCTGAAAGGGGGATCGCAGCAGGGATCGGAGATTCCTGCTGCGGTTCCCCGATGATACATTTAGGGGATACTGGCTTACTAGAGTAGAAGATACCATGTCTCTGGTACATGTACAGCTGCTAGCCAGGGAGTACACGGAGGGTGTCAGAAGGAGAAGAGGAGCTTACAGCGGGATGCGGCTCCTTAAAGCGTTCTGTACATTGCACATTTTAGAGAAATGTAATGACATCATCTCCAAGCGCCAGGCCCGCGGTGATTCCCGCCGGGACCACTGATCGCCGTGCTGGGGACAGCCCAGCACCAAGGTAAGCTGCTGGGCTGCCCCCAGCCCCCGTGCACCCCTCCAGCCATCGTCCTGGAGGTGAATGGATGCCTCACACCGGCATCCATTCACCTCCTCCGCTGCTGTCTGCTGAATATAGCAGACAGCAGCGCAGGCTGTCTGTGCCCCCCTGTCCAACCTGCGGATGCTGTGGTCCCCCATTGATGTAAATGGGAGCCGGGTCGGATGACCCAGTGTACCCA
The DNA here is from genome assembly GCF_055691185.1 of Crinia signifera. Classification (NCBI taxonomy): domain Eukaryota; kingdom Metazoa; phylum Chordata; class Amphibia; order Anura; family Myobatrachidae; genus Crinia; species Crinia signifera. Next base: position 83,328,369 of record NC_139228.1, on the reverse strand, counting down.
TTTACACCGACTGCCCTCTACCCAGGTCATAGTCATGTTCTACCCAGGTCAGGACCTGGGGAAACGGTCGTTTGGTCGACTGAACTAGGTCGACATTAGGTCAACAACACTAGGTCGACATGCTGAAAGGTCGACATGGTTTTAGGTCGACGTGGTTAGTAGTAGTAGTACGTTTATTTATAAGGCGCCGCAAAGTGTCCGCAGCGCGGTACATAGCAAACAAAAAACAAATGACAAGGTAACATACAGGGTGTGTTGAAAAAGTCGACGTGGTTACAGGTCGACGTGGTTTTACGTCGACATGGAACAAGGTCTACATGGTTATAGGTCAACATGAGGAAGGTCGACAGGTCATAAGGTCGACATGGGGATTTTCACTGTTTTTTGAGCCGACATGTGCCGACAGGCGGTATTTCATGCCCTACCATCCACTAGGGCATGGAGTGAGATTATAATAGTGTGGCAAGCGAAGTGAGCCACTGTGCCCGAAGCATAGCGAGCGATGCGAGGGTCCGATTTCACTTCCAACTGTGTTGACATTCGGGTCAAAAAACAGCGAAAACCCCATGTCGACCTTATGACCTTTCGACCTTCCTCATGTCACCCTAACGTCCATGTCGACCTAAAATCACGTCGACCTTGTTCCATGTCGACCTCTTCCCATGTCGACATTTTCCCATGTCGACCTTTCTGCATGTCGACCTAGTGACTGTCTGACCAACGCTTGTCTGACGAACAATCCAGTTCCCAGGACCTGGGTAGAAGTCCCGTGTAAAGGGACACGGCGTGTCCCATTTACACTGCCGCTGACCGGGGTCTGACCCGCTGAAGACCCGGGGTTTTGCGGCGGTGTAAAAGGGGTATTAATTTTGCTCGTTGCCAAGGGAGACTAAATTTGCTTATTGCCAAGGGGAATTAAATTTGTTCATTGCCAGGGGGGACTAAATTTGCTCATTGCCAAGCCCCCCCCCCCCCCCAAATAAAAGTTAAAAGAAGGCCCCCTCCCCCTCCAAATTAAAGTTAAAAGTACTACACAGCCCAGCAAACACAGATCTAGTAAAAAAAAAAAAAAACTTGTGCACTGCCTAACTAAAGTCTGTGTGTCTGTGAGAATGTGTGTTCATACTTCTACACAACTTTCTGATGGTGAAGCAATCTTGCAATGCCTCTGCTGTTGACCTCCTTCAGGGCTTCAAGAAGAATCTAGATCTGCACATGACACAGCAGCAGCAAGAGCACAAGCAGGCCTGTTTTTCTATTAACTCAGTCTCCAATTAGAAGAAAATATCTCAGCTGCCAAAGGTGGCAGTGCTGAGCTCAAGCAACGCATTGTATTGTTAGCAATGTAAAGCGAAACTGATCCGGATCACCATTTTGGGATCGACGACTCCCTCGTTCTTTAAAGGGAGCCGTTCAAAAGAACCGGATCGTTCACGAACGACCCATCTCTAGCTGGGGGGCAAAGAAGGTCTGCAGTGTTGTTGGGGAGCACAGAAAGGTCTGCAGCGTGGCTGACTGGGGAGCACAGAAGGCCTGCAGCGTGGCTGGCTGGGGAGCACAGAAGGTCTGCAGCGTGGCTGGCTGGGGAGCACAGAAGGTCTGCAGTGTGGCTGGCTGGGGGGCACAGAAGGTCTGCAGTGTGGCTGGCTGGGGGGTGGGACCATTGAAAACAAAACATGGATGGATGGTGGCGGGGGAGCTCTGCAGCACTGGAGTAGGCATGTACTGGGTACACTGGGAGGCTGGAGGTAACTCTGCAGCACTGGAGGGAGCTCTGCAGCACTGGAGCAGGCATGTACTGGGTACACTGGGAGGCTGGAGGTAACTCTGCAGCACTGGAGGGAGCTCTGCAGCACTGGAGCAGGCATGTACTGGCATGTACGGTAATTAAAATACCACTCTTATTTATCCTTTGGAGTGACATACAGGGCATAATAGGAACGGACAGATCCAAACATCCTAATTCAGGCTTTACCAGGAACTGAAAAGGTAGCATTTATAAGTCTAGTGCACTAGTATTTAAAAAAAAAAAAAAAAAACAAACAACATATTCCTTATTACAATTTATTGTTTATATTATTTTTATTTATGTTTTTACATACTGGTCCCAACATGTTTATTAAAATGTTTCTTGGTACTTGTGAGTTATCCGGGCGCCCGATGTTGAAATTGAATGTCAGTACAATAAGAGTACGATGCGACGCGATGCGACGCGATTTCCCTTGAAATTTCATCGTATCCAAAATCGCGTCGCATTGTATGGTATACAATGCCACACGATGCGATGCGACGCGATTACAGTTATTCCTTAAATTCTGTTGTCCTTAATGTGTCAGATATGAATGATATTGATGAATGATATTGGATGTTCACAACCAGGCTACTATCAACGTGAACCCGAAGCGTGGCGAGCGCAGCGAGCCCGCGAGGGGCGGCGGTACGTGTCCTCCGACCTTTTCATGCCCTACTATCCACTAGGGCGTGGAGTGAGAATAGAATAGTGTGGCGAGCGCAGCGAGCCACCGAGGCCCGAAGCGTGGCGAGCGCAGCGGATACCTTTACAGGTAAGCGCGTCCCTTCGCGGGCTTCACAGGTATCCGCGTCCCCTCGCGGGGCTCGCTGCGCTCGCCACGCTTCAGGCCTCGGTGGCTCGCTGCGCTCGCCACACTATTCTATTCTCACTCCACGCCCTAGTGGATAGTAGGGCATGAAAAGGTCGGAGGACGCGTACCGCCGCCCCTCGCGGGCTCGCTACGCTCGCCACGCTTCGGGTTGGCGTCAATAGTGGAGTGGCGTTAACAATGGGGATGGGATTTAAGTTTTGTTACTTTTTGGGGGTTTTGGCCATTTTTACATTGAAATTAATGTAAAATCGGGTACACTGCTAAAATCGGGTGCTGATCTCGTCGCGTCGCATCGCATGCCATTTGGTTAACACGCGATGCGACGCGATCCGATCCGATGGTACCCGATCTAAAATCGGGCGCCCGGATAACTCACAAGTACCTGTTTCTTTATTTGTAAGACCAGTCCGATTGGTTCATAGTATATTTTTTTAGTACACTCAGTGCTGCTTTTCCACATTTTTTGTTTTGCTCTAAAGTGAATATTGCGTTGGTCCATGGTGGCTGTGCCACTACCAATTCTTAAAGAACTGGTAACCCCATCGCCAAGGGGCCACGCCCGATAGCCATGCAAAAACAGCCACGGGTGGGGGGGGGGGGAGGGGAGGGGGATGGGATGGGATGGGTCTCTTTGTCTCAGGTTCCCAAGCCTGTGTGTGGGTCTCTTTGTCTCAGGTTCCCAAGCCTGTATGTGGGTCTCTTTGTCTTCGGTTCCCAAGCCTGTGTGTGGGTCTCTTTGTCTTCGGTTCCCAAGCCTGTGTGTGGGTCTCTTTGTCTTTGGTTCCCAAGCCTGTATGTGGGTCTCTTTGTCTTTGGTTCCCAAGCCTGTATGTGGGTCTCTTTGTCTTCGGTTCCCAAGCCTGCGTGTGGGTCTCTTTGTCTTTGGTTCCCAAGCCTGTGTGTGGGTCTCTTTGTCTTTGGTTCCCAAGCCTGTATGTGGGTCTCTTTGTCTTCGGTTCCCAAGCCTGTGTGTGGGTCTCTTTGTCTTCGGTTCCCAAGCCTGTGTGTGGGTCTCTTTGTCTTCGGTTCCCAAGCCTGTGTGTGGGTCTCTTTGTCTTCGGTTCCCAAGCCTGCGTGTGGGTCTCTTTGTCTTTGGTTCCCAAGCCTGCTTGTGGGTCTCTTTGTCTTTGGTTCCCAAGCCTGTGTGTGGGTCTCTTTGTCTTTGGTTCCCAAGCCTGTATGTGGGTCTCTTTGTCTTCGGTTCCCAAGCCTGCGTGTGGGTCTCTTTGTCTTTGGTTCCCAAGCCTGTGTGTGGGTCTCTTTTTGGTTCCCAAGCCAGAGCTGTTGCTTTAATTCATTGCAACAGAATTTCAGCTTTAAGGTCCTCCAAGATCTGGATGAAATATTTTGGATCCATATGGAAGCGGAGCATCTTTGCACTCATTAGGTTGAGAATAGAGAGTACACGGTTCCAGAAGACTTCCCTTGAGCTGTTGACTATGAAATTCTTCACTGGGCAGTTTAGTTCACTGCCCATGTATGAATACGATATGTACAGACAGGTTGACAGTGTTTCCAATAGTTCCTGCTTGGTGTCCAGCTCTGATGCAATCACTTCACGGCAGAGCATGTACAGAAACATTAAGTTGACCGGTGTGAGGAAGCCAAAGGGCTGCCATGTTCCAGTGAGAGATTTGTCTACCGTAACAATCCATTCAGCGATGTGCATTGGTGACACCGGCTGCTTGCACCTGCGACGGAGGAACGCCATAAGACAGGCCAGCAGCTCGCTGGTGGATGCCTGCACCGTCCTGGATTCAGGTGGTGAGAGGTCTTGCTCTTCTTCAGCAGGCTCAATGTCAGGCTTCATGGCCAAGGTATCCTGTGAGACCTGTGTGTGGGTTGTTAAGTCCACACATGACAGGGAAGTCTTCAGGCTCTCATGCACGAGATGGCTAATATCGACCTGGCCATTTATGCGCTGTCTTCTTCTTTTAGTGATAAAGTTTCTGAAGCGCCCAATCAGTGAGCGTCTCTCAGTAGGTTCTCCAGTGTTGTTCTGGGTAGCCGTGCGCTGGGCGCCACTTGATGATTCTTCATCTGGACGGTTCACCTTCCGGCAGCACGGGAATGACAGGCAATTCCACATTGTTATTCCGTGTCCTGTTCTTTATGACACTGGTTGTGGTCTGTGGTGGTTCTAATTGCCAATAATAATCCAATAATAACGGTCTGTTTCCAGCACGTTGGGAATGATGCTTCCTGGGTCAGTCCAAGGCAGCAAATGATTCCAAATGGTTGGTCAGAGGTGTTCTCTGCTTACACTGGGCATTGTGACATCACATGCTGTTTGTGATGTCACTGGGCAGCGTGACCTCACATTCCCCTTCCCCTGCTGATTGTGATGCGTTATTTATGCTAATGAGCTACTCAAGACATCTAGGCAATTCAAACAGTGATGAAGAATGGTGAAATGTAGAATACATTACCACCTTATTTAGAGTCCTATAGGGAAGGGATATATTTTTCAGTGAATATTAGAAAAGTAGATAGGATACTTGAATAATCTAAGAGATACACACCTCCCAACATGACTAATTCCAGGAGAGACAAGATGCTCTGTTTCTGGACATCCATGCCAGTGGCAGTTGCAGAGGTAGGGCTGCAGCACGGTCCAAAATTCAGATAGGGGAGCCACACCAACTGGCACACCAAACACCACAGTCCGGACTCACTGGCAGGTGTAGCTCCCCTATTTGAATTTGCGACAGTGGTGCAGTCCCACCTCTGCAACTGGCAAGGATGTCCAGGAGCAGAGAATTTTGTCCCTCCTGGAATGGGTCATGTTGGGTGGCATGGAGATAGCTGGAAATACAAGTTATTAATGCATCCAAAATCGTATTACACATGGCAGAATAATGGTGAAAAAACAGGCCACAGCTTTACGTATCATTTGCAGATAACACAAGGTAGTACATCTGACAGCATTGCTCAACAGCCTGTTTCATTTGGTATGACTACCTTTACATACCCTCCAACATGACCCATTCCATTAGGTACAAAATGCTCTGTTCCTGGACTTCCCTGCCAGTGGCAGTTACAGATGTGAGCCTGCAGCACAGTCCAATATTCAAAAAGGGGAGCCACACCAGCTGCCATCCCAAACATCACTGAGAGTTGATGTGACCCCCCCCTCTTTGAATATTGGACTGTGCTGTAGGCTCACATCTGTAACTGTCACTGGCAGGGAAGTCCAGGAACAGAGCATTTTGTACCTAATGGGATGGGTCATGTTGGAGGGTATGCCTTTATTCAGAGCACAAATATGACTGACCAAAAGCTGCCTGGTGCCCGCCAAAATCAGCGCAGTTAGACTTACATGTCTCTCAGATGTAATCTCAGGTACTAGCACGAATTTACACTTGCATGCTTCCGGGTCAGTGAACGCACTTCCGCTTCCTGGCCACCGCTGACAAACATCCAAAAGAGAGTATCTGGTACTTGTTTCCTAGCACGGCGCCCATCGCATCGCATACCATGAGGCATATGATGGTATGCGATGCTAGCCGATTTTAAATTGTATAAGCACCCTAATGGGTGTTTTCAATGTTAAATGTGCCCCCTATAAGATAAATAATTGTATAAGCACCGTAATAGGTGCTTACAATGTTAAAAGCACCCCCACGCCACCCCGCCAGGTCTGCAGTTTAGCTGGCTGGGGAGCACAGGTCTGCAGTGTGGCTGGCTGGGGGGCACAGAAGGTCTGCAGTGTGGCTGGCTGAGGAGCACAGAAGGTCTGCAGCGTGGCTGGCTGGGGAGCACAGAAGGTATGCAGCATGGTTGGCTGGGGGGAACAAAAGGTCTACAGTGTGGCTGGCTGGGGAGCACAGAAGTTCTGCAGTGTGGCTGGCTGGGGGGGCACAGAAGGTCTGCAGTGTAGCTGGCTGGGGAGCACAGGTCTGCAGTGTGGCTGGCTGGGGGGCACAGAAGGTCTGCAGCGTGGCTGGATGGGGAGCATAGAAGGTCTGCAGTGTGACTGGCTGGGGAGCACAGAAGGTCTGCAGTGTGGCTGGCTGGGGAGCACAGAAGGTCTGCAGCGTGGCTGGCTGGGGAGCACAGGAGGTCTGCAGCGTGGCTGGCTGGGGGAGCACAGAAGGTCTGCAGTGTGGCTGGCTGGGGAGCACAGAAGTTCTGCAGTGTGGCTGGCTGAGGGACACAGGTCTGCAGTGTGGCTGGCTGGGGGGAATAAAAGGTCTGCAGCGTGGCTGGCTGGGGAGCACACAAGGTCTGCAGCGTGGCTGGCTGGGGAGCACACAAGGTCTGCAGCGTGGCTGGCTGGGGGGGGCAGCGGTCTGCCGTGTTGCTGGCTGGGGGGCAAAGAAGGTCTGCAGTGTTGCTGGGGAGCACAGAAAGGTCTGCAGCGTGGCTGACTGGGGAGCACAGAAGGCCTGCAGCGTGGCTGGCTGGGGAGCACAGAAGGTCTGCAGCGTGGCTGGCTGGGGAGCACAGAAGGTCTACAGTGTGGCTGGCTGGGGGTCACAGAAGGTCTGCAGTGTGGCTGGCTGGGGGGTGGGACCATTGAAAACAAAACATGGATGGATGGTGGCGGGGGAGCTCTGCAGCACTGGAGTAGGCATGTACTGGGTACACTGGGAGGCTGGAGGTAACTCTGCAGCACTGGAGGGAGCTCTGCAGCACTGGAGCAGGCATGTACTGGGTACACTGGGAGGCTGGAGGTAACTCTGCAGCACTGGAGGGAGCTCTGCAGCACTGGAGCAGGCATGTACTGGGTACACTGCGAGGCTGGAGGTAACTCTGCAGCACTGGAGGGAGCTCTGCAGCACTGAAGCAGGCATGTACTGGGTAATTATGTGTAAAGTAACCCCAGAGATTTTAAACACGCAGATTTATCTTCAGATCTGGCTGGTTGGAACAAAAACTTGGTTATGGATGAGAGCCAATGACAGTTGACCATTTGCTTGGAAATGCTGGAAAACTGACAAACTGTCCCTCATCCATAACCATGTTTTTGTTCCAACCAGCCAGATCTGAAGATAAATCTTACAAGTGTATGGGCTCTGTATACAACTTTGCCTTAAGGAGGGAGGGGACTGTGTAATATGTGGAAGGGGGTTTAACTTTGTGTACTAAGGGGGGGGTTTAACTGTGTCCGAGGGGAGGGTGGGTGCGTGTACACCATTGGGAGGTGGGTAACTAATGTGGTGAGGCTAACGTGGCAGGCCACAGGGTAAGTGAGTGCATCAGTGTGATAGAGCACCAGCAGTGGGTAAGGGTCCGTGTCAGTGTGATAGAACGCAGACCGCAGTGCGTCCAGTTTAAGTTCCAGCATAGTGACAAGGAGTGATAGCATTTAAGGGGGTGAGGAGGCTGAGATATCAGTGTATGGGGCCCCAAAAATTTCTCTTGCTGGCCCTGAGAACACCTGCTGGTTCACAGTGGGATCCAAGTGTGACCGTAGCCTTACAATAGAGCTTTGAGTTAATTGGTTCTGTCCCGGGAGCCCTGCTGACACCTGCAATAGTGGACAGGACAATTCCTGCCTGGTTCTGCTCAGCCTGTGCTGCAGCAAGCAACTGTGCACCCTCCACTGCTGCTGGGCTATGAGATGGCACCCGCCGGTGAGCGCTGATTCATGCTGCAGACAGCTGAATATTGTTATTATGCCCCAACAGCTATTTTTACACCTTTTTTTTAAGTAGAGGGGGGAGCACCAAATTTTAACATGCCTCCAGGCAACTGGGATGAATTCCCACCTCTGCTTGAAAGATAAAGCTTTATGGATTCCACCAGCAAATATGCTTTGTTCTAGGGCAGTGGTTCCGAACCCTGGTCCTCAAGTACCCCCAACAGTGCACGTTTTCCAGGTCTCCACACAGAAACACAAGTGACTTAATTAGCTCCACCTGTGGATCTTTGAAAATGCTTCTAAATAATGAGTGCACCTGCTGGGTGACCTGGAAAACATGCACTGTTGGGGGGTATTTGAGGACCAGGGTTGGGAACCACTGTTCTAGGGAACCGGGATTATCAGCGAACCGTTTGTAAAGAACATACTGAAATGCTGCCATGACAGGGAGACAGTAAGTGCTATATTGGTTCTGCATGAGATGTATGAAGTCTAGAGTGGATAAAGCCGTTTGACACAGTGAAACGCGTCAGTCCTGGTATTTACCTCTTTGACTTTTGCTGGTATTTGGACCTAGCCGAACCAGCCCTACATTCTTCTTGCCGACCACAGCACAGGAGGTTTTGACATCAAGCCCCTACACCACCAGCTATCCTCCTTTTGGTGAATTGGACCCTTTCATGGACCCAGGGCCGGCGCTACCCACTCAGCAGCTCCTGCAAAGCAGGGAGGCGCCATGCTGAAAAGGCGCTGTCTCACTCCCTGCTCTGCTAAAGCTACCTCAGCCCTCACTGTCACTGCCTTCTGCCCGCCGCTCGTAGCGCCTGTCTGACAGCAGGCGGGCGGCAGTATAAACAGCTGCTTTCTGCACCGCGAGTGCACACAGCCTGCACACCGCCCGCAGTGCCTGTCTGACAGCAAGCTGAGCAGCTCCCTGCACCGCGCACACACTGTCCTCCTCCTGCCACCTGCCCCCTCTTAGTCACTTGCGATGAGGCATGTAGCACTGTCTGTGAATGCCATGTCATGTCCGGATCCGCCCCCTACCCATTGCACCCTGCGCCTGTCAGCTGTCAATCAAATGTCAAACAGGCAGCAGCGCCGCCTCCCCTTCCTTCCCTCTTCTCAGTGAGCTGTGCCAGTGCCACTGCCAGTCATCAACACTCCACCCCCTCTATCTCCTCCCCTCTTCTTCCATCTCCTCCTTCTCTCCCCTCCTTTCCCCCTCAGTCACAAGAGGGTTGTAATGGCGTCCTCAGCATCCTGCCTACACAGATAGAAGGGGAGGGACTGTGCAACAGCAAAAGAACAGTGAGTCTTTTATTATACATGTTTATAACAAATATTTTAATAATTTTAGATTTTTTTTATATTAATTTAGATACTTTTTAAATAATGGGCTGGGTTATGTGCCTAAAGGTGGCCATACACGCTGCAATAGCAGCGTGCGATGCGAAGTGCGCTCCTGTGGGCATCCCATCGCACAGTACAAAAAGTATGTGCTGCACATACTTTTTGTACTGCTTTCGGATCGCATCGCACACACATTGCATGCATGCCATGTGATGCGACCTAGCCCATAACATATGTATATCTCGCAGTGTGTATGGGCACCTTTAGTGCCTGCAACATTTTGCGGACACAGCACTGAGATGGTGTATGCCTACATGTACATGCACCGGAGATCCTCCATAGGATCACATGTTGCATACGCTCCCACAATCGGGCTGCAGCTTGTTGCAATGGCAATGTGAAAGGGCGCAAACTTTATGGTTTGCAGGAGGGCGCCGGACACCCTAGCACCGGCCCTGCATGGACCAGCCAAAAACACCTGCCCAGGAGGCAAACAACAGTGGGTGACTGTGCCCATAGAAGTGAACGGGGTACTTGTGTATTATCACGGCGCCCATCGCATCGCATACCACTAATTAAGGTATGCGATTGGATGCGATGGGACCCGATTTTCGGGTCCAAAGAGCAATAGTGTACAATAAAATATCGCATGCCATTAAAATGGCATGCGATGGGATGCGATGTTAAATTATACAAGCACCCTGATGGGGGATTACTATGTTAAATGCACCCCCATTGTTAACGCCACCCCCACTATCAACGCCAACCCGAAGCGTGGCACCTTTTCATACCCCCACTATCCACGTCAGCGTGGAGTTGAATTTATATAGTGTGGCGAGCCACCGAGCCCGAAGCGTGGCGAGCGCAGCGAGGGGACGCGGATTACATGGGGGCATTTAACATAGTAATCACCCATCAGGGTGCCTGTACAATTAAAAATCGGGTCACATAACATCTCATCGAATGCGATGCGACCAAAACGATGTTGTAAGATGGAAATCTTGGGCGCCGTGATAATACACAAGTACCATGAACGGTAATTAAAATACCACTCTTATTTATCCTTTGGAGTGACATACAGGGCATAATAGGAACGGACAGATCCAAACATCCTAATTCAGGCTTTACCAGGAACTGAAAAGGTAGCATTTATAAGTCTAGTGCACTAGTAATTAAAAAAAAAAAAAAAAAACAACATATTCCTTATTACAATTTATTGTTTATATTATTTTTATTTATGTTTTTACATATTGGTCCCAACATGTTTATTAAAATGTTTCTTGGTACTTGTGAGTTATCCGGGCGCCCGATGTTGAAATTGAATGTCAGTACAATAAGAGTACGATGCGACGCGATGCGACGCGATTTCCCTTGAAATTTCATCGTATCCAAAATCGCGTCGTAATCGCGTCGCATTGTATGGTATACAATGCCACGCGATGCGACGCGACGCGATTACAGTTATTCCTTAAATTCTGTTGTCCTTAATGTGTCAGATATGAATGATATTGATGAATGATATTGGATGTTCACAACCAGGCTACTATCAACGTGAACCCGAAGCGTGGCGAGCGCAGCGAGCCCGCGAGGGGCGGCGGTACGTGTCCTCCGACCTTTTCATGCCCTACTATCCACTAGGGCGTGGAGTGAGAATAGAATAGTGTGGCGAGCGCAGCGAGCCACCGAGGCCCGAAGCGTGGCGAGCGGACGCGGATACCTTCACAGGTAAGCGCGTCCCTTCGCGGGCTTCACAGGTATCCGCGTCCCCTCGCGGGGCTCGCCACGCTGCGCTCGCCACGCTTCGGGCCTCGGTGGCTCGCTGCGCTCGCCACACTATTCTATTCTCACTCCACGCCCTAGTGGATAGTAGGGCATGAAAAGGTCCCGCGAGCTGATTGGCTAACAGCCCAGTGACACAGCGAGGGGAAGGAGAGACTTATGCGCTCCTCTCCCCTCCAAGTCCACCAGAGAGATCATCTTTTTGGGGCGGCGGACGGGGCGTGCGGGGGGGACAGCGGTGTGGGGGAAGCTGGCGGGCGCCCTGGCTGCTAAACAGAGGCGGACAAGCCGTGCGGCGCCCCGGGCGGCTGCACGGCTTGTCCGCCTCTAGAAACGGCCCTGCTGACAAACTGTCCCTCATCCATAACCATGTTTTTGTTCCAACCAGCCAGATCTGAAGATAAATCTTACAAGTGTATGGGCACCTTTAGTCTCTGTATACAACTTTGCCTTAAGGAGGGAGGGGACTGTGGAATATGTGGAAGGGGGTTTAACTTTGTGTACTAAGGGGGGGGGGGGGTTTAACTGTGTCCGAGGGGAGGGTGGGTGCGTGTACACCATTGGGAGGTGGGTAACTACTGTGGTGAGGCTAACGTGGCAGGCCACAGGGTAAGTGAGTGCATCAGTGTGATAGAGCACCAGCAGTGGGTAAGGGTCCGTGTCAGTGTGATAGAACGCAGACCGCAGTGCGTCCAGTTTAAGTTCCAGCATAGTGACAAGGAGTGATAGCATTTGAGGGGGTGAGGAGGCTGAGATATCAGTGTATGGGGCCCCAAAAATTTCTCTTGCTGGCCCTGAGAACACCTGCTGGTTCACAGTGGGATCCAAGTGTGACCGTAGCCTTACAATAGAGCTTTGAGTTAATTGGTTCTGTCCCGGGAGCCCTGCTGACACCTGCAATAGTGGACAGGACAATTCCTGCCTGGTTCTGCTCAGCCTGTGCTGCAGCAAGCAACTGTGCACCCTCCACTGCTGCTGGGCTATGAGATGGCACCCGCCGGTGAGCGCTGATTCATGCTGCAGACAGCTGAATATTGTTATTATGCCCCAACAGCTATTTTTACACCTTTTTTTTAAGTAGAGGGGGGAGCACCAAATTTTAACATGCCTCCAGGCAACTGGGATGAATTCCCACCTCTGCTTGAAAGATAAAGCTTTATGGATTCCACCAGCAAATATGCTTTGTTCTAGGGCAGTGGTTCCCAACCCTGGTCCTCAATACCCCCAACAGTACACGTTTTCCAGGTCTCCACACAGAAACACAAGTGACATAATTAACTCCACCTGTGGATCTTTTCAAATGTGCCTGAATAATGAGTGCACCTGCTGGGTGACCTGGAAAACGTGCACTGTTGGGGGGTATTTGAGGACCAGGGTTGGGAACCACTGTTCTAGGGAACCGGGATTATCAGCGAACCGTTTGTAAAGAACATACTGAAATGCTGCCATGACAGGGAGACAGTAAGTGCTATATTGGTTCTGCATGAGATGTATGAAGTCTAGAGTGGATAAAGCCGTTTGACACAGTGAAACGCGTCAGTCCTGGTATTTACCTCTTTGACTTTTGCTGGTATTTGGACCTAGCCGAACCAGCCCTAAATTCTTCTTGCCGACCATAGCACAGGAGGTTTTGACATCAAGCCCCTACACCACCAGCTATCCTCCTTTTGGTGAATTGGACCCTTTCATGGACAAGCCAAAAACACCTGCCCAGGAGGCAAACAACAGTGGGTGACTGTGCCCATAGAAGTGAACGGGGTACTTGTGTATTATCACAGCGCCCATCGCATCGCATACCACTAATTAAGGTATGCGATTGGATGCGATGGGACCCGATTTTCGGGTCCAAAGAGCAATAGTGTACAATAAAATATCGCATGCCATTAAAATGGCATGCGATGGGATGCGATGTTAAATTATACAAGCACCCTGATGGGGGATTACTATGTTAAATGCACCCCCATTGTTAACGCCACCCCCACTATCAACGCCAACCCGAAGCGTGGCACCTTTTCATACCCCCACTATCCACGTCAGCGTGGAGTTGAATTTATATAGTGTGGCGAGCCACCGAGCCCGAAGCGTGGCGAGCGCAGCGAGGGGACGCGGATTACATGGGGGCATTTAACATAGTAATCACCCATCAGGGTGCCTGTACAATTAAAAATCGGGTCACATAACATCTCATCGAATGCGATGCGACCAAAACGATGTTGTAAGATGGAAATCTTGGGCGCCGTGATAATACACAAGTACCATGAACGGTAATTAAAATACCACTCTTATTTATCCTTTGGAGTGACATACAGGGCATAATAGGAACGGACAGATCCAAACATCCTAATTCAGGCTTTACCAGGAACTGAAAAGGTAGCATTTATAAGTCTAGTGCACTAGTAATAAAAAAAAACAAAAAAAAAAAAACAACATATTCCGGTACTTATGTAGTATCTGGGCTGCCGATTTTTTGATTGTATGCCTTAAGTTAAGGCATACAATCAGATGCGATGCGATGCGATATCGCATCGCATCGCATACGACCATGCGATGCGATGACCCGATTTTTCCATAGGATTCAATGTTAAAATGGACTGAGTCCATTTTAACATGGAATTCAATGGGAAAAAGGGGTCCTTTTCATACCCCTACTATCCAAGTGGGCATGGAGTTGGATATAAACCTGTGGCGAGCGTAGCGAGCCACCGAGCCCGAAGCGTGGCGAGCGAAGCGAGCCCCGCGAGGGGACGGTATTCTGTGTCCCCTCGCGGGGCTCGCTACGCTCGCCACGCTTCGGGCTCGGTGGCTCGCTACGCTCGCCACAGGTTTATATCCAACTCCATGCCCACTTGGATAGTAGGGGTATGAAAAGGACCCCTTTTCCCATTGAATTCTATGTTAAAATAGACAGAGTCCATTTTAACATTGAATCCTATGGAAAAATCGGGTCCATCGCATCGCATCGCATCGCATGCGATATGGTCGGGTGCGATCCGATGCGATGGACCCGATTTAAAAATCGGCAGCCCAGTTACTACATAAGTACCCATATTCCTTATTACAATTTATTGTTTATATTATTTTTATTTATGTTTTTACATATTGGTCCCAACATGTTTATTAAAATGTTTCTTGGTACTTGTGAGTTATCCGGGCGCCCGATGTTGAAATTGAATGTCAGTACAATAAGAGTACGATGCGACGCGATGCGACGCGATTTCCCTTGAAATTTCATCGTATCCAAAATCGCGTCGTAATCGCGTCGCATTGTATGGTATACAATGCCACGCGACGCGACGCGATTACAGTTATTCCTTAAATTCTGTTGTCCTTAATGTGTCAGATATGAATGATATTGATGAATGATATTGGATGTTCACAACCAGGCTACTATCAACGTGAACCCGAAGCGTGGCGAGCGCAGCGAGCCCGCAAGGGGCGGCGGTACGTGTCCTCCGACCTTTTCATGCCCTACTATCCACTAGGGGGTGGAGTGAGAATAGAATAGTGTGGCGAGCGCAGCGAGCCACCGAGGCCCGAAGCGTGGCGAGGGGACGCGGATACCTTCACAGGTAAGCGCGTCCCTTCGCGGGCTTCACAGGTATCCGCGTCCCCTCGCGGGGCTCGCCACGCTTCGGGCCTCGGTGGCTCGCTGCGCTCGCCACACTATTCTATTCTCACTCCACGCCCTAGTGGATAGTAGGGCATGAAAAGGTCGGAGGACGCGTACCGCCGCCCCTCGTGGGCTCGCTGCGCTCGCCACGCTTCGGGTTGGCGTCAATAGTGGAGTGGCGTTAACAATGGGGATGGGATTTAAATTTTGTTACTTTTTGGGGGTTTTGGCCATTTTTACATTGAAATTAATGTAAAATCGGGTCTCAGGGACCATTTTACATTGATTCCAATGTTAAAATCGGGTACACTGCTAAAATCGGGTGCTGATCTCGTCGCGTCGCATCGCATGCCATTTGGTTAACACGCGATGCGACGCGATCCGATGGTACCCGATCTAAAATCGGGCGCCCGGATAACTCACAAGTACCTGTTTCTTTATTTGTAAGACCAGTCCGATTGGTTCATAGTATATTTTTTTAGTACACTCAGTGCTGCTTTTCCACATTTTTTGTTTTGCTCTAGAGTGAATATTGCGTTGGTCCATGGTGGCTGTGCCACTACCAATTCTTAAAGAACTGGTAACCCCATCGCCAAGGGGCCACGCCCGATAGCCATGCAAAAACAGCCACGGGTGGGGAGGGGGGGGGGGGGGGGAGGGGAGGGGGATGGGATGGGATGGGTCTCTTTGTCTCAGGTTCCCAAGCCTGTGTGTGGGTCTCTTTGTCTCAGGTTCCCAAGCCTGTATGTGGGTCTCTTTGTCTTCGGTTCCCAAGCCTGTGTGTGGGTCTCTTTGTCTTCGGTTCCCAAGCCTGTGTGTGGGTCTCTTTGTCTTCGGTTCCCAAGCCTGTATGTGGGTCTCTTTGTCTTTGGTTCCCAAGCCTGCGTGTGGGTCTCTTTGTCTTTGGTTCCCAAGCCTGTGTGTGGGTCTCTTTGTCTTTGGTTCCCAAGCCTGTATGTGGGTCTCTTTGTCTTCGGTTCCCAAGCCTGCGTGTGGGTCTCTTTGTCTTTGGTTCCCAAGCCTGTGTGTGGGTCTCTTTGTCTTTGGTTCCCAAGCCTGTATGTGGGTCTCTTTGTCTTCGGTTCCCAAGCCTGTGTGTGGGTCTCTTTGTCTTCGGTTCCCAAGCCTGTGTGTGGGTCTCTTTGTCCTCGGTTCCCAAGCCTGCGTGTGGGTCTCTTTGTCTTTGGTTCCCAAGCCTGCGTGTGGGTCTCTTTGTCTTTGGTTCCCAAGCCTGTGTGTGGGTCTCTTTGTCTTTGGTTCCCAAGCCTGTATGTGGGTCTCTTTGTCTTCGGTTCCCAAGCCTGCGTGTGGGTCTCTTTGTCTTTGGTTCCCAAGCCTGTGTGTGGGTCTCTTTTTGGTTCCCAAGCCAGAGCTGTTGCTTTAATTCATTGCAACAGAATTTCAGCTTTAAGATCCTCCAAGATCTGGATGAAATATTTTGGATCCATATGGAAGCGGAGCATCTTTGCACTCATTAGGTTGAGAATAGAGAGTACACGGTTCCAGAAGACTTCCCTTGAGCTGTCGACTATGAAATTCTTCACTGGGCAGTTTAGTTGACTGCCCATGTATGAATACGATATGTACAGACAGGTTGACAGTGTTTCCAATAGTTCCTGCTTGGTGTCCAGCTCTGATGCAATCACTTCACGGCAGAGCATGTACAGAAACATTAAGTTGACCGGTGTGAGGAAGCCAAAGGGCTGCCATGTTCCAGTGAGAGATTTGTCTACCGTAACAATCCATTCAGCAATGTGCATTGGTGACACCGGCTGCTTGCACCTGCGACGGAGGAATGCCATAAGACAGGCCAGCAGCTCGCTGGTGGATGCCTGCACCGTCCTGGATTCAGGTGGTGAGAGGTCTTGCTCTTCTTCAGCAGGCTCAATGTCCGGCTTCATGGCCAAGGTATCCTGTAAGACCTGTGTGTGGGTTGTTAAGTCCACACATGACAGTGAAGTCTTCAGGCTCTCATGCACGAGATGGCTAATATCGACCTGGCCATTTATGCGCTGTCTTCTTCTTTTAGTCATGAAGTTTCTGAAGCGCCCAATCAGTGAGCGTCTCTCAGTAGATTCTCCAGTGTTGTTCTGGGTAGCCGTGCGCTGGGCGCCACTTGATGATTCTTCATCTGGACGGTTCACCTTCCGGCAGCACGGGAATGACAGGCAATTCCACATTGTTATTCCGTGTCCTGTTCTTTATGACACTGGTTGTGGTCTGTGGTGGTTCTGATTGCCAATAATAATCCAATAATAACGGTCTGTTTCCAGCACGTTGGGAATGATGCTTCCTGGGTCAGTCCAAGGCAGCAAACGATTCCAAATGGTTGGTCAGAGGTGTTCTCTGCTTACACTGGGCATTGTGACATCACATGCTGTTTGTGATGTCACTGGGCAGCGTGACCTCACATTCCCCTTCCCCTGCTGATTGTGATGCGTTATTTATGCTAATGAGCTACTCAAGACATCTAGGCAATTCAAACAGTGATGAAAAATGGTGAAATGTAGAATACATTACCACCTTATTTAGAGTCCTATAGGGAAGGGATATATTTTTCAGTAAATATTAGAAAAGTAGATAGGATACTTGAATAATCTAAGAGATACACACCTCCCAACATGACTAATTCCAGGAGAGACAAGATGCTCTTTTTCTGGACATCCATGCCAGTGGCAGTTGCAGAGGTAGGGCTGCAGCACGGTCCAAAATTCAGATAGGGGAGCCACACCAACTGGCACACCAAACACCACAGTCCGGACTCACTGGCAGGTGTAGCTCCCCTATTTGAATTTGCGACAGTGGTGCAGTCCCACCTCTGCAACTGGCAAGGATGTCCAGGAGCAGAGAATTTTGTCCCTCCTGGAATGGGTCATGTTGGGTGGCATGGAGATAGCTGGAAATACAAGTTATTAATGCATCCAAAATCGTATTACACATGGCAGAATAATGGTCAAAAAACAGGCCACAGCTTTACGTATCATTTGCAGATAACACAAGGTAGTACATCTGACAGCATTTCTCAACAGCCTGTTTCATTTGGTATGACTACCTTTCAGAGCACAAATATGACTGACCAAATGCTGCCTGGTGCCCGCCAAAATCAGCGCAGTTAGACTTACATGTCTCTCAGATGTAATCTCAGGTACTAGCACGAATTTACAGCGGCATGCTTTCGGGTCAGTGAACGCACTTCCGCTTCCTTGCCACCGCTGACAAACATCCAAAAGAGAGTATCTGGTACTTGTTTCCTAGCACGGCGCCCATCGCATCGCATACCATAAGGCATACGATGGTATGCGATGCGATGTTAGCCGATGTTATACGATTTTAAATTGTATAAGCACCCTAATGGGTGTTTTCAATGTTAAATGTGCCCCCTATAAGATAAATAATTGTATAAGCACCGTAATAGGTGCTTACAATGTTAAAAGCACCCCCACGCCACCTGTGCTATCAGCGCGAACTCGAAGCGTGGCGAGCGCAGCGGTACGTGTTCTCTTCGCCACGCTTTGGGCTCGGTGGTGAGCTGCGCTTGCCACACTATTTTAAATCAACTCCACGCCGATGTGGATAGTGGGGGTATGAAAAGGTTGGAGGATGCGTACCGACGCCCCTAACGCGCTCGCCACACTGGGGGTGGCGTGGGGGTGCATTTAACATTTTAAGCACCCATTAGGGTGCTTATACAATTTAAAATCGCATTGCATGCCATACGTCCGCATGCAATGTGATGCCATACAACTTAATATCGTGGGCGCCGTGCTAGGAAACTAGTACCGAGTATCTTTATTAAAAACATGCAGTAATCACACAACACATAGGGCCTTATTTTGGTTCACTCTTTCTGACAAAATCCTTCTTAGATGGGCAAAACCATGTGCACTGCAGGGGGGCAGATGTAAAATGTGCAGAGAGAATTAGATTTGGGTGAGTTATTTTGTTTCTGTGAAGGGAAAATACTGGCTGCTTTATTTTTACACTGCAATATAAATCTCACTTTGAAGTAAAACCCCACCCAAATCTAATTATATCTGCACAAGTTACATCTGCCCCACCTGCAGTGCACATGGTTTTGTCCATCTAAGAAGGATTTTGTCAGAAAGAGTGAACTAAAATAAGGCCCATAGTCCTTCGCTCAATGGGAAAACAAGAACGGAGCGCATCAAGGTCTCTCCAGCGCTGCTCCCACTACCAGAGCGGATACGGCATAAATTCCAGTTTCGGGAACACAAAAGACATGTACATAGAAACGCACGGCCATGGCTCCGGTGGCGAATATCCGGGTGCCTATGTCAGGACCCCATCAATATCTCCTCGATGGTGCACACATATATCATGATGTACTTGGAAAAATGCCAGCATTGCATTCATATTATGAAAGTATAACAATCAATCAAAATACAGTATAGAAGGATCCCGACAGGTCTGACAAGCACCATAACAACAGCCACACAATCCTATGGTAGGCAATGCTATGTAAACACAATAAACTCGCCGCGCTCGTCAGTTTCCGGCTTTGTACGGAAGCGCGAGTGAGGCCGAACGCGGTAATCTCGCATCAGATTCTCGTGAGACGCAGAGTCTTTAAAGGCTCTGCGTCCCGAGAATTCAGCGCCATTTCACACACGCTTCCACAAGCTGTGCACAAGGGTCTGGTCGTGTTGTGCAGAGGGGTGCTGTGCAGTGCAGAGGAGTGTTGTGCAGTGAAGAGGGGTGTTGTGCAGTGAAGAGGGGTGTTGTGCAGTGAAGAGGGGGTTGTGCAGTGAGGAGGGGTGTTGTGCAGCGCAGAGGGGTGTTGTGCAGTGCAGAGGAGTGTTGTGCAGTGAAAAGGGGTGTTGTGCAGTGAAGAGGGGTGTTGTGCAGTGAA
>NC_139228.1:83088546-83303546 GCF_055691185.1 Crinia signifera | reverse complement strand
TAAGCTCACGGGGCTCGCCACACTATATAGAAGCACCTCCATGTCGACATGGATAGTGGGGGTATGAGCGTAGTAACTATAGTGGGCGCCCAACTAACATATAAGTACCCGTCATTCCTCCATAATGTTCGGACGAGTTATTCCTTATACAGTCCATGAATGATATGTAGTCCCGGCTGTCGGCTTGTGCGTACACCCGATGTGTCTGTGAACGCAGCCAATGAAGCATTTGCATACGCACTGCCATCCGAACAAACTATGTGCTGGATACGGTTGGAATATTAGACACCCTTTTGGTAAGTGCATATGCTCATATGCAGTCAATGTGACCTTTATCAACCAAAAAATGTAGCAACATGAGCTAAATTATATAAAGAAAAATTAAAAGACCATGCGTGTCCAAACTGTAGCCCTCCAGCTGTTGTGAAACTACACGTCCCAGCATGCCTTGCCATGGTTTTCGCATTCCCTAATAGCAAAACTGTGGCAAGGCATGATGGGACTTGTAGTTTCACAACAGCTGGAGGACCACCGTTTGGCCATGCCTGCTCTTCAGCGCTGGTTCCTAAACTGGGTACATTCAGGCACTCGCAGAGGTGCCCTTGGTTGGTGATTCAGGACTATTTAAAATTATTTATGGACAATGTAATAGGTGAAACTACACAGGCCGATGAACCACCGATATCTGCCATTCAAATGTATATTTGAATGGTGGATATAACATATATTTCTTGTACGTGAAAAACAAAGCGCACTATAACTAGGGTGCGCGATCCTGGGATTAGAGTTTTCATTCACTGCGCAGTCTAACGCCGGGTAGCGTCTGAGCACCTGCTTCAGACGCTGCCAGGCTTTTCCCGTTCCCTGGCATAAAGCTCTGTATAGCGTTACAGTCAGAGGTCACGCTGTGCAGGCTGCACCGCTCAGCCCCTTCTGGCGTAACCCGCAGCCGCCTGTTTTTGGCAAGAACACCAGGCCCGCACCGCCGAACTGCCCTGGCGCCCGCACTGATTGGCTGCCACTGCTGCACCATGTGAGTATGTGCCGTGTGTGTGTGTGTGTGTGTGTGTGTGTGTGGGTTTAATTAGGGAGGCCAGTCCCGCGGATCCTGGGATTGCGCATTTTTCAATCCCGAAGCCCAGGATTGAAAAAAAATGCCTCTGAATTGGCATCCCTTAATATAACACTTTGTATGTACAGTCCTGGTGTCCCCATCAGTGCGCATCAGGCAGAGTAATCTGAAGAACTGCACTGTACTATAAAATGTACGGACACCAATTTCATGTGATCAGACTTTTCCTATTGCATCATAATCTACCGCTCCGTTCTGATTCGTCTGTGGCATAAATGAATCCTGCTAATGAGGAGACATTATATGTGTGAAGCACAAAATATTACCTCGGAAATGTGGCGCTTACACATCGTTCTAGCATTATATCTTATGGTGGAAACCTAGTATTCATATTAAACCATGTGGTTTGTTTTTCAGATGTCAGGAAAAGGTCTTGCTTCACTGTGGGCAATAGCAAAGCCATACTATGCCCAGGCTTACCAAGAGATTTGGGTTGGTTTCTCCCTGGTGGCTTACTCCTACTATAAATTATCATACGGAGGTAAGTTTCTCATTTGCATACTTGATACAATGTCAGGTCCTGTATGCCAGCCTTGTCCAGGCGGCTCCCAATATTCTAGTTACAGAATGTTTGTGTCCTTTTTTGCTGAGCTTTCACATAATATATTGTAACCTGATTCATGCAATTAATGTGTGATTAATTACATATATACAGATGGAGCGGGTGTCCTCTTTGCAGGGGCTGGCACGCGCCTTGCCGCCAGCCCCCACCACGGGAAACCGGGACACGCATCCCAGTCAGATGTAGTGTCCGCTTGCCAGCGGGGGTGGTCTGGCGAGCCACGGCATTGGATGAGCAGCACTACATCTGTACATACACATGAAAATCCTGGATAGTCCTTATGGCCTCTTTATGTGTGTGCATAGAGATACCAACATTAGTCACCTGCCGGGTTGCGTTTGGACCTCACACAATGACACTTTTTTAGTTGAGTCTCTTAAGTAGTGGCCTCGAGAGTGGTGGGGGTTGCAGTGCCTTCTGCCAAGGTCTGCTGGCCCGCTCCCTCCTTGCAAGAAGCCAAGCATTCGGTAGAGCGATGACAAGCTGCCACAGCAGCGCAACCTCTCTTCTCGGCTCAGCACACGCGGCTCAGTGCCGTGTGCTGACCTGGGGAGAGAGACCGCTACTGCGCTCATCTATCCGCACAAATTACAAGGTGTTTTTTATTTTTTCGGGGGTCGTGGCTGTGCCCCTTCCTTTATTTTGCATGGGTCCTGCCAACCTCACACTAGGCCATTTTGAAATCAAAGTATCTCAGTCTTCCTGTTTTTAGTCACTTTGAGCTCAAATTCTGCTAGATTGTATGGGCAGGCGATAAGCGCATCATTGCCGGCCGAGTAAAACCACTGACCAATTTATCGTTCAGCGATTTTCACATCATCGCTCGGCAAAAACAATATAAAAGAAAGCCACGCTCATAACTCTAAAAGCCGGGATGGGGAACCTTCAGCCCTCCAGCTGTTGTTGAACTACACATCCCAGCATGCCCTGCAACAGTTTTAGTATTGCCACATAGCAATGCTGTAGCAGAGCATGCTGGGATGTGTAGTTCCGCAACAGCTGGAGGGCCGAAGGTTCCCCATCCCTGCTTTGTTATGAGCGTGGCTTTCTTTCATATGATCGCCTGCTATGTGCGCAGCTGCGTATCGCACACGGTTCTGCTGAAACATTGCACCCCCATTACCTGTCCATTTGTACATACAACACAAATATAGGCCCTTATTCAGATCTGATCGCAGTACAAATTTGTTCTCAAAATGGGCAAAACTATGTGCACTGCAGGTGGGGCAGATGTAACATGTGCAGAGAGAATTAGATTTGGGTGCGGTGTGTTGAAACTGAAATCTAAATTGCAGTGTAAAAATAATGCAGCCAATATTTACCCTGCACAGAAATCTAACTCTCTCTGCTCTGTTACATCTGCCCCACCTGCAGTGCACATGGTTTTGCCCATTTTGAGAACAAATTTGGGTACTTGTTTCCTAGCATGGCCACAATCGCATTGATCTTGTGCCCTTAATAGTGGTATGCGATGGCCCCCGACGCGATGTACCCGATTTCCCATTGAAATGCATTGAAAAGTTAAAAAATCGCGTCGGTCGCGTCGCATGCGGCTAAATAAGCATTAAATGGTCCCGACGCGATGGCCCCGATTTCCCATAGGGAACAATGTTAAATGGCTCAATTTACCCAAATCAACAGGGAACAATGTTAAATGGTCCAGAAAACCCCAAAAACACCCCAGAACAGTGAAATGGCCCCCCAAAATTAGTTAACGCCACCCCACGATCAACGTGAACCCGAAGCGTGGCGAGCGCAGCGAGCCCACGAGGGGCGGCGGTACGCGTCCTCCGACCTTTTCATACCCCCACTATCCACGTCGGCGTGGAGTTGAGAATAGAATAGTGTGGCGAGCGCAGCGAGCCCGAAGCGTGGCGAGCGCAGCGGATACCTTCACAGGTAAACGTGAAGCCCGCGAGGGGACGCGTATAACTGTGAAGGTATCCGCGGGGCTCGCTGCGCTCGCCACGCTTCGGGCTCGGTGGCTCGCTGAGCTCGCCACACTATTCTATTCTCAACTCCACGCCGACGTGGATAGTGGGGGTATGAAAAGGTCGGAGGACGCGTACCGCCGCCCCTCGCGAGCTCGCTGCGCTCACCACGCTTCGGGTTCACGTTGATCGTGGGGTGGCGTTAACTAATTTTGGGTGGCCATTTCACTGTTCTGGGGTGTTTTTGGGGGTTTCTGGACCATTTAACATTGTTCCCTGTTCATTTGGGTAAATTGAGGCATTTAACATTGTTCCCTATGGGAAATCGGGGGCATCGCGTCGGGACCATCGCATGCGATTTTTTAGCACGCATGCAATGCGACCGATGAGATTTTTTTACCTGCGATGCCCCCGATTAGAATCGGTGTGGCCGTGCTAGGAAACAAGTACCCAAATTTGTACAGCGATCAGATCTGAATTAGGGCCATAGTTGTATATACATGCTTATGGAGTATAGATCTGTCTCTGTAATGAATATTCATTACTGTACGTTGCCTTTTTTTTCATGCCCATCACCCTCCCCCACACACTCCATCTCCTAGCTGTGATGCAAGCAGAAATCCTATAAAACTAGGGTTGTGTAAACAAATGCTGGTACTTGTGACTGAACACCCGCGAGTGCCGGCCTTCCCAGACCTGGCAGCGCACTGATTAGAGTAGCAGCAGGAACTCCCTCCCCTAACGCCATTCACATGGTTCTGAATAGAACCTGCCGTTGATCTGTTGACGCCTATCACTGGAGAAGCGTCTGTGACCAGCCCTAATGTGGACACATGCACATTGTCATACCCCAGCAATCCAACCCAGGTGATGATCAGGGTTGGACCAGGTTTGCACCTGGGATAAGGGGTAGTGGAATCGCTCCCGACCCGGTATATTTATATACAACAGAGCTGATTGGAGCTGCTGGGGTATTGTTATGTGCGTTTTGTACGTGTTTATTGGCACTTTTACGTTTGAATATTTGGGACTAAAATAAAAGTACAAACTTTTTTTTTTTTTCATAAAAATATTTATGGTCTCTTCTTTAACCCCTTCACTGGCACTCCCAAGACTTTTCTGGGGTATGCGCCAGTGCGTGGACTGGCAAACCCTGAAAATTCTCGGGAGTGCCACTCCCTGTGCTCCCTCCCGCCGGGCAGTGCCGCTGAGATCAGCGCTACACTCAGTTTAAGCAGCTGCCTGGCCCCGGCTCTCTCCCCCAGCTGTGTGTGGCGTCATGCCGAATAGCCGAGGGACGGGCAGTGGCTGATGGACTGCCCCAAGGAAATGTTTTCTTAAATGGTGGCGCTTCACCAAGCCTATAGGAAAAACCAGGACTTACTTAAGTGTAAATGGGGCTGATCCAGCAATTTACCGGGTAGCACTGTAGTGGAAGTGTGCCTAAAACCCAGGTCCAGTCCGGTATCGGTCCAGGTACAAATTACCGGGTCTGACCCATGTTTCTAGTGGAAAAAGGGGTAATGTTTAATACATGAAGTATCTTATACTGTGAGCACCAATCTGTACCCTAATGGCTTTTTTGTTTCCTTACAGGCAAGAAGGCTGTAAAAGACAGCAGTAAGTATAGCACGGGCCTCACCATAGCACTGTGGGGAGCATCTGATTCTAATCCTTATTCATTCCAAATGACCTATTGCCAGTAATTACCCAGGTGTTAGATGTGTGTGTGAAAGGGGTATTCCTGTCCATGAGCATGCAGCCCATCTGTTCACTGGGGGGTATGGGTCATTGGCTCCACCCACTGAAGGTCGACAATGGCTATGTCGACAGCCAAAGGGTGGACATGAGTGTTTCACTCTTTTTTTTTTTTTTTTTTTTTTTTTTTTTGTCCCCTATGCCGACATGGACACCGTCAAAGTGTACCACGTCCCTGTGCATGAGTCGCCATGCTACGGGCACACTATTATAATCTCTCTCCACGCCCTAGTGCAGGCATGTCCAAACTACACATCCCAGCATGCCTTGCCATAGTTCTAGCATTACCTAATAGCAAAACTGTGGCAAGGCATGCTGGGACTTGTAGCTTTACAACAGCTGGAGGCCATAGTTTGGACATGCCTTCCCTAGAGGATGGTAAACACATAAACAACTCATGTCGACCTTGCCATTGTCGACCTTCCAACCCTGTTGACCTTCAGTGGTCGACCCAAGTGTTTCCTGAATAAGATCTGCCTCAGTGGTCTCGCTGGTCCTGAGGGTTCAGCCGGCAAATAACCGCCTCCGTCTGGGTGTGTGACCGGCCCAGTTCATTCATACCCACCAGTAGGTGCCCATATGAAGGAGGGGAAATACGGGTTCTTGTTTCCTAGCACGGCGCCCACCATATTAAGTTGTATGACATCTCATCGCCTTGCATGCGGGCATATGGCATGCCATGCGATTATAAATTGTATAAGCCCCTCAATGGGTGCTTACAATGATAAATGCACCCCCCCTGTCAACGTCATCCCGAAGCGTGGCGAGCGCACGGTACGCGTCCTCCGACCTTTTTATACCGCCACTATCCACGTCGGCGTGGAGTTGATTTTATATAGTGTGGCGAGCGGAATACATGTAAAGTAATACGCGCCCCCCTCGCGGGGCTTGCCACGCTTCGGGCTCGGTGGCTCACTGCGCTCGCCACACTATATAAAATCAACTCCATGCCGACGTGGATAGTGGCGGTATGAAAAGGTCGGAGGACGTGTACCGCCGCGCTCGCCACGCTTCGGGATGGAGTTGATAGCACGGGTGGCGTTGGTGGTGCTTTTAACATAGTAAGCCCCCATTACGGTGCTTATACAATTATTTATCTTATAGGGGGCACATTTAACATTGAAAACACCCATTAGGGTGCTTATACAATTTTAAATCGTATACCATTGTATATGGCATACAATGCGATGGTATACGATTTTAAATTGCATAACATTGGCTGCCATCGCGTAACATTGCATTGCATACCATCGTATGCCTTATGGTCTGCAATGCGATGGGCGCCGTGCTAGGAAACACGTATCAAAATATAAGAAATGTGGTTTAACAGCTTTGGTTCTAGATGCTGCAGAAACATATTGATCGGGATAATCGTTAATTTGAACCTTATTTTTTTTGTTTCAGAGTCCTCTGGGCACCATTAGAACAATTACCTGGCATGTCCGTTATCCCGAATCCCCTGTCTCCATCTAGGGCGCAGGACTGGTTAAAGCACAGAGAACAGCCTGATGCATTCTGTGATATTTAATAAAGTTGTTTTTTCAAAATGTGTTCTGATATTCCGTTGTTTGCTTTACATCCTATGCAGCTGCTTAGCAACTAGTGGCTCTACGGCATGCAGTACAATGGTGATCATGTGACCAGGGACTGTTGTGCTTTCCATACACTAGTGCAATTTGGCCCCTTTTCATCCGATTCCGACGGATTGGGTCGAGAAATTGTGTGAAGTGGACAAATTGCAAGTGTTGGATCCGATCGGATGTGTGGTCCTGTGCGCATCGGAGTTGCTTTCAAATCCGACCTTCGACTCGGACAGACTCTCGGCAGCGTGAAATGGGATTGCATGCAATATATCACATGAGATCCTGCATCCCGGGAAGTTCCCGGCGGCTCAGTGGGGATCGGCAACGAGAGCTTCTTGGGAGAAGACATTGTAAGGTATGGGGGTCTTAAGCTATAGTTCCTGTGCATTATTAAACACCTCCACAAAACCTGTTGGTTAAGTTGAAAACTCCTGGCATAGTGTACTGAGGATGTACCTGAGGTTTTGGAGGAAAACTCTGCTGCACCCTCCCTATGGAATGCCAGCATCTTTGTGAGGCACCTAACAAAAAATTATTGTAATTTGAATCTTTAAGGGTGGATTTAGTAATTTCCCTTACACCAACCTCAAAAAGCAAATGAGGAGGATTTGTGCTCAGCTGCCTATATCTTTGGACAGGTGGACTGCTAAATAATTGTATAGTGTATACTGCAGGGGTTCCCAAACTTTTTTGAATCGCGGCACCCTAGAGCATTAAAATATTTTTAAGGCACCCCTAGGCCAAATGCTTCTATCGAGAAATTCAGAAAAATAATATTAAATGAAGTGCATTGTGTTTATATGTCACAGTTATGTGGTGAGGGACAGGATTTGCTTCTGTTTGTTCCCATATATTATGATTGGCAGCCACCAGCACTGGTTTTGCCTGGTACATTGAACATAAATAATATCAATTGATCTTGGTCCACCAAGGCACCCCTGCAAGTGTCCGAGTAGAAATCGGGGCCAGAGACCTGGGAATTCTGGCACAGGTTGTCCTGTTCACACTTGAAAGGCAAATTACTGGGTCGACCTGCTTGACCTGGTAATTTGTTTGGCAGTGACCACATGTATAGCAGTCCTGGTATTTTGTAAATCTGTGCTGGGCCACCGGTGACGTAAATAGTTCCTCAGTCAAACTGATTTAACCATTGGTAGTGCTGAGCCATGGCCAGGACCGTTGGGGTTCCTTGGGACTGGGAACCTCTGCTAGAGCGTATGCCCAGTTTATGTACAGAGGGTGGGTAGGGTTATTAGATCTCGGCTGACCAGTGGCTCTACAACTGCTGTGAAACTGAAAATCCCACTATACACTGATCAGCTGGTAAAGCATGCTGGGACTGGTAGTTTCACAACATCTAAAAAAACATCACAGTTTGGACAGGACTGGATTATGTGCAGCGATTTGGAGTGAAAGGGCTTCTTAACAGGCCAATATTATTATTTGTCATACCGTAAGAAAACCTGCCCTGGTAGTGACTGGATTTGTCAAACCCTGATAAACGGTAAGAGCTGAAAAATAATCGAATCAATCTGTAACTGTTGTGGCTGTTCGCAAGTGTGTCCCCAATGTGTGGCTTTGTCTTTAACATTATTACCGCCATAAGACATTGGGCTGAGTCCACAGAATGACGCTGTTGGCTGCATCTCATAGGCTGTTCCATTTTCCCCATAGGTGATTCATGTGTGTGACGTAAAGACTCATCCCGGCCAGCAGGTGTCAGTGTTGCATTTGTTATCACAGTAGTGATAGAGCGAGGCCACTTCTCCATTGTGCACCAGGTGCATTCAGATGTATGTATATTTAAACAATGTTAATGTACTGTATAACCGTGGTTCCCAAACCTTTTTGAGCCAAGAGTATCAGTATTTATTATTCACAGCTTCTTATTGTCATCCGTAGGGTCAGATATGTGGTGAGGGACAAGATTTGCCTCTTTTTGTCCACATATAGGCCCTTATTCTGGTTTATTCGCAGTGGCTGCTTGTTTGAATGGGAACCGATATTTTGTGTATGCACAGTCTGATCCCTGGATCTGGGTCTCTTTCTAAGGCATGGGTCTTGAACCTGTGGCCCTCCAGATGTTGTGAAACTACATGTTCCAACATGCATTGCCACATTTTTTCCTATAAGTGCATGCCAAAACTGTCAGGGCATGCTGGGACATGTAGTTCCACAACATCTGGAGGGCCACAGGTTGAAGACCTGTGTTCTAAGGGGCTCAGTTATCTGCAGATTACAAGTCAGGACAGGCAGTCAATGGACCCTGCTGACTGCCTGCTACATGGGACTTCCCCTGGAGGGTCAGGTCGCCACCGCCTTCAGTGCGCTACGCTGAACCCAGCCATCAGTGCCGATGACTTGCCGTCAAACTACCTCCGCCACCAGGATATCCATTCGGGGGAATGGGCTCTTCACCCGGAGGGGTTCTCTCAGGTGGTTCACTGTTGGGGTTGGCCACAAATAGATATGATGGCCTCCAGGTGAAGCCATGAACTTTCACTGTAGTGTTCCCTAATGCGAGATCCAATGGTGGTATGAAATACTGCCTGTTGGCACAAGTTGTTGACCTATTTCATGGTTGACCCAATATATGTTGACCTAGTGACCGTATCCCTTACAAATAGTGATTTTTGCTTACTAAATTGACCATATATTTTTTGAATTGATCTTGGACAACCAACCCAAGGCACCTCTGCAAGTGTTTTAGGGAACCTATGGGAACCATTGATATATTGTTAATAAAATGATGATAAATAATTGTGCTTGAGTTGGTGAAAGTTACATTAGTGGCTGGGACAATGGTAAGTTTGGGGGCACAGCAGCCCCCATAGATCTCTATGGGGGCTGTGTTTGGAAAGGAGGGTACACAGCAAATATCAGAGACCGGTGCTGTGTTCCCTTCATGTAACCACTTTGGAATAATTAATATTTGCTGATAACCCCCCTGATAACGTGTTTTCAAGGTATATGCCATAAATTTACTAGAATGAATAGTGCCCATAGCCAGGTCAGTGCAGCAATTCTGGTGCATGTAATGCTCCCATCTCTGCTTCACACATGTTTTCTGTATAGTTCCAGAATTTTGCTGAGTGATAACCTTTTGAATTGACTAAATTGCTTTGATCCAGATCTGTCCTTTGTGACCACTGACACAATTCGAATGCATTTGTGAGTCAAGTAATAATTATTTTCTTGCAAATTGTTGTCGATATAACAATAAAACAATAATTGATGTAATTAGGTTTGTGTACACTTCTGATTCAGGCCTATGATTCATCCACAGTAGAAGGTGGCGGTAATGGGGCATACACATGGGGCGTTTTCTAAGCTATCTACTGGGGACATGATATGTAACTGGCACTACTGGGGATATGAGATGTAACTGGCACTGCTGAGAGCATCTGTAACTGGCACTACTGGTGATATGATATGTAACTGGCACTGCTGGAGATATGAGATGTAACTGGCACTACTGGGGACATGATATGTAACTGGCACTACCGGGGACATGACATGTAACTGGTGCTGCTGGGGACGTGATCTGTAACTGGCGCTGCTGGGGACGTGATCTGTAACTGGCACTGCTGGGGACGTGATATGTAACTGGCACTGCCGGGGACGTGATATGTAACTGGCACTGCCGGGGACGTGATATGTAACTGGCACTGCCGGGGACGTGATATGTAACTGGCACTGCCGGGGACGTGATATGTAACTGGCACTGCCGGGGACGTGATATGTAACTGGCACTACTCGGGACGTGATATGTAACTGTTGCACACTGCCGTCCGGGATCCCCAGCACCCGGACGGACGGCGGATGCTGTGCAGAGGGAGGCGGCCCAAGCCTCGCTCTGAGGCGGGGCGTTGCCAGGCAACGTCCCTGAACTTCCGCCCGGTGGCCGGGAACGCGCGCGCCTGACGTCACGCAGGCGGCGCGATTTTCAAATAAATAGCCAGCGTCTGCTGGGCACAGACGCCGGTTATAGCTTATTGCTTCTATATACGGTCCCCGGTGCCCCAGGTTCCTTTGCCGGAATTACCTTTCCTTGTGTGTTCCTGTCTCCCAGCTTCTCGTGGGTGCCTTGCGTCTCATCCAGTCCCTGGTAAGAGCCTGCGTCTGATCCACGTTCTCCATCTCCCCGTGGGTCACGTAACTGCTCCAGTGGAGCTCGGTCATTCTTTCCTTTTGCTCTGTAGCCCCCTGAGGCTTTGCCCCTCCGTGGGCCTTCTGTTCCCCTGTCTTGATATTTCTTTTCACTTCCCTTCTGGATCTCCCCTCAGCCTGCCTCCATTAGATCCATCTAGGCAGGGATTACCTCTTCCATCCTGGTCCCTGTTTTGGGGAGTCACTGTCTGGTGTTGTACCACTGTTTGGAGATTCCCCTCTGTCTCTGGTGTCTGCGACTAGGTCGCAATCCCGTCTTTGGCCTGGTGCCGGCAGTCAGGGGTCATTTCCCAGCTAGGCCCATTAGTTAGACTGTCCTCTTGAGCTTCCCCTTGGCGATCGCTCACCCCCTTGTCTATACCTAAGACCTAGCTGCATCGGGGTTGGAGCGGGCATAACTCGCTCCTTCGGACGCGGCGGCCACAGGTGAAGCCTAGCTCTGCAGGGGTTTGCCATCTGCCCGGGGGATTCAATAGAGTTAGAGTAGGATTCGCTGTGGCCGGCGGTCCCGGCTACGGGCTCACGCCTGAACTCCAGACGCAAATATCCAGCAGTTTCTCCCTGCGCCCAGGCGGGCATCGTAACAGTAACTGGCACTACTGGGGATATGATATGTAACTGGTACTAGTGGGGGACATGATATGTAACTGGCACTAGTGGGGGACATGATATGTAACTGGCACTAGTGGGGGACATGATATGTAACTGGCACTAGTGGGGGACATGATATGTAACTGGCACTAGTGGGGGACATGATATGTAACTGGCACTACTGGGGATATGATATGTAACTGGTACTAGTGGGGGACATGATATGCAACTGGCACTAGTGGGGGACATGATATGTAACTGGCACTAGTGGGGGACATGATATGTAACTGGCACTAGTGGGGGACATGATATGTAACTGGCACTAGTGGGGGACAGGATATGTAACTGGCACTAGTGGGGGACAGGATATGTAACTGGCACTAGTGGGGGACAGGATATGTAACTGGCACTAGTGGGGGACAGGATATGTAACTGGCACTAGTGGGGGACAGGATATGTAACTGGCACTAGTGGGGGACAGGATATGTAACTGGCACTAGTGGGGGACAGGATATGTAACTGGCACTAGTGGGGGACAGGATATGTAACTGGCACTAGTGGGGGACAGGATATGTAACTGGCACTAGTGGGGGACAGGATATGTAACTGGCACTACTGGGGGACAGGATATGTAACTGGCACTACTGGGGACAGGATATGTAACTGGCACTACTGGGGACAGGATATGTAACTGGCACTACTAGAGATATCTGTAAATGGAACTACTTGTGACATGATATGTAACTGGCACTACTGGGGAACGTGATATGTAACTGGCACTAAATATGTGCAAGAGAAATGGATTACTTAGCATTCAAATTCGGGTCCTGAGGACACAAACTTTTTTCAGGCATAAAAATGTATTTGTGCGTATTTCATTTGTTTGATGTGTTTATACAACGTAAATGCATTTTGTGTTCCCACCTGAGTCCCGTCCTCTGCGCCTGTCCCCTATTTGGCGACCTCCAACAGAAATAAAAGTCAGTGTAGACTGACTTATTTCCAAAGGGGAGAGAAATAATTTGATGGTCGGCAACCATGGAAGGATTCCTCTCCCCTACAGCCGCATGAGAGGGGATGTATTCCCGTACATCGCTGCTTAGCGAGTGATACTGAATAACCCCCTCTGTTCAGTCTCTTCTTGCATGTTACTGACCGCTGAAACCATCATACAGACTAGACTAGACGATGTCAGATTGTAAAAGGAGACTTTCTACTGAACAAGTCATGAGTGATCCTATAATATGCAGTAATTGCCGTGTTATTTATACATAAATTAATCCTAATTCTTTGCTGCTGACTCGCATATATAAAGATGTCACAAGGGCAGTTTATAGTCCTGTACATAGGTATCTCATAACCGCAGTGATTTGGAAAGGACAGAGATTTCTTGTGTCAGCCAATGGTGCAATTCAGGCGGTACGGCGTACCACTATATCCCAAACCGCCGGTACGCCGTACCGCTAAGAGAAATCCACGGGCAGCGCTAACTGCGCATGTACAGGAACACGGGCAGCGCTGACTGCGCATGCGCCGGAATGCGCAATGACTTCATTGCGCCGGCGCGTCCTGCGTGCCGCATCCACGCTTAACATATTCAGAGGACGTCACCGCGGCCAGACCATTTGGCGCCGGCGGGAATCCTCTGCAGCCAGCCTGTGACGCAGCAAACGGGAGGGGGACAGTCGGCGGCCTGAGAACTTGAAGCAGCTTGACTCGTGTGCCGCGCCCGCGCTTACTTATTAGAGAAGTTAAGTAAGTTGAACAGTTTCTCTGTAATCAGCCCTGGCTGCCCCCCAGATGTATGTACTGGCCCAGAAGTGTGGTCAGACAGCGTTGCAGAAATGTTTAATTATTAAACATTTCTGCAACGCTGTCTGCACCACACTTCTGGGCCAGTACATACATCTGGGGGGCAGCCAGGGCTGCTATGCTAGCCTAGTGCCTTTGTGACTTACTGTAAGCCCAGAAATAAATATGTATTAAAGTTTAAGGCACTAGGCTAGCATAGCAGCCCTGGCTGCCCCCCAGATGTATGCAAAAAAAGTTAGCAGTTTGCAAAAAAAAGGGGCTGTAAATTTGGTTATGCATGCCCCCTTTGTCGTGTAGCCACTCCCACTAGCGTCATGACCACACCCACAACCACGCCCACAACCACGCCCAGGCACAGTACCACTAAGACATTAATCCTACTTGCACCACTGCTGTCAGCAGGACTGACAGATCTATCACTACTTGCCACCATCTATTCCAGCGAACACTGTAATGTAGTGTTATTCTCTGGAAGGGTGTATGGCATCATATCACTACTTGCCGCCATCTATTCCAGCGAACACTATAATGTAGTGTTATTCTCCGGAAGGGCGTATGACATCATATCACTACTTACCGTCATCTATTCCAGCGAACACTGTAATGTAGTGTTATTCTCCGGAAAGGTGTATGACAGCATATCACTACTTGCCGCCATCTATTCCAGCGAACACTGTAATGTAGTGTTATTCTCCGGAAGGGTGTATGACGGCATATCACTACTTGCCGCCATCTATTCCAGCGAACACTGTAATGTAGTGTTATTCTCCGGAAGGGTGTATGACATCATATCACTACTTACCGTCATCTATTCCAGCGAACACTGTAATGTAGTGTTATTCTCCGGAAGGGTGTATGACATCATATCACTACTTACCGTCATCTATTCCAGCGAACACTGTAATGTAGTGTTATTCTCCGGAAGGGTGTATGACATCATATCACTACTTGCCGCCATCTATTCCAGCGAACACTGTAATGTAGTGTTATTCTCCGGAAGGGTGTATGACAGCATATCACTACTTGCCGCCATCTATTCCAGCGAACACTATAATGTAGTGTTATTCTCCGGAAGGGCGTATGACATCATATCACTACTTACCGTCATCTATTCCAGCGAACACTGTAATGTAGTGTTATTCTCCGGAAAGGTGTATGACAGCATATCACTACTTGCCGCCATCTATTCCAGCGAACACTGTAATGTAGTGTTATTCTCCGGAAGGGTGTATGACAGCATATCACTACTTGCCGCCATCTATTCCAGCGAACACTGTAATGTAGTGTTATTCTCCGGAAGGGTGTATGACATCATATCACTACTTACCGTCATCTATTCCAGCAAACACTGTAATGTAGTGTTATTCTCCGGAAGGGTGTATGACATCATATCACTACTTACCATCATCTATTCCAGCGAACACTGTAATGTAGTGTTATTCTCCGGAAGGGTGTATAACAGCATATCACTACTTGCTGCCATCTATTCCAGCGAACACTGTAATGTAGTGTTATTCTCCGGAAGGGTGTATGACATCATATCACTACTTACCGTCATCTAGTCCAGCGAACACTGTAATGTAGTGTTATTCTCCGGAAGGGTGTATGACATCATATCACTACTTACCGTCATCTAGTCCAGCGAACACTGTAATGTAGTGTTATTCTCCGGAAGGGTGTATGACATCATATCACTTCTTACCGTCATCTGTATGACATCATATCACTACTTGCCGTAATCTATTCCAGCGAACACTGTAATGTAGTGTTATTCTCCGGAAGGGTGTATGACATCATATCACTACTTACCGTCATCTATTCCAGCGAACACTGTAATGTAGTGTTATTCTCCGGAAGGGTGTATGACATCATATCACTACTTACCGTCATCTATTCCAGCGAACACTGTAATGTAGTGTTATTCTCCGGAAGGGTGTATAACAGCATATCACTACTTGCCGCCATCTATTCCAGCGAACACTGTAATGTAGTGTTATTCTCCGGAAGGGTGTATGACATCATATCACTACTTACCGTCATCTAGTCCAGCGAACACTGTAATGTAGTGTTATTCTCCGGAAGGGTGTATGACATCATATCACTACTTACCGTCATCTGTATGACATCATATCACTACTTGCCATAATCTATTCCAGCGAACACTGTAATGTAGTGTTATTCTCCGGAAGGGTGTATGACATCATATCACTACTTACCGCCATCTATTCCAGCGAACACTGTAATGTAGTGTTATTCTCCGGAAGGGTGTATGACAGCATATCACTACTTGCCGCCATCTATTCCAGCGAACACTGTAATGTAGTGTTATTCTCCGGAAGGGTGTATGACAGCATATCACTACTTGCCGCCATCTATTCCAGCGAACACTGTAATGTAGTGTTATTCTCCGGAAGGGTGTATGACAGCATATCACTACTTGCCGCCATCTATTCCAGCGAACACTATAATGTAGTGTTATTCTCCGGAAGGGCGTATGACATCATATCACTACTTACCGTCATCTATTCCAGCGAACACTGTAATGTAGTGTTATTCTCCGGAAAGGTGTATGACAGCATATCACTACTTGCCGCCATCTATTCCAGCGAACACTGTAATGTAGTGTTATTCTCCGGAAGGGTGTATGACAGCATATCACTACTTGCCGCCATCTATTCCAGCGAACACTGTAATGTAGTGTTATTCTCCGGAAGGGTGTATGACATCATATCACTACTTACCGTCATCTATTCCAGCGAACACTGTAATGTAGTGTTATTCTCCGGAAGGGTGTATGACATCATATCACTACTTACCGTCATCTATTCCAGCGAACACTGTAATGTAGTGTTATTCTCCGGAAGGGTGTATGACATCATATCACTACTTGCCGCCATCTATTCCAGCGAACACTGTAATGTAGTGTTATTCTCCGGAAGGGTGTATGACAGCATATCACTACTTGCCGCCATCTATTCCAGCGAACACTATAATGTAGTGTTATTCTCCGGAAGGGCGTATGACATCATATCACTACTTACCGTCATCTATTCCAGCGAACACTGTAATGTAGTGTTATTCTCCGGAAAGGTGTATGACAGCATATCACTACTTGCCGCCATCTATTCCAGCGAACACTGTAATGTAGTGTTATTCTCCGGAAGGGTGTATGACAGCATATCACTACTTGCCGCCATCTATTCCAGCGAACACTGTAATGTAGTGTTATTCTCCGGAAGGGTGTATGACATCATATCACTACTTACCGTCATCTATTCCAGCAAACACTGTAATGTAGTGTTATTCTCCGGAAG
Source organism: Crinia signifera (assembly GCF_055691185.1). Classification (NCBI taxonomy): domain Eukaryota; kingdom Metazoa; phylum Chordata; class Amphibia; order Anura; family Myobatrachidae; genus Crinia; species Crinia signifera. Next base: position 83,286,693 of record NC_139228.1, on the reverse strand, counting down.
GGTGTATGACATCATATCACTACTTACCGTCATCTATTCCAGCGAACACTGTAATGTAGTGTTATTCTCCGGAAGGGTGTATAACAGCATATCACTACTTGCCGCCATCTATTCCAGCGAACACTGTAATGTAGTGTTATTCTCCGGAAGGGTGTATGACATCATATCACTTCTTACCGTCATCTGTATGACATCATATCACTACTTGCCGTAATCTATTCCAGCGAACACTGTAATGTAGTGTTATTCTCCGGAAGCGTGTATGACATCATATCACTACTTACCGTCATCTATTCCAGCGAACACTGTAATGTAGTGTTATTCTCCGGAAGGGTGTATGACATCATATCACTACTTACCGTCATCTATTCCAGCGAACACTGTAATGTAGTGTTATTCTCCGGAAGGGTGTATAACAGCATATCACTACTTGCCGCCATCTATTCCAGCGAACACTGTAATGTAGTGTTATTCTCCGGAAGGGTGTATGACATCATATCACTACTTACCGTCATCTAGTCCAGCGAACACTGTAATGTAGTGTTATTCTCCGGAAGGGTGTATGACATCATATCACTACTTACCGTCATCTGTATGACATCATATCACTACTTGCCATAATCTATTCCAGCGAACACTGTAATGTAGTGTTATTCTCCGGAAGGGTGTATGACATCATATCACTACTTACCGTCATCTATTCCAGCGAACACTGTAATGTAGTGTTATTCTCCGGAAGGGTGTATGACAGCATATCACTACTTGCCGCCATCTATTCCAGCGAACACTGTAATGTAGTGTTATTCTCCGGAAGGGTGTATGACAGCATATCACTACTTGCCGCCATCTATTCCAGCGAACACTGTAATGTAGTGTTATTCTCCGGAAGGGCGTATGACATCATATCACTACTTATCGTCATCTATTCCAGCGAACACTGTAATGTAGTGTTATTCTCCGGAAAGGTGTATGACAGCATATCACTACTTGCCGCCATCTATTCCAGCGAACACTGTAATGTAGTGTTATTCTCCGGAAGGGTGTATGACAGCATATCACTACTTGCCGCCATCTATTCCAGCGAACACTGTAATGTAGTGTTATTCTCCGGAAGGGTGTATGACATCATATCACTACTTACCGTCATCTAGTCCAGCGAACACTGTAATGTAGTGTTATTCTCCGGAAGGGTGTATGACATCATATCACTACTTACCGTCATCTGTATGACATCATATCACTACTTGCCGTAATCTATTCCAGCGAACACTGTAATGTAGTGTTATTCTCCGGAAGGGTGTATGACATCATATCACTACTTACCGTCATCTATTCCAGCGAACACTGTAATGTAGTGTTATTCTCCGGAAGGGTGTATGACATCATATCACTACTTACCGTCATCTATTCCAGCGAACACTGTAATGTAGTGTTATTCTCCGGAAGGGTGTATAACAGCATATCACTACTTGCCGCCATCTATTCCAGCGAACACTGTAATGTAGTGTTATTCTCCGGAAGGGTGTATGACATCATATCACTACTTACCGTCATCTAGTCCAGCGAACACTGTAATGTAGTGTTATTCTCCGGAAGGGTGTATGACATCATATCACTACTTACCGTCATCTGTATGACATCATATCACTACTTGCCATAATCTATTCCAGCGAACACTGTAATGTAGTGTTATTCTCCGGAAGGGTGTATGACATCATATCACTACTTACCGTCATCTATTCCAGCGAACACTGTAATGTAGTGTTATTCTCCGGAAGGGTGTATGACATCCTATCACTACTTACCGTCATCTGTATGACATCATATCACTACTTCCCGTCATCTAGTCCAGCGAACACTGTAATGTAGTGTTATTCTCCGGAAGGGTGTATGACATCATATCACTACTTACCGTCATCTGTATGACATCATATCACTACTTGCCGTAATCTATTCCAGCGAACACTGTAATGTAGTGTTATTCTCCGGAAGGGTGTATGACATCATATCACTACTTACCGTCATCTATTCCAGCGAACACTGTAATGTAGTGTTATTCTCCGGAAGGGTGTATGACATTATATCACTACTTGCCGCCATCTATTCCAGCGAACACTGTAATGTAGTGTTATTCTCCGGAAGGGTGTATGACATCATATCACTACTTACTGTCATCTATTCCAGCGAACACTGTAATGTAGTGTTATTCTCCGGAAGGGTGTATGACATCATATCACTACTTACTGTCATCTATTCCAGCGAACACTGTAATGTAGTGTTATTCTCCGGAAGGGTGTATGACATCATATCACTACTTGCCGTCCTCTATTCCAGCGAACACTGTAATGTAGTGTTATTCTCAGGAAGGGTGTATGACATCATATCACTACTTACCGTCATCTATTCCAGCGAACACTGTAATGTAGTGTTATTCTCCGGAAGGGTGTATGACATCATAACACTACTTGCCGTCATCTGCATGACATCATATCACTACTTGCCGTCATCTATTCCAGAGAACACTGTAATGTAGTGTTATTCTCCGGAAGGGTGTATGACATCATATCACTACTTGCCGCCATCTATTCCAGCGAACACGGTAATGTAGTGTTATTCTCCGGAAGGGTGTATGACATCATATCACTACTTGCCGTCCTCTGTTCCAGCGAACACTGTAATGTAGTGTTATTCTCTGTAAGGGTGTATGACATCATATCACTACTTACCGTCATCTATTCCAGCGAACACTGTAATGTAGTGTTTTTCTCCGGAAGGGTGTATGGCATCATATCACTACTTACCGTCATCTATTCCAGCGAACACTGTAATGTAGTGTTATTCTCCGGAAGGGTGTATGACATCATATCACTACTTACCGTCATCTATTCCAGCGAACACTGTAATGTAGTGTTATTCTCCGGAAGGGTGTATGACATCATATCACTACTTACCGTCCTCTATTCCAGCGAACACTGTAATGTAGTGTTATTCTCCTAAAGGATGTATTATATCATATCACTACTTACCGTCATCTATTCCAGCGAACACTGTAATGTAGTGTTATTCTCCGGAAGGGTGTATGACATCCTGTCACTACTTACTGTCATCTATTCCAGCGAACACTGTAATGTAGTGTTATTCCCCGGAAGGGTGTATGACATCATATCACTACTTGCCGCCATCTATTCCAGCGAACACTGTAATGTAGTGTTATTCTCCGGAAGGGTGTATGGCATCATATCACTACTTACCGTCATCTATTCCAGCGAACACTGTAATGTAGTGTTATTCTCCGGAAGGGTGTATGGCATCATATCACTACTTACCGTCATCTATTCCAGCGAACACTGTAATGTAGTGTTATTCTCCGGAAGGGTGTATGACATCATATCACTACTTGCCGTCATCTATTCCAGCAAACACTGTAATGTAGTGTTATTCTCCTAAAGGATGTATGACATCATATCACTACTGTAGTGTTATTTTCGGGAATAGTGTATGACCTCCTATTACGCAGAACGCACCTTTCTCTATTATTTCCTCTTAGCTGAAATATAATGGTGAAGAAATGGCACAATGCTGAGAACTTCTACATGTTGGAGAGACTGTGACCATACCTGCCTGGTCTACCAGGATATCAGGAAGACTCTCGAATCTCGGGGTACTCTCTTGGACACCTGGGAAAGTAGGTAATACTTCCTAGTGGCTGCCCAGGGAAGTGGGTGGATCTGTGTGGCTCTATTGACCAATCAATACGGGGTCAATGACAGTGTAGATCTCCTATATCACACTACATGCAGAGATTCTGACTGCTGCATCCTAAGATGCCATCGACGGTCAAACCACTGAAACTTTTACCAGCCCTATGACAGCTGCATCCATGTATGAACTAGTATGTGAGAAGTTGAGCATCTGTGTACCCAAGGACATCAGAACGCATTTACGTTGAGGGGGGCAAGATACAATTTTATTTCGGCACTCACCCATATGGACTGATGTCACCATGCATGGAGGGAGGGCAAGGATGACGAGGAAGGGACTACCGGTCTACTTTGAAACACACACACACACACACACACACACGGGATGATTCTGGTTGGTTTGCAAAAGCAAATTATGGTACTCTTTACCTAGAAGGGCGGGCATCGCATGCACATCGCATGCCATTTGCGATGCGGCCGATGCGATGCCTGCGATTTTCCATTGAAAACCATGTTAAAAATGTAAATCGCGTCGGTTGCATCGCATGCGGCCAAAAAAACGCATGCGATGCGACCGACGCGATTACCGCGATTTTCCATAGGGAACAATGTTAAATGGCCCACAGACCCCCAATTGTTAACGCCACCCCACGATCAACGTGAACCCGAAGCGTGGCGAGCCTGCGAGGGGCGGCGGTACGCGTCCTCCGACCTTTTCATACCCCCACTATCCACGGGGTAAACGCGTCCCTTTGCGGGCTTCACAGGTATCCGCGTCCCCTCGCGGGGCTCGCTGCGCTCGCCACACTATCTATTCTCAACTCCACGCCGACGTGGATAGTGGGGGTATGAAAAGGTCGGAGGACGCGTACCGCCGCACCTCGCCGGCTCGCTGCGCTCGCCACGCTTCGGGTTCACGTTGATCGTGGGGTTGTGTTATCAATTGGGGGGGCCCAGGGTGGCTATTTGGGGTCTGTGGCCCATTTAACATTGTTCCCTATGGAAAATCGCGGCCATCGCATGCGATTTTTTGGCCGCATGCGATGCGATCAACGCGATTTTTTTACCTGCGATGCCCATGATCAAAATCGTGGGCGCCCTTCTAGGTAAAGAGTACCCAAATTCCTTCTTTAATGGACAAAACCATGCTGCACTGCAGGTGGGGCAGATGTAACATGTGCAGAGAGAGTTAGATTTGGGTGGGGTGTGTTCAAACTGAAATCTAAATTGTATTCTAAGAATAAAGCAGCCAGTATTTACTCTGGACAGAAACAAAATAACTCCCCCAAATCTAATTCTCTCTCTGCACATGTTAGATCTGCCCCCCCTGCATTGCAGCATGGTTTTGTCCATTAAAGGAGATTGCTCTTGCAAACCAACCATATTCACCCCCACCACACACACACACACACACACACACACACACACACACACACACACACACGCGGTGGGACTTAAATGTATGCACAGTAGCAAATAATCACTCTACGACACCATATTCTCTTATTGTTATCATCAAGCTTCAGACCCACTTACACAAAGCACTGTGATTTGTGGGTCCGTGGGGAGGAAGTGGGGCTTTAATTACGTGAATTGTGACATTTTAGCCCCGCCCCCTCCTGCAGACCTGTGATTGGAAGGTAATTAAATCTCCATTCTGCCCACTAGCATGCAGGCAGAATGAGGGAGGACTGCCTGCTCTTCTGGGGGTTTGGGGATATACCTGAAAAGTCTGGAGCATCTCAGAACTTTGGGGAGAGTTGGAAAGTATACAGTATGTCCAGTGAGGGCCAGAGAGGTATTTGACATTCTCTTAATGCAGAAAAGTGAAATAGTCTATGGTGGACGAGTTAAAGTTTCTATGCCCAATCTAATACTATCAAAGCCCCATACACACGAGACAATCATGGCTGAGGCCGATATAGCTGACTATATCAGCCGCAGGAAGTCAACTCGAGTGTACGCACTGAACGATATTGTTCAGTGATGTCATTGGAAGACACTAAACATTAAGGTCACTGGCTATGGAGCCAAAATCGACCTGCAAGTTCTGTAGACAGGAGGGGTCGTTAACGGTGCGCATCGTTAACGATACTGAGTGTACACACACTGTTTTAAAAGATAGTGCTCAGTAGGGACTCGTTATGAAATCCCAGTGGTCAAAATCCCGACATTTAAAATCCCGACATTGTCAAAATACCGACATATAGAATGTACAGGTGAAAAAGTCAACATGACTTTCGGTTGACAGGTCGCGAGATTGACGTGGGTTATTTCACAGTTTTTTGCCCCGAATGTCAACACAGTCGACATGGACACAGTTGGAAGTGAACTGCAGCCCCTCGCTTCGCTCGCAATGCTTCGGGCACACTATTTTATTCTCCCACCACGCCCTAGTGGATGGTAGGGCATGATATACCGCCTGTCAGCACATGTTGGTTAAAAAAACTGAAAAAAACCCATGTCGACCTCGCGACCTGTCGACCGAAAGTCATGTTGACTGTTTCACCTGTACATTCTATATGTCGGTATTTTGACCTTGTCGGGATTTTAAATGTCGGGATTATGACCCATTCGGGATTTTGACTGCATCCCCTCAGTAGGCCCTCTCTGAGGGATATCTTCTACAATATCCTCTAGTGCCCATGGGGTTTGATACTGCCGATTATATCTTTGTCAGGATCCCGGAGGACTCGGAGAGGCACATTCCTATATAAATGACAGAATCAGGAAGCTTGTACGATGATTAATACTTTGGGAATGTTACATTCACTTTTATAGCAGACCGTATGGTAACGTGACCTCCTGTTACACAGATGAGATGAGGCACACGTTCTGTCACTTGATAAAAGCATATTATTAGCACAAAGGGCCTGATTCTGGGGCCTTCAGTCCCCGGCGTCTTCTCACAGGGGACCGATGTTTCCACCCTGTGCATGCACATATTCTCATATGCCCAACATTAAGAAGGGTGGATGAGGGATGCTCTTGTGTGTTGAAGGTGCGCCCACAAATTTTGGGGGCATGGCCCAGCGGGAAGGGACATGGCCCGTACTCGCGATGCTCCCAAACAGCCACGCCCCGTTTTCGCCACTACGGGGGCATGAATAGATGCTGTGCAGAGTGCGTGTATTCATGGATGTCAGGGGGGACTCCCAATTGCCAACCCTTACCCCCTCCCCCCCCCCGCTATGGGACACTGCCGGCCATGGGCGGGACGTAGCCAATAAACAGGACGTTCCCGTGGAAAGCGGCACAGTTGGGAGGTATACATATGTGCATGCGGCTTCGGGACCGGAAGCAGGTGACCCGCCGCGGCTGATTCCTCTTGCGGCGGTTGGAGCAGTTGCTGGAGGGTCTAAACACTTTACCAATATAGGGTAAGCACATTGTTTATAATCCTTGTTCTCACTTTGAAAATGTGGTGCATGTTTCCCCGAAACTTTGGGCATAGAGATATTTGTCACCTGAATGCATTAAAGAGTTTGCTGCTTCACGTTGATGAAGCCTCCAGAGTGCCACCGCTTTCTACAATCTGATACATATAGAAGGTTATTCTGGTTCACATGCACCCAGCAAATAATCTATATCGTTGTGGCGGTTCGCACACAGCAGCTGCACATGCACATACATGACTGCACATGCGCAGTCGTGAAAAAATCGGCGGTAATCGTGTGGTAATTAGAATAACCCCCATAGATTGTATCACTGCTTGGTACAGATGGAGCCCCTCTCATTCAGGCAGGGGCTGGTGGAAGATTCGCCAGCCGCCGGAAGGGGATGCGCGCACACGAAACGCACGTGCATTCCCTTCAACCGGAGCTCCCCCCGGGTCCCCGCCGCCGTCCCCCACCTCCCCGCTCCCCACCTAACCCTGCCCGTCTCCCTGAAGCTAAGACGGGCAGGGTTCCCATCCCCTGTCGAGGGGAATCTGGTACATGCGTGTGGGGCGCTTGCACGTCCCAGTCGGATGTAGTGTCCGCTCGCCAGTGGGGGTGGTCTGGCGAGCCCCAGCACAGATACACTATCCAGTAGGATCTCTAACATCTAGTCATCTGTCTAGTAGGCCTAGCATCTGTCTCCTCCAAGGCGGCGCCATTTTTGGAGGGACAATTTCATATGGACAGCCAGAGCCATTGGAATATGCAGAGACCATGTGACCCGACTAAATGACCATAGATGAGATATCTGATGTAGTCCGCTTACTGGGAACTGGGAAGAAATGACGCTGATTTCCTGCTACTGAGATCACAGTTTGTATCTTCCCTTTTATGTTCGCAGTCTAGATGCCCCCATACACCAAGCCAAGGTTTTGCATGCAGCCTAGCATGCGATATCTCAGTTACCGCATACGATACCTCGGAGATTCTGTGCATTGCAACAAATGGCCACGCCTCCTGGCATTGTGCCAAAACCTATGCCAAGAGAAAATCCAGGGTTTTTTATCTTGGCATCGGTGAACCCGATGCTGGCTAAGCTAATTTGTCTTGAATGTGGGTAATCCAGACACGGTTCGGATGGAACAGTCATTACCCCAGGAGTAAGGGCCGTATACCCAATCTACTGTAACATGAGTGCCACAAAGTCAATGAGTTATTTTGGGAAACAGTTCTTGTTAATCATAATGAGGTTCTGCACCTTGGTGGGTACCGGCAGTGAGCTCACTATGGTTTGAGGTTTTGTAATCCTAGCATAGATAGCGCCTTGGTTGTCAGAAGTGAAGGTTCTGTGTATTCATGGATCATTGGAGGAATAAGAGAAGACTCTCCTGCCAATCACCTGCAAGGGGCAGATTGTATGGACTGTGGTGGCAATCGTTCCTAAGCTGTGAGAGATTGGAATAGGGGTGCCTGGGCTAGATGAGCAGCTCCAAACATACAGCTGCCAAGGTTTTCCTACAATCTAGCCATGCTTAGTACATAGGACGAAACATACAAATAAATCCCAGGCTGACTGGGTATCACCTAAACATTATAGATTCCCTTTCTTAGGGTGGTAGGGGACCTGACACCCCTCCCATAAATATGCACATATTTGGGGTTACCACCTTCTCCCCTTAATTCCAGACACATATTCATTACACAGGTTCTGTGGCTGGCTGACTTGAAGACTCCATTTCACCTGGCTTTAATCAGCCACAGAACCTGTGTAATGAATATGTGTCCAGAATTAAAGGGATGAGGTGGTCACCCTAGCACTGGGGTAGCCAACCCTAGTCCTCGAGAGCTACCAACCGTGCATGTTTTGCAGGTCTCCTCACAGAATCACAAGTGAGCTAATTAGCTCTATCTGTGGATCTTTTAAAATGTGTTAGTAAGTAATGAGTGCAGCTGTGCAGCAGCTAGGTTGTCTGGAAAATGTGAACTGTTGGTAGCTCTCGAGGGCTAGGGTTGGCTACCACTGCCCTAGCACATATGCGTACCTGACAACTGCCCTGATTACAGTGGGACAGTCCCTGTCCAGTAGCTCCCCCCCCCCCCCTTCTTTGAGTCCGGGCGTGCCCTTGGGGTGGCAGGTCCTGATTTGAGACTGGCAAAAGTTGGAAGGTGTGTGTAAATCACTGTGTCTCATTACAGGCATGCTGCCTGTTGGCCCGGGTATCCTATGAGTCCAGCCCAGATAAGCCTTCTATTCTATAGAAGCAGGCAATAACTAGCCTGTTCTTAGGCTAAAGACAAGAAATGGGCATTTTCGATCGAGCCCTCCCTTCTCTCTCACCTCCAGATCCCCAGAGCCCATTATATGACTTTTACTAAAAGACCAAACTTTAATCAGGTCTGTTCCTGGGGGTCTAAAATGCATAGGCTGAAAACCTGGGACAAACATATCTCCAGAGCCTCTATGACAGCTTATATACCAACGGATCATGTGACCTTAGAGTAAGTCCAACTGGATATACCGGCAAACCTCCGTTTTAAAGGATATGCTAAAGGGAGAACAAGATCTAGAACGTGGAACATGTGACCACTCCCTGCAGCATAGTAATGATACTGACCAAATCAGAGCGCCTGTGAAGGCCTATCTTACAGCAGTACAGCATTTTAATTGGCCACCAGTGTCCTGGGTTCAGCACACTGAGTGCAGCACAGCAGAGGCAGTCTGGAGTTTGCGGTGCGCAAAATACACTAAACGGGCCCTTCCAGAGTCGGGGCCCGGGACAGCTGTACCCACAGCACTCCCCTATTGGCGGCCCTGTTAGTATGTACAGGATTGTGAATCATATGGAACTGGGAGATGATTGGTCAGTATCAGGCCTATACTTAGGACACGCGGCATGTACTGAGGCTCAAGGATAAGTAATTCCGTACTGAAATAAGAGGATTCTTCAACATTAGATCAGTAACATTCTGGAACTCATTGCCGATGGGGTGGTTACAGCAACTACTGTTACTACTGTGCATTTTTGCCCACTAAGGGAACCGTATAGATATGACTTACTCAAGTCAGTAGTTACAAGTTAGGTTGAACTCGATGGATTTACGTATTTTTTTCAGCCTTAATTACTATGTTACTATGTATGTTATATTTAAGGCCTTTTAAGGGATTTTGTCAGTGTGACCAATGCCAGACAGTGGCCGGGTACTAGAGCGTTGCTCTCTATTAGAAAGTGACAACATTGAGAGCATCATATTCTGCTAATATTACTGTATTTCATCAAAAAGAAATGTAAAATTGGTGGAGGGGTTTGCATGCTTCCACTACAAAGCAAACAAAAAAAAGGTAGCAGCGCTTCAAAGCAATTAAAAGGAGAAATTGGATGATCTTTACAGCTAATTTAATACTTTAATCTAGACAAAAACATACACAACTAAAATAAAAAAATAAGCACAGAATGGATATAATTAAAATCCCATTTCCACACTATAGTAACAATGAGGAGAGTCCGTTCCTAGTACTCCCAGAATGTCAAGATGGAAACTTTTTTTAGGTATATAAGTGAAAGGAGAAAAACAAAAAGTGGAATAATAAGACTAAAGACAGAGAGTGGAAGTTTTCTTGAGGGGGACAATGTAATAGCAGATAATATTAATAATTATTTCTGCTCAGTATTCACTGCTGAAAGAGAGGGGAAGGGGCCACAATTAAGTTGCAAGTATAGTCAGAAACCTGAGGGAGAAACAAGTACATTTACAGAGGAGAAAGTCCTCCCAGAACTCTCAAAACTGAAAGTGGATAAATCAATGGGGCCAGATGGGAGACATCCAAGGATACTAAAAGAGCTCAAAGGGGAGCTGGTAAAACCAATAACAGAATTATTCAACCAGTCACTAGCTACTGGAGTAATCCCAGAGGACTGGAAAACAGCGAATGTAGTCCCACTGCACAAAAGTGGAAGCAAAGAAGAGGTAAGCAACTATCGACCAGTGAGCCTTACATCAGTAGTAGGGAAATTGATGGAAACACTCTTAAAAGAAAGAGTTGTAGAATATCTCAAAACCAGCAATTTACAGGATCCAAAACAGCATGGGTTTACTGGGGGAAGATCATGTCAAACAAATCTTATTGACTTTTTTGACTAGGTGACTAAAGTAATAGATCAAGGTGGGGCTGTAGATGTAGCTTATCTAGACTTTAGTAAGGCTTTTGACACTGTCCCACATCGCAGACTGTTAAATAAACTTGAAAGCTTGGGATTGGATTCTAAGATAGTTGAATGGATAAGAGCATGGTTGCAGGACAGAAAACAGAGAGTTGTAGTAAACGGAGTACAGTCAAAGGAGGGAAAGGTTACAAGTGGAGTACCCCAGGGATCTGTACTTGAACCAGTGCTTTTTAATATCTTTATTGGTGATATTGCAAATGGAATTGAGGGTAAAATGTGCCTTTTTGCAGATGACACAAAGGTATGCAACAGGGTAGACACACCAGGAGGGGTAAAACAAATGATTGATGATCTAGGTAGATTAGAGGAATGGTCAAGAGCATGGCAACTACAGTTTAATGCCAAAAAATGCAAAATCATGCACTTGGGTTGCAAAAATCCAAAGACTAAATATAGTATAAATGGCACTATAATGGAAACTACTGAGGAAGAGAGGGATCTAGGTGTCACTATTTCAGGGGACTTAAAGGCAGGTAGGCAATGTAACAAAGCAATGAAGAAGGCAAGTCAGATGCTTGGTTGCATAGGGAGAGGTATCAGCAGTAGAAAGAAAGAAGTAATAATGCCACTGTATAGGTCATTGGTACGACCTCATCTAGAGTATTGTGTTCAGTTCTGGAGGCCATATCTCCAGAAGGATATAAATACATTAGAGCAGTGTTTTTCAACCAGTGTGCCGTGGCACACTAGTGTACCTTGAGCTGTTCTCAAGTGTGCCCCCAGATCTAGAGATGCCCAAACCCATTTACAGCTACCACCAGTTCAACTGTTATTTACTGGTCTCTTGTTTTCATGTAAAGGGCCAATGTATTTTATTTTTGTTACCTGTGGGGATCAGTGTGATTGTTTTTAATGAGGGGGCCAATAGTTTTTTTTTTTTTCCTGTGGTGGCCAATGTATTTTGCCCTGTGGGGATCCTATGGTGTGCCTTGGCAATTTTAAAGTCCTATTTAGTGTGCCGCAAGGTAAAAAGGTTGAAAATCACTGCATTAGAGACTGTACAAAGAAGGGCAACTAAAATGGTGCATGGCCTACATCACAAAACGTACCAGGAAAGACTAAAAGATCTTAATATGTATACTTTAGAGCAGAGAAGGGAAAGGGGGGACATGATAGAAACTTTCAACTATATCAAGGGTTTTAACAAGGTACAGGTGGGAGACATTCTTCACAGGAAGTGGAGCAGCAGAACACGAAACTAGAGGGAGGAAGATTCAGGGGAAATTTGAGGAAGAATTACTTCACAGAAATAGTAGTAGATAAGTGGAATAGCCTCCCATCAGAGGTGGTAGAGGCAAATACAGTAGTACAATTTAAACATGCTTGGGATAGGCATATTGATATCCTTACAAAAAAATAAGGATCAAATATGGTTTGAGGTAACATGTTTAAAAAAGGGGCAGACTAGATGGGCCAAGTGGTTCTTATCTGCCGTCAAATTCTATGTTTCTATAGTTACCGCTTCAAATGAGTAGATTGGCCCTTATTCTGATCGGTGCGGATATTCCCGCATTCTTACGGAGCGGTCCGCACGCCACGGTGTTCTGCCGCGTGCGGCCATCGTCCGTAGAAATGCCCACGGGTCCTCCGCATTCGGACGGACTCACTCTTTAAGAACAGGGCGTGTTTACGGACGACATACAAACCATGCGTGTGCGGGAGAAACACTCAGATTCTGCACGGTATTACAGAGTATTACAGAGTATGCTCAGGAATACCGCATCCGAACGGGAGCCAAGCGGTGCTACCGCACGTAAGCGGAGTATTTACGCCAAACAACCCACTATTATGTATCTTCTGCAATACATCACATGACCCACTTATTCAATTACCTATCCTCATAAAAAACTTCTTATTTGGAATTGGAATCAATTAGATGCCAATATATCCTTACAAGCATGCCTAACACATGCATTGCACACATTAACCCTTACAGCAATTGAAGTGCAATGGTTTCTATTAGACCCTGTGTAAAAGATTATAAACAATCTACACATATACTGTTTAATGTGCAAAGAAAACCAACAACTGTGAACTTGCATAAAACATTTATTATAAACCAAAATTAACATGTCAATCACAAAATATAAAATTATAAATTATATCAGGAGATCGCGAAGGTCCTGCAGATCTGCTAGTAAGAGCCTCAAATGGTGCTCCGCCCGCAGGAGGGCCCCAATAACTCCCTCATCTGCCGGTGTGGTGTCATCTGTGGGCATGTCAAAGGGGCAAAAATTAGTCATGATATTCATGCATACATTTCACATACTGCTACATAAATTGCACAAATGCTAGGTGACATGTGTATATATATATATCTATGTAGAGAGATAGAGACACACATAGATAAATAGATATGACACATACATATCTACATACATACACACTTATTTACTACATACTGTGTTTTTGTCCCTCTACCCTTTACTCTGCAGAAGACATAACAGTCATAGTGTTTCTTCTCAGTCACAACCCACCCATGACTAACCAATGACAAGCATGTCATGGCCTCCGTCAATAAGAACTTGTCACAATCTCCTCAGTCTAAGTTCAGTGATGGTTCGTGGCATGGGAGTTATGCAAATGTCAGGAATGCACAGTACACATCCTCCAAATCATAATTCTGTCTAAACCAACCTACAATTCTGTGACGGCAAAAAAACAATCTGAACTACAGGGGGTGTTTAGGTAGAGGAGGCTCCTGGGACACTGGCAACTTGTGACTCCATTCCAAGGTAGGCCGGCCCATACTCCATTTATAGCATACATCCTATAGTTTAGAAATAACATTCACCAACAATATAGATTCCACTATTTGATGGGTCATAATCAACGCTTGCAGCAGGTGAATTTAATCCACAAATGATCCACTCATCCCTTTACTCCAGGATCCTGTTTAACTACAACGGTTATGTGGCAGTCCAAATGGAGCTCCAAGCCATCCCACAAACCTGTGTAATTCAGAGGTGTCCTGGATGAAAGGGATGCCTTGGACACCCCATCTAACCCGTACCTGTATCTGTAGCTACCCACTTTGGGGTCTGTATATATAGTATTGTAACAACATTTATCATCACCAGTGCTACATAACAAATACCAGTACAACTACTTCATGAATGATGCATTATGTAAACATACCGATCAGATGTGACTCCGGGGCCTGACATGCCTCCTCCCCCTCGGAATCGGACACCTCTGGGGCAACCGTGGCCTCCTCAGCCCCCTCCTCCGCCAGCTCCTCCGCCACCATGACCTCGTCCACCTCCTCCGCCACAACCACCTCCTCCACCACCACCACCTCCTCCTCCACCTCCTCCTCCACCACCACCACCTCCTCCTCCACCTCCTCCTCCGCCACCAACACCTCCTCCTCTGCCACCAACTCCTCTTCCACCTCCTCCACCACCACCTCCTCAGGCACCTCCTCCTCCTCCACCACCTCCTCCACCATCTCCTCCACCATCTCCTCCACTTGCTCCTCCAACATTTCCTCCTCCTCCACTTCCTCCTCCTCCACCCTTGCCGCCACCTCCTCCTCAGGGTCTTGGGCCTCCTCCTGGGCCAGGGCTGCCTCGGCCTCTTCACGTGCCTGTCGGGCTCGGGCTCGTGCTGTGTGGTAGAAAAAAAAATCATGGTCAATGTCGGGTCATTGGGGCACATGTATTAATCCATAACAAGACATACATGGAAGGGTGATAATGATGGCAAACGATGCAGGAAAGTAGCTCCTTACTGTTAATGGGCTCCAAAATGTGACATTTAAATTATTATGTGATTGTTAGTAATTTGTTCAAACATTACAACCCTGGCATTTATCAATGTGTAACACATATTAGATCTGGCACATTGTATGCATCAGAATCCTCAATGCTATGTCATTACATATAAAAGCCACATGACTGCATGTTAACCAGGAAGAAGCACACATAACAGTCTATGGACTTTTAAACCCATGGACACCCACTTATCATGAGACACATTTTATTGTTTATATATGCTATGTTGTAAGTGCGAAATTTCATAGCTAAAATACTCACAATCAGCAATTTCGCCCCTGATTTGCTGTAGCAGCTGGGGCTGGCGCCTGCGGAGGTCCGACCACCGCCTCTCGAGCTGCCCGATGGACCTCCGCACCCGAGTGCGGGCGTAAATACGGCGCCCTGCCGCAGCATAGGCCCTCCGCTTATGGCGGTTACTGATAAAGGGCCCCGCACGGCCCAGCCTTGTCTCCATGACGGAGACCAGAACCCTCAGCTCCGCAGGTGAAAAGGGGTCTGCCCTTCGTGTCTCCGCCATGTTAACAATGGCATCTATCAACCAATCAGGTGGTGGCATTGGTTTATCACAGTTATTTGTGTTAATAACTTTATTGTTCATCTTTACATGAACAGCGTCTCTGCGCCAACACAAATGGTGACAAATTCGCATGCCTTCAAAACAGTAGTGCTGATGTATGGCAATGAACAAATCTGATATATATAAAACACAGTGTGTATGCACTTAGCAAATCCAATGACGCCTCGCTCCGCCAAGCAACGCGTGCTATAGCTTAGCAACGCATAGCTGTAGTTAGCATTACTTACTCTATGCATCTATGTGTATGCGTACATTTATGTTTAAAAGACACATACACATACTTGCAGGTATCCTGAGACCAGCATTATACACCAGCCCTGCCTGCCTGCCTGCCTGCCTGCCTGCCTGCCTGGGTGCCTGGCTGCCTGGCTGCCTGGCTGCCTGCTCCTTGAAATGTTGAAACATGTTAATAAATTTAAATATCATATATATAGATATATATATATATATATATATATATCTGCAAACAAATCATACATCAACACAGGAAAAAATCCCCAACACATTAGAGAATAAATCAATGTACTCACCAGTCATCAGGGATAGTATCAACTACAATAATGAAGATATAACAAACACATAAGATCCCTTGTACAAGGTATAATAATGAGCACCTATATTGAACTTCCCCCAAAACTAAGCACATATGATAAATATCTCCTATTTCTTTGCCATTAGGAGGGCAGGCTGGCTAATTTTCGTTTTGTAACACTGACAACTAACACACTGTACTTATTTGAAGGGGTGATTTTTACTAAAATTGGTGTGTTCTGTCAACTCGATAACATGTACCTGAAGTATCTTTGCGCCACAGAGTCCCGCAGCTGGTATCCCCTCCGGCATTCAGGGGCGCGGGATGGGCGCATGGGCGGATCTTGCGGCTCAGATGGTACCTCCCACTCATCAAAGGGTATCTCACGCCGCACAGCAATGTTGTGGAAAAATATACACAGGCCCACGATCCTCGACACCATTTGAGGCGCATATTGTAAGTCACCACCAGTGCGGTGGAGCACTCTAAATCGACCCTTTAAAAGGCCAATTGAGCGCTCCACCACTTGCCTGGTGGCAACATGCGCCCGATTGAATGCCTCCTGTGGGCCCGGTGCTGGGTAGCTGTACGGCGTAAGTAGCCAGGGCGTACATGGGTAACCGGAGTCACCCAGAACCCACGCATCACGGCCTTCCAGCTCTTGTAGTCTTTGCCATATCCCGGTTTGTCGGATGACATGAGAGTCATGGGCACTTCCGGGAAACTTCGAGTTGAAGGCGAGAATCTCCATGGATGGGCCACATACCACCATCACGTTCAGTGAGTGGAACAATTTGCGGTTCCTATATATCTTCTCACTTCGAGATGGAGGCACAAATGGTACATGGGTGCCATCCACAGCCCCTATCACATTAGGGAAGCCAGCAATTTGATGGAAGGCCTGCTGGCTTCTGCGCAGGGTCTCGGTGGCAAATGTCATGGCCATGAAGTGCCCCTTGCGCCTGAACATGGCCGACGTCACACGCCTCAGGATTCGGCAGAAGGCCGGCTGAGATATTCCAGCAAGTACTGCCACTACTTGTTGGAATGATCCTGAGGCGCAGAAATGCAACACCGCCAGCAGCTGTGTGTGAGGCGAAATTGCTGTCGTGATCCCATGTAGAGGTTCCAGATCACTCTCAATTAACGAGAGCAGATCTAGAATTACATGTGGCGGTAACCGGTACCTAGTAAGTACCTCATCATCGGGCATAGCAAACAGAGTCACCCGTGTGCGATAGATTCTAGCACGTCCTGGCCTCCTTGGGCGACGAGTGGGGAGAGCCGCAAGTGCCCTTAGCCTCCTCTCCATGTAGCGCATCATTGCTTCAGCAACCTATAAAGAAATGAACATAAATACTGATGCACCTATGCACATAATGGCCATATCCGACTACAAATAGATTTGTATGCTTCAATACGTACAATAGATGGCCGCCCCGTGAAATCCCGCAGATCCATTTGACTCTATAATGATGTAACAATAATATGAACTCAATACACACCGTCCTAAACACACAGATAAAGGTGTCAGCATTTTTTGCCGACATCATGTACTATGAGACATTTCATCTATTGCTGGGACATGTTGTCCTGCAATAGATGAACCCACACAGGTTTAAGACCTGTGAGTGAAATAGTGAACATGTGACATGTTGCAATAATGCGACACGCACTTTGCTGGCCCAACAATCTGTAGGCAGTGAGGCAATGGTGCATACATTCATACACTTACATTGTTAATGGATATCATATCTACAAGGAGCATGGAAGAGCTTACCTTAGACCCTGACAAGTCCAGATCTGGAGACAAATGATTCTAGCAGCCAGTCACTATTTATAGGCCTCTCACATGTGTGGTCTATAACAGTAGAGATGAGTATTGCATGACTTGTGGCCTGGATTATCTAAGGGATTGGGCTACTTTTAGCTTGCAAACAAACTCCACAATACCACAGTAGTCATGAATCAAATGTCATGTCATGCTAGCAAATAGCATGTGTATTGTGCAATAGTCACAGGTGTATCAGAAGATTCTATGCAATGTTAGCATTGGTGACCAGTATTTCATGTCGAACTTTCGCCAGGTTTTACACAATGGAATTTCCGCCACCGTATGCGGCGCGAAAAAACAGCGACGTACGCTCACGCACGGAACGCAGCTGCCGCTGATGTCCGCCAAACAGGATACACAAACAGTATATAAAGGTGTATTAGAAGGTGACAATGTTGTTGCTAACATGTCTGGATCACAACCAGAGGTGGACCCAGACCTGCAGCAACTATTTGACCAGATGGACTCCAGCACCACCTATGTGCCACTGCACATGCGGCCAGTGGGTAATGAGGAGGCTGCTGGCCCTTCTACAGCAGGGCAACCTGCACCTGACCATTCTACAGCAGGGCAACCTGCACCTGGCCCTTCTGCAGCAGGCCAACCTGCAGCTGGCTCATATGCACCATCAGCAGAATTGTTTGGAACACAACCGGGGACTTCACAAGGTAGTACCATGGCCAGCACTTCAAGTGCAGCGACACGTGACAGGGGGCGTGGCCATGGACGTGGCAAGGGGAGAGCCAGGGCAACAGAGGAACCACCAAAAAAAAATAAGGCATATGAAGCACAGGAGCTTGCCATCCTGGTTCCCCGAGCACGTGATTGGATTGAGTGTCCATCGGAGAAGCTGACACACACACGCAGATGGAAGATTTGGGAACAGATAACGGCAGAGATTAATGAAGTAGCGCCACAAGTTCGTGAGACGGACCATGTGAAGAAGAGGCAAGTTGTTTTGTGATACATGTGCCCAGTAATAGCCAAGTAATGATTTAATTGATGCTTAGATGGATTTTGCAAATGGCCCGTGAGGTTGTTACGATACACAGACATTATTGACATGTTATTTCGTTGAGAGTTAGAGTAGGGTGATTGTGAATGTGTATTGTAACGGTTGATATCATAGTTGCATGTAATATTATCTATTGGACATTAATCACATGTCGTAATATGTAGCACAGAGCAATGGCTGCAACAGCTAACATCTGGAGTGACATGTATTAATATGTCAACTTACATTGCAGGTGGCAGGACTTCAAAACCAACCTGAAGAGGAAGATGACCAAGCGGTGGGAACACAGCCAGACATCTGGGGCCGGGCCCATGCCATCAGGGCTAGAGCTCACCCCCCTGGAGTTGATGGCCGAGAGCTGTATATCAGTTGAGGAGATCAGGGGGGTGAGCACGATGGATAGCGAGGCCCCAGCTGAAGTGTTTGCGTCTTTTATTGAAGGTAAATATTGGTCATGCCATAAACTTGTGCAAGTAATTATCTTAGAATGTGTCCTAATTTTGTTTATCTTTTTCCACAGACAACCCACCGCTTGGTGACGACTCTGCTCAGGAGGTGGAGGAGTCCGTGCCACCTGGCCCCAGGGGTAGGCCTGTGCAGCAGCAGCCATCGGACCAAGCCGATTTGGCCGCCTTGGCCAACATGCTTGGGGACATCAACCAGCAGGGAGAGTTGGCATCAGAACGGATGCATAGGACCGAGGAGATCCTGGCGAGCTTGGTCAGCACCCAGCAGGCCATCGCTGCGAGCATGCAGGCCATGGCTGAGTCACATCAGGCCATGGCTGCAAGTGCTCAGGTGCTGGCCGAGCAAGCCACCCGCCAAAATGATCTCCTCCTCCACCATAATGAGCTTATGGTGGAGCTGGTTACCAGCAACAGGGTCCTAATGTCATCCGTTTCTGGTGCATTACCACCGGCAACACTCCCTGCTGGCAGGAGGGGTAGACCAGCCAACCCCTCAACATCATCTGCTCCACCTGCCCCAGCATCTGCCCGTGCCAGAAGAGCTGCTGCACAGGCCAAGGAGCCTCCCAAGGCCAAACGTGGTCGCAAATGAACTTGTGGCTGCATTAATCTCCACCGTTATGTGGTCCCAAATCTTCCATTGTGCTGTGTGTGTCAGCTTCTTGTGTCCAATCACGTGCTGAGGGTAACCAGATGAGCCCTTGCTTCATATGTCCTTTTTGGTGCCCCTGTTGCCCTCTTTTGCCTGCCATTACTGTCAGCTGTACTTGAAGTGATGGCCATGGTACTATCTTGTGAAGTCCCCGGTTGTGTTCCAAATGATTCTGCTGATGGTGCATATGAGCCAGCTGCAGGTTGGCCTGCTGCAGAAGGGCCAGGTGTAGGTTGCCCTGCTGTAGAATGGTCAGGTGCAGGTTGGCCTGCTGTCGAAGGGCCAGCAGCCTCCTCATTTCCCACTGGCTGCATGTGCAGTGGCACATAGGAGGTGCTGGAGTCCATCTGTGTGCAATTATATTTGTTTTGTATTCTTATTTATTTTTGTACATTCCTGCCATGTTGTTTTTGTTTGGGATTTTTTATTTTTTGGTCATTGCATCACAGTGGCATTGACTGTGACATGTATAGAAATAAATTTGTTTACTTTACCAAAAATGTGTGGTTTCATGAGTACATGTCGAATACACATGTGTATTGCTAGTATTAATATTCAGTCATGTCCATTGTTAGCAGTTTTATAGTGTGTGACAAGTACAGCATATGTGGGGGACTAGTAAGGTTTCCTTGAAGCAGCAATGGTTTCAATTAAAGCACTGACAAGCGTCCTATTAGTGAGTAATGAGTAAAGGAGTCGATTCTATTGGGTTCAGGTGTTAATGCTTGTAGTCATTAGGCGTACGTTTGCCTACCGCATGAACGAGTGGTGTCCGCAAAGCAATAGTACACTTGTGGACACCGCACATTTCTTCCCTTTTTGATCGCGTGCATTC
The DNA here is from genome assembly GCF_055691185.1 of Crinia signifera. Classification (NCBI taxonomy): domain Eukaryota; kingdom Metazoa; phylum Chordata; class Amphibia; order Anura; family Myobatrachidae; genus Crinia; species Crinia signifera. Next base: position 83,265,698 of record NC_139228.1, on the reverse strand, counting down.
GGAGTGGTATCCGAATGTACGCCCCCCAACATAAGTGTACTCCCCCGTGTCCGCCCATGTTTCCGCCCCGTTTTGCCCACTTTGAAACTACGCCCATGTGTCATTCCGCATGACGCCCATAATACGCCCATATTTCCCGACTGATTGCGGGGAACAGTTTTGTACGGGATTTGGCCGAACAGGTACGGAGTCAAGGCGTGGCACATGCGCGTTGCGTTCTCCACGCATGCGCAGACGCCGTAAAGACGCGATCCGAAAGTATGCGGTAAAGTACGCGTCAATCAGAATAAGGGCCATTGTTTTGAATGTCCTTATGTCCAAGTGGTCAGCCCAAGATGGCACAAATAACCGAAGTCCACTGGAGTAAGTCTGAGAACAATTGGATGGGTACCCTCAGATATCCTGGATAGTAATGTTTTTGGGAGGAGCGGTGATCCAGAGGTGATGGTAGAGTCCCAAATAAATTGGAGGGATAAAGTAGGGTCCTCTGCTGAGCTGTTCCGGACTGCAATCCAAGAAAGAATGGTGTCAGATGGGCAGCAGCACTACTAACGCGTTTCACTGCTGTCAAGCAGCTTTGTCAAAGCTACTTTATCACACCTTGGTGTACATCAAATCATCTCTTATACTAAGTGGGGAGAGATAAAGTGCCAATGATCAGCTCCTAACTGTCATTTTGAAAGCACTGTCTGTAATGTGTCAGTTAGAAAGTGATTGGCTGGTACAGGTTGAGTATCCTTTATCCGAAATGCTCGAGACCACAAGCATTTTGGATAAGGGATTTTTCTGGATTTTGGAATATATAGGGGGAGATTCTCTAAGCTAAAAATTTTGGGATGCTGTAACCCGGCGGGGGGCATCGCCAGAAAAATCTGGCGATGCCCCATAGAAGCCAATGGGCTTCTATCGCAACCCTCCGCCGCCCCGCGCCGATCCCCCGCCGCCCCGCATCGCCCCCTCCCCCCTCACCTGTGTCCGGGCAGCACAGCGCAGTGCTGCCCGGACCTGTGACCTCCTCCCTGCACTGATCCTCTTCCGGGTGCAGGGAGGAGGAGAGCCCGGCGTAGCAGCAGCAGCGCCGGGTGTGTGAGGGAGGGGAGAGCCGCTGGGACCCGGCGACTCTCACCGCAAAGGACAGCTCTTAACGCAAGAGCTGTCCTTTGCCTTAATTATTGCATATGTTACAGCATATGCGATAATTAAATATGCGATGGGCGGCGAAGGGGGACGGAGATTCTTAGAGAATCTCCCCCATAGTTTTTCCATACTTATCTGGTCCCCTGGTGCTGCCACGATGGTCCCCCGATGTCCACGGTGTCCTCCGGCGGGCTTCAGGATCCTCTTCAGCGGCATCTCCAGTTCCAGAAGTTCATTGCGTGCACCCCTGGGACTAGAGATGCCGCTGAAGAGGATCCTGAAGGCTGCCACGGACATCGGGGGATGAGATAAATATGAAAAAAGGGGAGGGGACACCCCCCCCCCCAAAAAAAAAATAAAAACACACACAAACTATTATGAAAAACCATGGTTTTCTGAGTAATTCAGTTTTTGGAATACATGGATAAAGGTGCCCATACACGCTCCGATTCCGGCGTGCATTCTGGGCTAAAATAGCATCCACTGCATTGCATTGCATGCCTTGTGCATGCAATGCGATGCGATAAAAAGCAAGTACAAAAAGTATGCGCAGCACATACTTTTTGTACTGTGCGATGAGGTGCCGCGGGAGCGCGCACCTCAAAGCACACATCGCACCGCCGGGATCGGAGAGTGTATGGGAACCTTAAGGGAGAGCCTGCCTGTACTTTATTTCTGCCCACTTTATCTCTCCCCAAGACTTAGTTCATATGTCCCACAACAGTACCACAAAGAGCCATATGTTCTGAATTGTCTTCCTTGAGGTTATGTCAGTTATGTGAAATACATCAGCCATTTACTGTCCTAGCCCCACTGGGCACTTGTTTGCTAGGACAGCGACTACCGTTTGATTTTAAACAGAGAGATCAAGCCAACATCTGACGGGTATAAATGCTTCAGACATTATTTTATATTTGACACAATATAAATTCATGTGAAATGATAAAACAATTGTAGGGTATAGAACTTTATAGACAGGAACCACATTTTTATTACTCACCGGTAGCATACTCATACCTCTGAGCAAATGATCAGGGCAGTATTTAACATTTATGCTTCTATAAACAAAGGCAGCTGTACTGTACTGGATGTTTACATTGGATTATTCATAAGTGATTAGCATAGATGTAATCTGTACAAATATACTGTATAATGACAAACCAGCACTGTGCGAAATGAACCATGAGGTACAATACTGTAATATCCATGATGTTTGGGAAATATTGGTGAGATGCGACGATGTAATTTGGCGTTTTTAGGAGTTTCCTGGTGTCAAAGAAACCAAAACCAAAACCTTCAAACAAACAAAAAGTCAGTAGTAATAGGGCATAGTTTTTGATTTGGTAGAACCAGGGCCAGTGAAAAGCTTCTTGGCACCCTAGCCAGACTTCAGCCTACTGTCCTTCCCCCAACCCCACACTGCCACCAATACCCATCTGAGCGGCAGCAGCTGGGAGGTTGGAGCTTGTAGTAGCATTTTGCAGGGCGTCGGGATGCGGCTGCTGAATATTTTAAAGTTACTGGCTGGATGTTGATTGGCCAAGACTCTCAGCCAATCAACGTCTGGACAGTCATTTCAAAATATTCAGCAGCCGCATCCCGCCACCCGGCAAAATGCCTCTACAAGATCCAGCCACCGCCGGCGCAACGGACCCTGCTGCCCCCCACTATGGGCTGCCCACCCCCAGCTGGCCAGACCCTGCTGCCCCCCCCCCCCCAGGGCGGAGGTCCCAGATCGGGTAGTAGGACAGCCAGCAGGTCCGATCACCCACTCGGGTCCTATGTGTAAGGGACCGCGCATCGGAGCTGAGGGGACATCAAACTGAGCCGACTTGGCCCGATTTCACGGGCCGATTCATCGGAAATGGATTGGCTCAGTGTATGGGCACCTTAAGAGGTTCCACAGCCACCACCTGCATTAAATATAACAAGGAAGTCTTCCTCATAGAGAGCCTTCTTTTTGTGATAGGCAGACTCAGTGGCGACCGTCCTCCCCAGATCCTCGCACCCTAGGCAGCTGCCTAAAGTTGCCCAATGGTAGAGCTGGACCTTAGTAGGACTACCAAGATATCTGGAAGGGAGAGATATATGTGACAACTGTAGGGGCATGGTGCAATGAATTATATCAAGGCCCCGTGTACAGTGTACAATGCTGCAATGCAAAGCGGATGGCCGAGCTACAATAACACAATTCCCAGTGACATGCTTCATTATAGCCTTGCCCATTTCACTACGGAACAGTGACGTGATTCACAGTGAAATGCGTCATTATAGCCACGCCCATTTCACTATGGAACAGTGACGTGATTCACAGTGAAGCACAGCATTATAGCCCTGCCCATTTCACTATGGAACAGTGACGTGATTCACAGTGAAGCACAGCATTATAGCCCTGCCCATTTCACTATGGAACAGTGACGTGATTCACAGTGAAGCACAACATTATAGCCCTGCCCATTTTACTGTGGAACAGTGACGTGATTCACAGTAAAGCGCTTCATTATAGCACTGCCCATTTCACTATGGAACAGTGACGTGATTCACAGTGAAGCACAACATTATAGCCCTGCCCATTTTACAGTGGAACAGTGACGTGATTCACAGTGAAGCACAGCATTATAGCCCTGCCCATTTCACTATGGAACAGTGACGTGATTCACAGTGAAGCACAGCATTATAGCCCTGCCCATTTCACTATGGAACAGTGACGTGATTCACAGTGAAGCACAGCATTATAGCCCTGCCCATTTCACTACGGAACAGTGACGTGATTCACAGTGAAATGCGTCATTATAGCCACGCCCATTTCACTATGGAACAGTGACGTGATTCACAGTGAAGCACAGCATTATAGCCCTGCCCATTTCACTATGGAACAGTGACGTGATTCACAGTGAAGCACAGCATTATAGCCCTGCCCATTTCACTATGGAACAGTGACGTGATTCACAGTGAAGCACAACATTATAGCCCTGCCCATTTTACTGTGGAACAGTGACGTGATTCACAGTGAAGCGCTTCATTATAGCACTGCCCATTTCACTATGGAACAGTGACGTGATTCACAGTGAAGCACAACATTATAGCCCTGCCCATTTTACTGTGGAACAGTGACGTGATTCACAGTGAAGCGCTTCATTATAGCACTGCCCATTTCACTACGGAACAGTGACGTGATTCACAGTGAAACACAACATTATAGCCCTGCCCATTTCACTACGGAACAGTGACGTGATTCACAGTGAAGCACAACATTATAGCCCTGAATTTCACTATGGAACAGTGACGTGTTTTACAGTGAAGCGCTTCATTATAGCCCTGCCCATTTCACTACGGAACAGGGACATGTTTCACAACTAAATGCATCATTATAGCCCGCTTATTTCACTACAGAGCAGTGACGTGATTCACAGTGAAGCACGTCATTATAGCCCGCTTATTTCACTACAGAGCAGTGACGTGATTCACAGTGAAGCACATCATTATAGCCCGCTTATTTCACTACAGAGCAGCGATGTGATTCACAGTGAAGCACGTCATTATAGCCCGCTTATTTCACTACAGAGCAGCGATGTGATTCACAGTAAAGCACGTCATTATAGCCCGCTTATTTCACTACAGAGCAGTGACGTGATTCACAGTGAAGCACGTCATTATAGCCCGCTTATTTCACTACAGAGCAGTGACGTGATTCACAGTGAAGCACGTCATTATAGCCCGCTTATTTCACTACAGAGCAGCGATGTGATTCACAGTGAAGCACGTCATTATAGCCCGCTTATTTCACTACAGAGCAGCGATGTGATTCACAGTAAAGCACGTCATTATAGCCCGCTTATTTCACTACAGAGCAGCGATGTGATTCACATTGAAACGCATCATTATAGCCCGCTTATTTCACTACAGAGCAGACGCGATTCACAGTGAAGCACGTCATTATAGCCCGCTTATTTCACTACAGAGCAGCGATGTGATTCACGTTGAAACGCATCATTATAGCCCGCTTATTTCACTACAGAGCAGCGTTGTGATTCACAGTGAAGCACGTCATTATAGCCCGCTTATTTCACTACAGAGCAGCGATGTGATTCACAGTAAAGCACGTCATTATAGCCCGCTTATTTCACTACAGAGCAGTGACGTGATTCACAGTGAAGCACGTCATTATAGCCCGCTTATTTCACTACAGAGCAGTGACGTGATTCACAGTGAAGCACGTCATTATAGCCCGCTTATTTCACTACAGAGCAGCGATGTGATTCACAGTGAAGCACATCATTATAGCCCGCTTATTTCACTACAGAGCAGCGATGTGATTCACAGTAAAGCACGTCATTATAGCCCGCTTATTTCACTACAGAGCAGCGATGTGATTCACATTGAAACGCATCATTATAGCCCGCTTATGTCACTGCAGAGCAGTGACGTGATTCACAGTGAAGCACAACATTATATCCCTGCGCATTTCACTATGGAACAGTGACGTGATTCACAGTGAAGCACAACATTATAGCCCTGCCCATTTCACTATGGAACAGTGACGTGATTCACAGTGAAGCACAACATTATAGCCCTGCTCATTTTACTGTGGAACAGTGATGTGATTCACAGTGAAGCACAACATTATAGCCCTGCCCATTTCACTATGGAACAGTGACGTGATTCACAGTGAAGCACAACATTATAGCCCTGCCCATTTTACTGTGGAACAGTGACGTGATTCACAGTGAAGCACAACATTATAGCCCTGCCCATTTTACTGTGGAACAGTGACGTGATTCGCAGTGAAGCGCTTCATTATAGCCCTGCCCATTTCACTATGGAACAGTGACGTGATTCACAGTGAAGCACAACATTATAGCCCTGCCCATTTTACTGTGGAACAGTGACGTGATTCACAGTGAAGCGCTTCATTATAGCACTGCCCATTTCACTATGGAACAGTGACGTGATTCACAGTGAAACACAACATTATAGCCCTGCCCATTTCACTACGGAACAGTGAAGCACGACATTATAGCCCTGAATTTCACTATGGAACAGTGACGTGATTTACAGTGAAGCGCTTCATTATAGCCCTGCCCATTTCACTACGGAACAGTGACATGTTTTACAACTAAATGCATCATTATAGCCTGCTTATTTCACTACAGAGCAGTGATGTGATTCACAGTAAAGCACGTCATTATAGCCCGCTTATTTCACTACAGAGCAGTGACGTGATTCACAGTGAAGCACGTCATTATAGCCCGCTTATTTCACTACAGAGCAGCGATGTGATTCACAGTGAAGCAACGTCATTATAGCCCGCTTATTTCACTACAGAGCAGCGATGTGATTCACAGTAAAGCTTGTCATTATAGCCCGCTTATTTCACTACAGAGCAGCGATGTGATTCACATTGAAACGCATCATTATAGCCCGCTTATTTCACTACAGAGCAGACGCGATTCACAGTGAAGCACGTTATTATAGCCCGCTTATTTCTCTACAGAGCAGCGATGTGATTCACGTTGAAACGCATCATTATAGCCCGCTTATGTCACTGCAGAGCAGTGACGTGATTCACAGTGAAGCACGTCATTATAGCCCGCTTATTTCACTACAGAGCAGTGATGTGATTCATGTTGAAACGCATCATTATAGCCCGTTTATGTCACTACAGAGCAGCGATGTGATTCACGTTGAAACGCATTAATATAGCCCGCTTATTTTTAACTACAGAACAGTGATGTGATTCACAGTGAAGCACGTCATTATAGCCTGCTTATGTCACTACAGATCAGCGATGTGATTCACATTGAAATGCATCATTATAGCCCGCTTTTTTTTAACTACAGAACAGTGACGTGATTCACAGTGAAGCACGTCATTATAGCCCACTTATGTCACTACAGAGCAGCGATGTGATTCACGTTGAAACGCATCATTATAGCCCGCTTATTTTTAACTAAAGAACAGTGACGTGATTCACAGTGAAGCGCGTCATTATAGCCCGCTTATTTCACTACAGAACAGGGATGTGATTCATATTGAAACGCATCATTATAGCCCGCTTATTTCACTACAGTGCAGCGATGTGATTCACGTTGAAACGCATCATTATAGCTCGCTTATTTCACTACAGAGCAGTGATGTGATTCATATTGAAACGCATCATTATAGCCCGCTTATTTCACTACAGAGCAGCGATGTGATTCACAGTGAAGCACGTCATTATAGCCTGCTTATTTCACTACAGAACAGTGATGTGATTCATATTGAAACGCATCATTATAGCCCGTTTATTTCACTACAGAGCAGTGTTGTGATTCACGTTGAAATGCATCATTATAGCCCGCTTATTTCACTACAGAGCAGCGATGTGATTCATATTGAAACGCATCATTATAGCCCGCTTATTTCACTACAGAGCAGCGATGTGATTCGCGTTGAAACACATCATTATAGCTCGCTTATGTCACTACAGAGCAGCGATGTGATTCACGTTGAAACACATCATTATAGCCCGCTTATGTCACTACAGAGCAGTGAAACGTGCTGCAGTGTACCATTGAAATCATCAATGGTCAAAAAAAAAGGATGACCATCGATCGGTAAAAACATTGATAGTCATCCATTGCATAGTTTAACTCTATCGATGGCCAGTGCACTATTGCCATTGATGGCAATGATGGCCATTCCTACCATGTAGTGCAGGGGTGCATCGCTAGGCACATATATACATTTTATCATGTATGTAATATATATGCTAGGTGGATCCCCCAGGGATTGGCAGCACTGTACATATTTGGTGCCATATGGTGCCCGGGAATCAGCATAGGTAAGCCATCACACACTCTTAAGCCTGCCCCTGGACCCGATGATGCAATTTAAATTCTGATCAGGAACGGCTGCTCCAGGCACCCAGTTTTCTACTGACAGCCTCCTAAGGTGGCGAACACAAATGGGGAATAAGTTCTTCGTTTGGGTGCACAAATTACCATTTCGTCCTCTAACCTGGACTTTCAATGGGGTAAGCCGCTATACCTGGCTAAAGTATTTGGGCAGAACAAGTATGATAATGCCTGAGTTACCCTTAAGATAATACAGATGGATGTACAGACTGCATTGTGCATGTGGGCTAAAGGCTGCCAGGTACCTCCAAGTGACAGTGACTGTACTGCATCAGGGCCATACACCTTGGGCAACAACACTTCTCATACACCCCAAGGCCTTGATTACACTTAATGGGAGGTGTGCAAAATGCGTTGGTTTCTCTATAGGCACATATGCGAGCTTTCACTTTCTGAGCAAGCCGCAGATTAGAGTGGAACTTTCTGCCATTGGGTTTGCTACCAATGGTCCATGACTTGCCATTGATGACGGAGGTCATTACCCCATTAATCACTATTTGGTGCTGCCCTCCAGTCCCTTCATCCTCCTTTTCCAATTGGCCTGCTGCTATCATATATGTGCATGTGTTCCAAGACCTGATCTTTCAAAAGCATCAATGGTTTCCATCGATGGAAGCGAAGATGTCCACATCGATGAAGGCCACAGGTTTAAAAAAAATGTGATGTCTTTCAGTAGCGCAGAGCGAATTCACTAAGGAGGCTCCATGCAAAGAGGTGCAGCCCTTGATCTGCGTCATCCCAACCTCAGGGGAGGCAATGTGCAGACTACAGGTGGGCCCCCACCTCTTCATGGTGCAGTAGACTATGCATAGGCAAGGGGTGCCGGGTGTGCCCCCTAATGACCAGCTCCCCACTTACTCAATCTGACAGGCAGCGGCAGGGAGCCGGTACCCCAATCTGTCCACGGTGACCAAATCCGCATTGTAAGAGACAGACACTAGAGGTCGGCACTGTCAGAGGTGCGCAGAGCACCCAGCACAGTGCTATCCGGAAGTGCAGATTCCGGTAGCACTGGGGTGCTTTTAAAGGACTAGGCAACGAGCAGTCCCCTTGGCAACGAGCATGTAAGTCCCCCCTAGTAATGAGTATGTAAGTCCCCTGGCCAATGAGCAGTCCCCTTGGCAATAAACATATACATCCCCTCTAACAATGAGCATGTAAGTCCATTTGGCAATGAGCATGTAACTCCCCCTTGGCAATGAGCATGTTAGACCCCCTAGCAATAAGTATGTAAGTCCCCTCGACAATGAACATGTAAGTCCCCTTGGCAAAGAGCAGGTAATGTTCCCCAGGGCAATGAGCAGGTAAGTCCCCTTGGCAATGAGAATGTAAGTCCCCTTGGCAACAAGCATGTTGCTCCCCATGATAAATTCTGAAGCCCATATACATAAATAAGTGACCATCTATTTTGTTTGTATTGATGCGCAGTAGACGGTGATAGACACACCCAGTAGGTGGTGATAGACACGCCCACTAGGCGGTGATAGATACGCCTCTCCATTCTTGCACCACTTATAAAATAGTCTGCACACGGGTATGAGGCTATGGCACCATGCATCGTGTCAGAGCCTACTGCACATGCGTAAGTCCCCAAAAACATGGCACTCGCCATTGAAGACAAAAATTCCTTGGCTGACATTTTCTCATCAAATTTATTTGGTACTTTCTCATCTCTGCGGCCACCGCTTACGCCAGTTGTCTTAGCCGCTTTCAGAGTACTATCATCGTCCCCTCGCGGGCTCCCTTCGCTTCGTGCTCAGAGGCTCAGCTTCCCTCGCCACAACTTTACTAAGGGTAATAGATGGGGGCGTGGACCCAGCAGGGTGGTGGTGCGCAAAGATTCCTACATAAATTCCGGTGGCCGCAAAGATGAGGAAGTACCGTGTTTTCCCCCCGGGATGGCGACTCTGGTGAGGAAGGGTGAGCATGAAACCATGGGTGCAGTGCACAGTGGTGTGGGCCCCCTGGACCCAGGTGCCCATGTGCACCACACACGTTGCACCCATTATAGAAATGTCCCAATCTGTTTATTATCCAATGACCTGTGGATGATGCTCTGTATCACTGTCTATTAAAATACTAATTAGGATGTTTCTGACGACAAATAGATAAATAGAAGCGGTCCTGCAGCTGCACCACCCTCACAGGCAGGTGCCATGTACTCCATCACTGAGGACTGGCACTACACGCTTCTTCCTGCTGCCGGGACACACACGGGTGTACACGCTGCTGTCACCCTGAGTCACCTCAAGCACATGTCGTCCCCAGGCTCTGCCACCACCACCTTCCACCTAGGGTAGGAGATGGGAGGGGCCAGCGGCGGCCCCACCCTCTTTCCCCGCATTCCCGAAATTCCACGCCGCCGACGTCACGCCAGGCAGACCGAGGCACGGAGCTGTCAATCACACGCCGATGCCGCGCCCCTTCTTACCTGAGCGCCGCCCCTCCCTGGCTGCGCTGTCCCCGCCTCTCCCGGGTGTCTGACACGCCCCTGGCCCCGCCCCGCAGCTGCATCCCTTCTCCCCAACCTGTGGCCGCGTCCTGATACCTATCATCCCCCCGCCGCCGCCGCTGCTACCACAGCCAGGAAGGAAGGAAGGAAAGGGAGGGAGGGAGGGAGGAGGAGAGCAGCGGGAGGGGAGGCCTGCCCTGCGGATTCGCAGCCATTTGGATTTCCCATCCTCCTGATCCCTGGAGCGGAGTGCAGGACAGTGAGGGCGGGGGGGATACAGCCCACACACCGGGCTCCCCCATCTGTCACCCGGATCAGGCCCCGGGCCGCTGCAGAGATGATGCCGGTAAGACCCGCAGTGTGCACATAGGAGCACATACTGCTGATGCAGTATGTATGTATGTATGTATGTATGTATGTATGTTTGCAGTGCTATGTGTGTATGTATGTGTGTATATATATATATATATATATATATATATATATATATATATATATATATTGTATCTAATACAGAGCCATCTGTCTGTAGGCAGTGCATGCATTGCAGTGGTTGCTACCCCATGAAGGGCACTGCAGTATCCAGCTGATGGGGGATGTATACAGCCCTTTCCTGTCATTCTGTTCTATTGCTGTTCTATGGATCTGCAGCAGGCACGGGCAGTGTGTGTGGGCCCTGTACATTATGATATACAATGTCTGCGGCCTCCTGCATGTCTTATGTTGCTGCTGACATCCAGGAATGGTTGTTGTGTATTCTATCCATACAGAATAATCTGGGCTGGCACAGTAGATGCACGCCAACAGTGCCATCCAGAAAATCTGGCCTCCCAGGATGGTTGCTGATGCGCCGTGGTTCATCCTCCATCATTCAGTGTTTCTGACATGTGTGTTTACATGGCCGATGATACATTTTGTTGTCTGCTATTACCCTAGTCTCCTGTATAGCTGCCATCCCTAAAGCTGGTTCCTTCGTCTGATACTGTAATACTTGGTTGGCAGGAGTATAACACTGCAGCAGTCAGACCCCACTACACCCACGTACAAGGACACTTGCTCTGAGACACATTCGACCTATATACTGATTAAAAATCTAGAGATACTTGGTGACCTTTCGCTGCATCCGTGGGTGGCCCCTGTCGCTCTGCTCTAAGGATTTCCTTTTTAATTACATTTAGTCCAATTCTTCTTCTGATTACTTTTTGACTCAAGGGGATGTAAAAAATCAATACAGTTAACCATTTGGTCTGTGGTAATAAGCAGCGCCTCTGGCGTGACTTGGAAACCCTTAATGTGCCATTCTTAAACCCTACTGCTCGGGCCTGGACAGGGGTAGCCCAAAATATTATGGAAGCCGATGGACTTGTACAAGCATATTGTATATTGGTGATGTTAGGAGGCGTAATGCTAGGTGACATTCTGTATAACAGTGGTCCTCAAGGACCCCTAGCGGTGCACGTTTTCCAGGTCACCTTGTCAGGTGCAGTCATTGGCCCTTATTCTGATTGACTCGCTTGGATGCGAATTCGCATCCTTAGCAAGTCACCCTAACCCCGCCTTGCTAATGGTTAGCCGGCGCCACCCATTTGCAAGCGGGATTCTTTGGCAAGGCTTGTGAATGGATGATTTACATGAACATCCATTCGCATGCCAGTGGGAACCTCCCCCATCTTTCGATGGTAGCCGACCATGGAATGATGGTAAAGGCGCAGGCATATGTAAGGGTGGGTCAGACCACTCTTACATATGTGTGTAGAATTGCAGGGAATTGGGTGGGCGGATGACATCCAGTTATGTCAGCTGTCCGCCCCCCACACTCGTGCATCATGGACGCCCAGTATTTTGATGGGAACGCCCATGAAACATTGGGTGCGTTCACATATGCTAATAGACCAGCCCAGCACCCTTCCACTCTGTGCACCCGGCGAACAGACTTTTTGCCAAGTTTGCACGCACACAGCGTATACACATGCGCAGAAATGCTGCTGTGTATGCGCTTACGCAAAACAGCCCCCATGCGAACGAGCGCCCGCTGCGAATGAGCCAGAATAAGGGCCATTATTCACTGACTCATTATTCACTGACTCATTATTCACTGACTCACTGTGCGTGGAGACCTGGTAAACGCTGTTGGGGGTCCTTGAGGTCCGACGTTGAGAACCACTGCTGTATAGGGACGCATGGTGAGGGCCAGATGTCAGCGGGGAAGTTGTGTTTTCATTGTTTGTGGCTACCCGCTGTGTTCCCCAGGACTTCTGTTTGGTGGGGGCACCTGTGATGGGCCAGCTTCCATGCTGTATCATCAAACAAGGCTGTGTTGCAGCCATCAGAGTACAGTTGTGTGGCCGGGGATTAGTACAGACAACAACACTGTGTGATGTGTAACGCAGGCTGTAATAAAATCTGCTGACATTCCACCCCGGACACCTCACACGCTGGATTTTTGGGAGGATGATGCCAGGCCGTTGAGTCATTACCAGCGTTGCATTCTGATTGTTTTACATGCATATAAACGCCAGGTGTTATTGACGTGATTACATCCCTTTTGTACTGTACATATGATTAATGTAAGAAAACGAGGTAACGCGCCGTTCTCCATGTGACTATTTGTAGCCGTTCGTTCATTATTTCCTTGCAGAGCATTTGGACGTCTTACGTTTGGGGGGTGGGACTGAGAACAGATGAGCGTAATGTTCTATCCTGTGTTTCTTCCTCAGCAAATCCGTCCAGAATACTTGTGGTAAAACTATATCATAATTCAAACCCAAATGATGTTGTAATAGGACGTTTGCCCATCAAATGTCATTAAAAATAATCCTAAGCCCCGTGAGTATGGTGTCCCCGTTTTCTGTCATTATGGTGGTGTTCCAAGGGCTGCTGGACACGCCCCCATTCCCTCTCCTGTGAACAAGAGCAATGACCAGTCCCTCCACCACTGGACACCGCCACCCACTGAGGGCAGTAATGGGCCCGATTCAGACCTGATCGCTGGGCTGCAAATCTGCAGATGCCAGCGATCAGGTAAACTCGCTGGCTTTGTTTGGATGGTTCGCACATGCACGGTTGTTCGATAATTGCTCTTGCTCTGAATTTGCAGCCGGCAAACTGGTCTGAATTGGACCCAGTGTCGGAAAGCTGAAATTAACACCGTTGGGAGGTATGGATAAATAACTAGAAGCTTATTGGTTGCTATGGGCAACTTCTGCACATTAGGTTTCAGACGTCTCTCCATAGGGGTAAGTCTACAGCGGAGAAGGCCTTGGAGAGGGAGAAACTTCCAATCAGCCTATAACATGGCAGCTAAAAGCGGATTGGCTGGTCCTTCAGCTCTATAGTGCCTATAGAAGCGTAGAAACAATAAGTGTGGCTGGAAGGAAGTAGCTCCGCCATTGATGCAGAGCCATCTTAACGCATGGACACACTGGGCCGTTGCCTATCTTCCCACAATTCTAGTGTCCTTCAAAAAGAGGCAGGTGCTGGTCATCCAATCAGAGCAGTAAGGCAGCCTTCTCTACCTGCCTCCCTGCCTGTGGTATGTTTTTTTTAATTGGTCCCCATGAATGAGATGTGTAAGGGCCCCAGTGTATTGCTTTGCCCATGGCCTTTAATGTTGTTAAGGCGACCCTGCCTTGATAGTCTGATTACTTGATTGGAGAGCGCTGAGTTGGTCTTTAGGACCCCCCCCTACCTAAAGGTCCCCCCCTACCTAAAGGCCCCCATACACTAGAGGGATGCAGCAATGATTTGACTTGAAAAGTTCCATATAATATACGATTAACCTCCTGTTCTGATCGGATGTGCGTCCACCCGGAACATCAGGAGGATCTGTGATATCCAGCAGCCATGACTGGGATCACATAGGGTACATCGCATGCTGTATCCTGCATAATTGTATGGGTGCCGATAGGGGTTGTAGTCTCATATCTGATTAAGTTCTGACCTTCTCTAGAAGAATCTCAGGAGTATTTGAATGTTTTATTTTTTCAGCTTTTTACTGTTTCTATGGTAACAAAGTGGATCGTAGTTCCAATCTCCAGCTGATGGTTTATTTGTATAGGTATGAGGTATTTTGTGTGCCTTTGCGGTAATTTTGATATTTTACTATTTATGTATAACCTATTACATTGGGGTGATGCAGACCTGTTCTCTCTATTCGTGGATAAAAGTAACTCTATACTTACTGGACGGAGATGACTGCAAAGTGGGCGGGGGCTGATGTCATGTGATATCAGTCACAGCGGTACGCCCTTTAAATGCTGGGCATTTCCTCTGCTTTTGCCCCCGCCTACCCACTATTGAGCGACCGGCCTGGCGCGTATGATACTCGCTGAATCCATTACCTTCTGGAGTTGCCCCTATATTGCTCCGTGTGTAGGGGCCGTAGCTGTGCACTGCGCCTTGCTTCACTATTGCCCGGCGATTAAGATACTGGATAAATCTAGTTAATCGCTGGTCACTGGAGAACACTTTGCCCTGATAGATCGCTCAGCGCTGACAGATTGCTGTGCGCTCAGCGATCTTGCAGAGCATCCTACATTGCTCAGATCGCTCAGCAACATCTCCCCGTGTGTAGGCTTCTTTAGAGTTTCACACGTTGTCCACATTAACCCCGCGTCGTCTTTTGTTTATGATACATACATCCGCATTCCCTTCATGAAGCTGAACAAACTGCAGGTAAATCATCCATCAAGGTTGGTAGTTCCCTCTTCAGCGCTATAATTGCTCTGGTATAATTGTTTTACAACTCGTTTAAAATACCTGTAGTTAATTCTAGTGCTGCCCCCATGCAGTTCTGCAGCTTACAGGTCATTAGGTCACAACGACACGTCAATCAATGTGACATTATCTATGTTGAAAGTAAATTTGAGGAACATTATGTTAAAAAAAATAAGTGTTTCATGTAGTAATTGTGTATTAACAGGAGGCTGCAGGGAGAAAGCTCTGGGACACTCAACTGAATGGTTTATGGAAGTACAAATTACTTCCAGCAGCTCAGGGCAGAGCGGACGGTGCAATGTTGTCATTATTACCTGACAGCCCTGAGGTCCTGGGTTTGATTCCCACCGCAGCCCTAATTGTGTGCAGTTTGTATAGTCTCCATGTGCATGTGTTCTTGCAGGCGCTTAGTCTTCCTTCCACCATCCCAAAATATACCAGTAGTGGTAGGTTAATTGCCCCCCCAAATTTTTTTTAACCATAATGTGTCCAGGTATATTTTTGACCTGAATGGTGACACAGTTGACATGGATACTGAAACCTGGTGCCGCGTCCCCTTGCGTGGCTCGGTGCACTTGGCATGCTTCAGGCTCGCTGCACTCGGCACACTATTTTGTTCTCCCAGCATGCCCTAGTGGATGGTAGGGCATGAAATACCACCTGTCGGCGAATGTCGGCTCAAAAAACAATGATAAACCCCCTGTCGATCTTTTGACTGTCAACTTAATGCTTGTGCCGACCTTTCAGCATGTCGACCCAATGATTGTAATCCGTACTAAGTCTTGGAGAGAGAAAGTGGACAGAGCAAAAATACCAGCCAATCCGCTTCTGCTGTATTTGAAAAATAACAGTATCTGATTGGTTGGTAATTGGGGTCTGATTCAAGGGAAGGGAAAATAGTGACAGAAAAAGCGTATACATTGTAAACGCAAAGCAACCAGAGCCTGACTGACTGCAAACTGGCGTTTGGGGGTGGTAATTGTCCGCAGGCGTGCCCAAGGCAGTTTAAGGGAGGTTGCATGATGTTGGCGCCGTTCTCTGTTGTTGGAGGGTCAGACTTACTGGTAAATCATTAGATGGCTCAGGAACTGTGTATGGATTATGGTTAGCGATGGATCCGTTCGCAATTCACTCGCAGATTGACTCATAGACTTCTGAAACTCTGCAGATCAGGGATCTGGTCTGAATCGGTACCTTAATCTCCGTCCACTGTATCTTTCTCCAATGCTTAGTAAAAAGACCCAATACATTATAAGTTGCTTGTGGTAGGGAATATAGATCCTGAACAGCCATATATTCCCTGTCATGTGCTGCAAACTATTCACTACATGATTTGGCGGCGGTTCTAACAAAAGAGTTCAGTATGTCTAGTTGAAGATCATTGGTCATACAGATGGTGTAATGGTTAGCATTACTGCCTCACAGCACTGAGACCATGGCCCTAACTGTGTGGAGTTTGTATGTTCTCCCCGTACTTGCCTTTGTTTCCTTCGGGTACTCTGGTTTCCTCCCACATTCCAAAAATATACCGGTAGGCTAATTGGCTTCCAACAAAATTAACCCTAGAATGTCTGTGTGTGCGTGTACATGTGGCAGGTGATATAGAGTGTAAGCTCCACTGGGGCAGGGACTGATGTGAATGTTCTGATATTCTCTGTACAGCGCTGCGGAATACGTGTGCACTATTTAAGAAATGCACCCCACTTATTCAACGATGAGTGGGGTGCATCATCATGTCTCTGAAATTTCGTATAATGTTTTATACTCCCAATCCTGACTGAAAATGGTCCAGATCGGCAAATCGAGCATTTTTAACAGGTTTCATTTTGCCCAAACCACTGACGCCGCCGGTTAATGATCGTCGGAGATGGCTGCAATAACCATGTTGGAACGTTACAATTCCCCAACCCCACCATGGCACATAGCAGTGATATACTGCAGATATCAGGCGTCAGAAGTTTTATTGGGCTTTTCCTTTCCCCCCCCCAGTGCATATGGATGTTCAAGCCCCAAGGAGAGTTTAGGGATGGAAGTAGGTCCTGTGGGAGACCAGTAATATAGGCTAGACCAGGCATGGCCATGCTGTTGTGAAACTACACATCCCAGCATGCCTTGCCATAGTTTTAGCATTCCCTAATAGCAAAACTGTGGCAAGGCATGATGGGACTTGTAGTTTCACAACTACTGGAAGGCCACAGTTTGCCATGCATGGGCTAGACGTGGTCACAGCTGATAACAGGAATTCCACAGAATCCCACCTGTGTCCTGCAGACATGGGACGCCTCGTAGCCAGCCGCAGCCCCCTTACCCGAGGTCACATGTCTCAGGGTGACTTTGTTACCCCTGTTGGGATTCTCTCCGTCCGCCGGTCATCTGTATGTAATATATAGAATGAAGTTGCTGACATCATACATGGCGTCCACACCAGCACTGAATAACTGTCATTTAGTAGATTTAATTAAAGATAATTATTGTATTTTAACAGTAATGAATTATTAAGTGTTTTATAGGTTGAAGTGTTATAAATGTGACCAGAACTGAGGTGTGACCGCTGACACTATGACATGACGGACTGGAAATGTAGCCTGTTCATTTATGGTTTTTGCGTTACATTATTACTGGTGCTGATGTCCCTTTATGCTAGGTACACACCAGAATGATCCTGAGACGATTGTACGATGGTTGCACAATCTGCACACGATCCGATCAGGATCTGTACCCAGTTGAATGGATCTTGTACAGATCCTGACTGCAGCAGGTGGGATCTCCAAACGAACAGCGGGGACGCGCATCGGAACGGAATTGGATCTAAAACAGGCCAAACCCTGCCCAATTTACATACAATTGGTTGAGATTGCATTGAAATTGGGGAAATTGAGGCCAAATCGTTCTGGTGCGTGTCTAAATCTGTATATAGCGTTGTACTTTTTATCATTTTTTTCTTTCTTTCTTTGTCATTTATATCTTCTGTTGTACTTTGTGTGTACTTTTAATTCAGTTTTATTGGATTTTTACTAAAGAAAGCACAAAATAAACAATTTTTTTTGGGAATGTGTATAATCATACACAGGTGAATTATCCACAGATAGAAATTCTCAATGCTTGATCTGTAAAGGTGCACCCACACCTAATGTTTGCCGAGGGGTGCTGGCATCGGCAAGCGCATAAACACACTTGTTGCAGAGAAACGACGAGGGGTGTGTGTGTGAGTGATGCTGAATTCCGCAGAATGTATCTTGTTAACAATCCGCTCCCTTATCTGTACATGCACAGAGGACGTAGGAGACCATTAATGGTCTGTGGGAACACACATTGGCTGTCGCTGGGCGATAAAATGAGCGATATCGCTCGGAAGGGCTAAAATGAGCGATATCGCCCAGTGTACACAGGGATTTAGAGCTACTTGAAGGATGAGGTTGAAG
The DNA here is from genome assembly GCF_055691185.1 of Crinia signifera. NCBI lineage: Eukaryota > Metazoa > Chordata > Amphibia > Anura > Myobatrachidae > Crinia > Crinia signifera. The sequence continues at coordinate 83,247,075 of NC_139228.1, read as the reverse complement.
ACCACTGGTTTATTCCTCTGTCTCACAGAGCTTTTGACCCGTGTTGCGGCTCAGCGTGCATCGGTCCTTGGAAAGTAGCTCTGGTTGATATAGCAAGGTTGACAATTGGAAATGACCCAGGTTACGTTGGCATAGTGAATCGGTCATACAGGTCATTAGACCCGGGTCATGTTCATACGCCATGGAGATCTGTCTTTCCATTGGTCGGGAATGATGTGACCTTCAGCAGTAGAGTTCCGCCAGACATGTGCATTGTGAATGGCTCCAACCTGGGAATAACCCGGGGCGGTGCCACGTTGTGAAAGTGGTCTGGCCATCTTCCAAATCCCAGGTCAAACCCAGGACTTTGGTGTGAAAGTGTTATACGTTAGGCTGGGAACAGACTATGCTGAAAGATTCACTGAATGGCAGATCGGGTGTGGTACAGGAATCCTGACAGTTGGGATCCTGACAGTCATTAGCCCGACATCGGGATCCCGACTGGCCGGACTCAGACAGCATGGCAAGCGCAACAAAGCCCCTTGTGGGCTCGCCACGCTGCAGGCACGGTCACTCACTACGCTCGCCACCTATTCTATTCTCCCTTTATGGGGCTCGCGGACCCCCACGAGGGAGGATTGCCGGTGGCCGTTGGGAACCCGTACGTCGGTATTTTAACAGTCGGGATCCCGGCGTCGGGTAAATGACTGTCAGGACCCGGTCCGGCACCCGGCAGATCTGCTGTCGTAGCGGCCAATCGGCGGATCCATATGCCTGTGCAGATATCACACGGACACCCCTGTGACTGAAGCCCTTGCAGCCAGTGCACGGGATCAGTGGGTTGCCTTTATTACGTTTACGTTTGCAAAATATATTTTCATCCACTGGTGAAGGCATCCACCAATCATCCACTGGTGAAGGCATACCCACCTGCGAAAATCCACCAATCTGCTTTCAATATGTCCTTCGCTGCTTGAATGAACAATATATCGTTCTAATGTGTAACCAGCCTTATGCTGGATACACACCAGATCGATTTGGACTCAATCTCCCCAATTTCCACACGTCTATTGACTGATTGTATGTAAAACGAGCAGAATTGGGTATGTTTTCAATGCGATTCCGATCTGACGCGCATCCCTGCAGGTCGTTTGGCCGCTCTGGAGATTTTACCTGCTGCACTAAAGATTCTCATCTGCATTGGATTGGTACCTATCGTGTACTCAAATCCAATCGTGCGCCATCGTATGACTTCAAGGAAATCGCTCACAATCGTCGCACTATCGTGGTCGTTCTGGTGTGTACCCTACATTAAGGCTCCTGTGCACTAGTCTGTCAGGATCGAGTTGAAGAATCATCGGAAATTGGATGTGTTTGACACCTGATTCCAAGCACGGTCCCGTGCGCTTCGGATGGGATCCCAAGGTCCTACCTGCAAGCAGGTCCGACCTCTGACTTTTACCCCCCTCCCTGTGGCAGGGTCACATGCAATACACCCAATATGAAAGGACTCCATGCAATGTATCAAGGGGATCGGATGGCCATACACTGACAAGAGTTGAGTTTTTGAGCCGACATGTGCCGACAGGCGGTATTTAATTCCCTACCATCAACTATGGCGTGGGAACGTGGTGCACTTAGATCGTGTCCATGTCGACTATGTTGACATTGGGGAAAACCTTTTCACTGCCGACCTATTGCTTGTGTCGACCTTCTGACCCTATCTACCTTACCCATATCAAACTATTTCAGATGTCGACGTAATAACCGTATTCCAGGACAACGGTTTTGAGATGGAAGTTTCCAAAGAGCATTTGTGTCTGTCCTAAGGATGTTCGTGCTTTTGTCTCCCTCAGAGAACTGGGCAGCCATTGGTTGTTTGCATCCTGCCATTCATCCCTCACAATGCGTCACTACCTGGGCGATGACTCTTCCAGATGTCTCTTTTGTTTAAGACGCATACAGGAAGCCGCTCCAAACAAAAATATGCCAAGAGGAAAATTCCAGTGCCCGTTCCGCTGTATGAGTAAGCACTATGGCAGAACAAGGCCGTAAATGCTTGTTCTGTTCCTATGCCCTGTAGCTGCTACGAGTGGCGCTGGCGCTAGGTCCCTGTTGCCGGCTGGGGATTTTTTTAGTTTGTTATCTCGCTCCTCATTATCTTTTAAATAGTCCGCTCGCTACGGACTTATTCTCTAAATAATGGATTTTTGTGAGAATCCCATTTTAGCAAAGACTATTCCTGTCACCCAGTCTGAAAATGGCTTCTTTTGTTTGGTTTTCAGATCTTGTCCCATTTTCTTTATTTTGAATCTATTATTTGGGACTATTTTTCTTTATTTGGATCACCAATGTAAAAGACTGTGCCAAATGTTATGCTAAATACTGTGAGGTAAATATCCTAAAGATTCAAAAAATAAAGAGATGGGCGACCATTCAGATTCTGGGCGAGAGGTACTAAGCTTGAAAAGTGATAAAATGGAGAGTGATAAACCACCAGCCAATCAGCTCCCACTTGTCATTTTACAAACACAGCCTGACATGGCAGCTACAAGCTAATTGGCTGGTGATTTATCACTTTTTGAGGTTAGTACATCCGGCTCAATGTCTATGATTCCCCCCCCCAGTGTTCTGTACAAGAGTGACTTTACTATGTTCCTGCTGCTCCCTCCGCCAGTGTTATGCGGAATGAGCTGATAACGGCGTCTGTTTTACGCCGGTTTAGCGGAACCGTGATGGCTTCCTGAGATTAGGGATCGTTCATTATTCTCTTGCCTGACTGACGTCCTCTGTGTAGCGGCCAAACTGGAGTGACGCATCTAACTCCACACACACGCATCTAACTCCACACACACACAGCTAACTCCCAGACGGCGCTGTAAAAATAGATGTGGATATAGATGTGGATCTCATTTATAACGGCCAAATGGCAAAATGATTGACTAAATAGTAATACAAATGTTAAACATGAATTTAAAAAAAGTCACTCACGAGAACATGTAAAAACAATATAGACTGGTAACATCCCATCCGATATACTGAGTATATACTTGAACCAGAGAACGCGGTTAGTTCAACAGTGTCCAGGTCGTCAGTCAAAAGGCCGACACACAAAGGCTTTTCATGTTTTTCTCTTCTTCAGACTCTGTAAACCTTCATAGACATATACACACCTTAAAAACCTAATGTCAACATTTTTTTTGCTTGTGTCAACTTTTTAACCATGTCAACCCAACGCATAGGGACATTTTTTCATGTGTCGACCTTTTCCATGTCTAATGTTTACGGTTGACCTTAGTTGTGTCGACCTTATAACCCTACGGCCACGGTAGGACTCCAGTGTAGTAAGTACTGTTGGTACCTAACCAGTGGATTTCTACTGACCTGTACATTGGGCACTAATGGGACCCACGTTATTTATATGTTCTCATGAGTGACATATTTTATGTATATTTTTTGTCATTTTTTTTTCTTGATTTCTTAAATAATTTTTGTTATTATTATATATTGTTTGCTATCATCCATAAGGTACAATACTATTCCCTTTTGTTCCCCCTTAATAATCATTGCCCAAACGCACTTCTAAAATGACCTGTTAGATTTTTGAGGCAAATCTCTTTGTGACTATTGTTAATAAGATGTAGATGTGTTGACACCATAACAGAGGCATACGGTACTTATGAAGGAAAGGGGCAGAGGTACATATGGGGAGGGGGTGGTGTAAAATAAGTTGTAAGATTAGGACAACTAAGGTTATTTCAATTGGGTAATTGAGGAACTGTTTGGTGATGCACTTCCTGTCTCAGGGTATATAAACCTTGCTTGAACACAGTGTGGTACACCTTTGAAAAAGTTGTCCGAGGACGACGAAATGCGTCAGTCCACACTTTTTTGTTGGATTTGTACCCTCTTGATACCCACTTGGACCAGCTCTCCACCATCTTCTGCTTATTTGGATCCCCATTATTTTATTTCGCCTACTGGGTAATCAGATAGGGGACACCACCACCTGCTTACAACTATGATCTATAGAATATGTTGGTGATCATTGTATTCTTATTAAATTAATTTTTATATGTGATACCCAATTGATCAGATTTTATTAGTGATTATTTAAATATTTTGTCTATTAAATATATTACTATCGAGCGCTCCACCACTGTTTTCTCAGGAGGTGGAGGCAGTCACACTGGGAGAGAGGGTCCGAGGCGCACAAATAACCCAAGTGTACAGGGAGAAAGGGCCATTTAGACTATCCCGGGTCCAGCAACCCGGGAATCCGACCCAGCATAAAAGAAGTGTGATTCCCAGGTCGGACCCGGGTTGCTGGGCAGTGTGAACGGGTAACCTGGGTCGAGCGACCCGGGTCCCATTCACTTCTGTGGAGGAGGCACCTGGCATTTGTGATGAGAAAGGGGTATAACTGATGATTCATGGAAGGTCGAAACAAGCATTAGGTCGACCGTTGAAAGGTTGACATGAGTTTTTCACGTTTTTTTGCGAGCCAACGTGCCGACAGGCGAAATGTCTATTGGCCATTGGAGGACGCCGGTTTTCCTCCTCTTACCTGTACGTCTGGAAGATGAATCCTCATATCCGGATAATAAAGTAATGTATTAACATATGTACCAATGAAAGGGTCCTATACAGTACATAGCTTACAGACTACAGGTAGGAAAGACGAAAGGTCCTATGTGTAGTCATTGTCCCTACACTATGCTATACAATAAGATCATGGCCTTGTGATCGTGATTTATGTATGTGCTGAACAGCCGCCCTAAGCCAATATCAGGCTTTCTGTTTCCTTATTACTGTAAAAAGGCTTTACACGGTCAGTTCCCATTATACAACTAGTACACACTGTGCTGCAGCTTCTGCAAAACATATTGTTCCACCCTTCGCTTTCAATGTCCAGTGATGTTCCCTTATAGCCGCCTTCTGTGCTTTGCAGCCAGGTCCTTTGTTCTTCTGTTCTAGCCGCCTTCTGTGCTCTGCAGCCAGGTCCTTTGTTCTTCCGTTCTAGCTGCCTTCTGTGCTTTGCAGCCCTGTCCTTTGTTCTTCCGTTCTAGCTGTCTTCTGTGCTTTGCAGCCAGGTCCTTTTTGTTCTTCCGTTCTAGCCGCCTTCTGTGCTTTGCAGCCAGGTCCTTTTTGTTCTTCCGTTCTAGCCGCCTTCTGTGCTTTGCAGCCCTGTCCTTTGTTCTTCCGTTCTAGCTGTCTTCTGTGCTTTGCAGCCAGGTCCTTTTTGTTCTTCCGTTCTAGCCGCCTTCTGTGCTTTGCAGCCAGGTCCTTTTTGTTCTTCCGTTCTAGCCGCCTTCTGTGCTTTGCAGCCCTGTCCTTTGTTCTTCCGTTCTAGCCGCCTTCTGTGCTTTGCAGCCCTGTCCTTTGTTCGTCTGTTCTAGCTGCCTTCTGTGCTTTGCAGCCATGTCCTTTTGTTCTTCTGTTCACGCTGCCTTCTGTGCTTTGCGGCCAGGTCCTTTGTTCTTCTGTTTACGCTGCCTTCTGTGCTTTGCGGCCAGGTCCTTCATTTTTCTAGCGGCCTTCTGTGCTTTGCAGCCAGGTCCTTTTGTTCTTCTGTTCTAGATGCGTTCTGTGTTTTGCAGCCAGGTCTTGTTCTTCTGTTCTAGCCGCCTTATGTGCTTTGCAGCCAAGTCCTTTTGTTCTTCTGTTCTAGCTGCCTTCTGTGCTTTGCAGCCAGGTCCTTTTGTTCTTCTGTTCTAGATGCCTTCTGTGCTTTGCAGCCAGGTCCTTTGTTATTCTGTTCTGTGCTTTGCAGCCATGTCGTTTTGTTCTTCTGTTCTAGCTGCCTTCTGTGCTTTGCAGCCAGGTCCTTTGTTCTTCTGTTCTAGCTGCCTTCTGTGCTTTGCAGCCAGGTCCTTTGTTCTTCTGTTCTAGCTGACTTCTGTGCTTTGCAGCCAGGTCTTTTTGTTCTTCTGTTCTAGCTGACTTCTGTGCTTTGCAGCCAGGTCTTTTTGTTCTTCTGTTCTAGCTGCCTTCTGTGCTTTGCAGCCAGGTCTTTTTGTTCTTCTGTTCTAGCTGCCTTCTGTGCTTTGCAGCCAGGTCTTTTTGTTCTACTGTTCTAGCTGCCTTCTGTGCTTTGCAGCCAGGTCTTTTTGTTCTTCTGTTCTAGCTGCCTTCTGTGCTTTGCAGCCAGGTCTTTTTGTTCTACTGTTCTAGCTGCCTTCTGTGCTTTGCAGCCAGGTCATTTTGTTCTTCTGTTCTAGCTGCCTTCTGTGCTTTGCAGCCAGGTCATTTTGTTCTTCTGTGCTTTGCAGCCAGGTCACATGTAGGAGTAAATTCACTAAAACTTATATAGCAACGAAACAGATTTTGTCATTTCTAGGATTGCCTCCTGTTCCAGTAACTATTGGATAGAAATTCCTGAAAAGCAGAGACTGTTGCATAAAGCACAGACTATGTAGATGGTATAGGTGGTATAATTCCCAAAGAAAAGTGCAAATCATTCATTCCTCACACTCCATCGTCTGTGTTTGTTGTGTTATTAATAGACAGGTAAGGTTACTTAGCACAGCTATAAATATGGAGTCAGCATGGAGCGGTCACAGGACTTGTTGTTATGGAAGGAATTTGAACAAACTGGATGTATTAGTTAGACGTCGGTCCAGTCAGAGGCGGAACTGCCACTGCTGCAGCAAATGCATTGCGCTGGGCCCCTGACGACTAAGAGGCCCACTGCTGCCCAAACCAGCACAAAGTTATCCCCTGGCCCTCCCACAAATCATTTTGAGCAATGTTGAATGAATGGCCCAGTACAGGGAGCAGAGTAGTCCGCACTGTGTTCCTGCCTCCACCAAGGTACATAACCCCTGTTATCTGCACTGCGCAGGACCTGCCACTTTACCCCTCTTTCTCCCTCTCACCCACTGCCATCTTGCATATTGTGAACTGGAGTTCGGGTGGCGGCAGGGGCTCGGGCCATTCTATATTTTTGCACCTGGGCCCACAACCCACATGTTCCACCACTGTGCCCAGTTTATCAGAACTGAATTCTAATTCAATGTTAATAAATGCCATTCCTTGTTTGCACTTCTGTGGGACAGCCGAGTTCGACAAAGTACATTGTATTTCCCCATAAAACGATTCTTGTAGTTCTGCATATTAGACCTTATTCTGCTTCACTCGCAAAGGCAAATTCATTCTCAAATGGACAAAACCATGTGGACGGCAGGTGGGGCAGATGTGACCTGTGCAGAGAGAGTTAGATTTGGGTGAGTTATTTTGTTTCTGTGCAGGGAAAATACTGACTGCTTTATTTTTACACTGCAATATAGATCTCACTTTGAAGTCAAACCCCACCCAAATCGAACTCTTTGCACATGTTACATCTGCCCCACCTGCAGTGCAGCATTGTTTTGTCCATTTGAGAATTAATTTGCCTTTGCGAGTGAACCAGAATAAGGGTCATTGTACATTATTATCCTGGAGTCTGCTGCTCAAAGTGAAGATTCCAGGTCTTTTTACTTTTGGAATATTTTCTGCCGCCGCAGTGTTCCCTGTGCCAAGGGTATCCATTGCACAATAGATCTTGCCTAGCGCTTGCTTGCCTAATTAGGCGAACCGTAATCCAGCGTATCATGGAGCTGTCACATCCATGGCCTGCTTAGTGTCCTTATCAGCGCTTCAGAGCTGCACCAATCTCCAGACACCAACAGTCTGGGAGCTCAGTCCGCCTGCACACCTTCCCCTTACTGGACTCCTGGGCTGCTCGCTGGACCGTCAGAACCCAAACTTTCCCCTGGATGAGCTCCTCCATCCTCCGAAAAAAGACACATGAAGAATTTTTTCACAATGATCCTGCAGAGTCTTATAAACAAACCTAAAGACAAGTCCCAGCCTTGTGGCAGGACCGGTGCGAAACCTAACAGGGGGAGAGACAAAGTCATCCTGCAGAAGGTAGGCAAGTCCCGGTACCAGCCGATTACTCTGGCCCCCTGTGTTCTGTTACGCTCTGGACCGAATGCTACCAAGTTTAAGAAACTCAGAAGCTCCTGGCGTGGTAGAGAAGATGGTGATTTCAGGGAGGGGGAGGGATAGAATCTGAAGTATTTTCTCTGAAACACCCATTATGTTATTTAGACTTTCTTTTAGCTTTTAATATTTATTTTAAAATCACTCCTAACCCGTCCCCCCCCCCCCCCCCCCCCCCCAAAATGTGTTGGTAATCCTGGGGATAGTAGAAATGTAATCTATATGCCAGAGTCAGTACAGGAAATGTGATCAATAGCTTCACAAAGCAATGTGGCTCAATGATTTCAGTTCCACATGCATTTCATTTTTGTGTGGTCACTTCTTAGTGTAGTTTCATTGTACTGTACCTGGGCACCTATTTGTGTGGTTTGTGTGTGTGTGTGATATATATATATATATATATATATATATATATATATATATATATATATATATATATATATATATATATATATATATATATATATATATATATATATATATATATATATATTTCACGTGGAGGTTATGGGTTCTATTCCCTCCGTGGCCCTAACTGTGCAGAGTTTGTATATTCTCCTCGTGCTTGCGTGGGTTTACTCCGGGTACTCCGGTTTCCTCCCACAATCCAAAAATATATTGGTAGGTTAATTGGCTTCCAACAAATTTAACCCTAGACTGTCTGTGTGTGCGTGTACATGTGGTAGGGAATATAGATTGTAAGCTCCATGGGGCAGGGACTGATGTGAGTGTATATATTGTTATTTAAATATTTTTTTCACCTGTCCCTTGTAGTGGGAAGGAAGTGTGCGTCAACACTGATATTTAAAACACATAATATATCATAATAAATAAAAATATAAGGTGCAAAATGAATAAATCTATATGTATTATACATGGTAGTGTGCACTTACATGTGGGACTTGGCTGTGTTGCGTTGTGTAACACGTTTATTATTCAGTAACCTAGTTTAATGACCGACCCATTTGTTTCTATGGCACACTTGTATATTTTAGTAACGCCAGGTGTTTGGGGTTTCTAAATTTATTTATTCTGTGATGTTTGTCTGACCGTGAATGTGTTTTATACTGTAACTGTCTTGTGTATGTATGGTGAGGTTTGGGGTTTGGTTGCTTTTATTTAAGCGTTCCTCCTTCGTGTCCCTTCTGCCCACTGCTTCTATGTAGCGCTGTCTGATAGATGTCACTGCGTTGATGGAATCGCACACTATTGTATCCATGGTGATGACTTTTATTTTACTTCCAGCCCATTTTGCACAGTGTTGTGACTTCTAAGCTGTTTTACAGTGTTATGATCGCGTCAACAATTTTCATTTAAAGCTGGATACACAGATGATTTTTAATTCTAACCGATTTGTAGTTTTGAGCCAAATCGGAGTAACTATCGTCCATATCGCCAGTGTGTGCGCACTATTGCGCCCTCCCATCTTCCCATCTGCCAGACTTACAGGTCAATCTGTTGCTATAGTCTACGATTTTCAGCAATTTATTTATTTATTATTTATTATTTATTTGCAGTTTCTTATATAGCGCAGCAGATTCCGTTGCGCTTTACAATAGTAAACAGTGATAAAACAAACTGGGTAACAACAGACAGACTTGGAGGTAGGAGGGCCCTGCTGCAAGCTTACAATCTATAGGGATATAGGAGGGAAACACAAGGACAGGCACCAGTAATAGCATAGCAGTCCCAACAAGTTACAAGTCCAGAAGGGAAGCTATATAATACATAAGTGCCTCAGAGGGTTATGCGTGTAGAACTTAAATATGATAGGCTTGCCTGAAGAGGTGAGTTTTCAGGAAACGCTTGAAAGTTTGGAGGCTAGCGGAGAGCAATAATGATATGCGTACCGTTAACCAAATTTCCTAATGATGCATGATCTATCGTTTGGCCGTTTGTAAGAACGTACCATATCATTTGTTTGACGGAAATCAGGACAACCATTGCGGTATATTTAATATCTTTTTCGAGCAGTGCTGACTGGTTTCCACGTCGCTGGGTTTTTGCAGCGAAGTGGAAACGGCGTGTGTGGCCGCTAAAACAGCAAGACAGCGGGCTCCCTGCATTAGCCACGAGCCTCACTGTTTGAGGTAATCCTCACCATCATCTGACAGCGAGGGTTCCCCCGGAACATTGAGTAGGGTGAGCGGCCGGCGTGGGGGTTAAACGGTGAGGGTCGCTTGTTTTTGGTGATCCCCACCATTTAACCTCCTCGCCGGCCGCATTGAATACTGAACATTGTGTTGCCATTGTACCAGTTTAATTATCCACTACTAGCCACTTTCTTAATGAGGATCTGTGACGTAATCTGAAAATGAAGAAGAAACATGTATTCCAATACACATGCTCATCTGAGATCTTGGTGGCCATTTTGGGATAGGTCAGGAAGTCTCCCCTTATTGGAACCCAGCTTTAGTGCCCTTTTTTTCTTTATTTTTTTTGTCAAATACGAAATGTTATCATGACAGAATTTTAATCTACTGCTAATTATCTACTATATTCTTCTTTTTTGAGATGTATTGTCAGAGCCCCTTTTTTATTGTGCCAGTTTATTCTGGCCCCTAGTGGGTGTGGACAAAACATCCTGTAGTGTAGCCAATCAGATCATCCCAGCAGAAAGTAAGGATTGTAGGAATAATAGTGTTAACGAGGACAGCGCTAAATGTGGGGAGGAGTAATGGGGGCAAGAGGGCAGCTACAGACTAGGAGGGGCAGCAAAATAAATACCCCTCCCTCTCCATAAGAACAATGATATGAGGCTGCATTTACCCTGATGCTAGGAGATACATTTTTTGTTTTTGTTTTGGGAGTGTGGAAGGAGAAACCCGAGTCATGGAAACCCACAAAAACATGGGCCCTTATTCAGATCTGTTAGCAGTTTTTAACAAATTTGTTCTTAAAATGGGCAAAACCATGTCCACTGCAGGTGGGGCAGATGTAACATGCGCAGGGACAGGTAGATTTGAGTTAGTTAGAGTTATTTTGTTTCTGTGCAGGGTAATTACCGGCTGCATTATTTTTACACTGCAATTTAGATTTCAGTTTGAACACACCCCATCCAAATCTAACTCTCTCTGCACATGTTACATCTACCCCACCTGCAGTGCAGCATGGTTTTGCCCATTTTGAGAACAAATTTGTACCGCGATCAGTTCTGAATAAGGGCCATGGGGAGAATATATGAACTCCACACAGATAAAGACTCAAGCCCAGGGCTGTGAGGGAGCAATGCTAACCATTACAGCAACCTTGCACAATTTTATTGATCCGTATATTCAGAAGATCTACAACTTACCATAGCAAACCTAATTAGAAAAATTGGTTGTGACCGTGGGGGAGGGGTTGCACGGTCCTGGTTGCATCACTGTTTTGGCCGTACGGGCCCACACTTGGCCCCATTTTCGATGGTGAGGGGTCTGCGCACGTGCAGACCCCCTGTGGGAACGCCTTTGGCGTGGATGGCACTCACCCAGGCATTTGTACGGCAAGCGAAGGGGGGTGCAGCATCAGGGGGACACCCAGCGTTGTATGGGCATCTCCATGAGAATCCCGAACGTTCCCCAGGTATCACCGGCGATCAGCGGCGTAAATTATTCAGTGTAGTCTGACTGTTATTTCCGAAATCATTGGCGACCATCGAATGATTTCTCTCTCCTTTGTCCGCTTGCTGTCGAGGGGATGCGGGTGGCGGGGTGTTCGCTGGGGCGGCAGGTGGCACTCACTTGTTCGCTAGGGTTGCGAGTATACGCAGCAAAACTCCTGTTGACCTTTTGACCCTGTGTCAGCCTTTACAACTCCTTGGCCATGATGGATATATAATCTTGTTGGTTATGACGGGCACATCGCAGTGACCGCATTCTATAATGGCGGGCAGCAGAACCCCTCCATCCTTGGCATTGTTAATCCTCTACATCTGTTTTCTACGACCACCACTGTAGCGAGCGGGCTGCCTGACCAATGTCATTGTGTTCCCTTCCCCTGTTCTGTGTTATGATGCACGAGGAGGAATCCACTCTGGTGACCTAGTTTTTAAGTCTGGAATTCTGTCCGCACCGTTCCACTGACATCGTCCTGTTTAATATTCATAATATCTAACCTGCAGCAAATGTTACCCAGGAATCCCAGCAGGTTGTACACGTGAGCCGACCTGAGTGTTATAGAGGAAGGGGTCACCCTCAGATCCCCTCCCCAGTTGACCTACTGTACTCGGCGTATGAGTGTAATCTCATTCACGTTACAGTTGAATAACTTCATGATAGAAATGTCATTTTAACCTGAATTAAAATGCATCTGGTTGGGTTGAGCCCAATATTGGTGCGGTACGGATTCGTTCATAAGGGGTGACCGCACTGACCGCGCAGCCGCCACTGCAGGGGGCGGGGGGATCAATAGCTGCAGGCACCTGTATGTTAAGGTGTTGGAAATCTATACAGAGATCGCCGTGGTAACAGGAAGCGCCTACTAAATAAGTTGTGTTGTTTTGAATATGAAATCCTGCATAATGCTCACAGCAATGCTTGTTGTCGCAGTCCCAATCCTGTGTGACCAATGATCTACTTCTTTCTATTGCAGACAATATTAACAGTATTTCTTAGCAACAATGAACAAATATTAACTGAAGTCCCAATAACTCCTGAGACAACGTGCCGCGATGTGGTGGAGTTTTGCAAGGAGCCGGGAGAGGGGGCGTGTCACCTGGCAGAAGTTTGGCGCGGGAATGGTAAGCAACTCATTTATTTGACTTTTCATGTTTACAAATGTCTTAAAGGGCACTGCCCCCATATATTTATATCCTCACTTTGTGCAAAAATGAACCGATGAAAACTATATTTGTTCTATGGTTTTACCTGGTTTCTATGACTGTACTAGTTGGTGTGCTGGCAATGCTTATCCATTAGTACAGTTCCGTTGTTTGACTCCCCCTGCCCCTCACCCAAATGCATTCATGTTCTCCCAGGGGGCCAGGTGCACCAAGCTTTTAAAAGGGATACAGTGAAGAGTGATATACAAGTAGCCAATTAGCTCCTAGCTGTCATGTTACAGGCTGGGTTTTAAAAATGACAGTGATGAGCTGTAGTTTATCACTCTCCACTTTTCATAGGCACACTTTGGGAGTTATGCCCCTGTTCCCCTCCTAAAGACAATGGAATCCCCTGCATCTGGGCTCCAGGCCGTGAAGGGGCACCTGCATTGCATGTACAGCTCACAGTGGGATACAAATGTCATCACTGCTCAGTGGCTCTATCCCAGAAGTTGCTATGAGGAACAGAAGGCTCCTGCCTGGTACTCAGCCAGCAATGGAGCACACGCCTCTGCTGTTGCTGGGCTGTGTGATGGGAGTGGACCCACTGGTGGACGCTCCTGAGTCTGAGCCAGTGGAGCAGTAGAATAAATGAGAGCTGGACGAGGAGATGGAGGCAGTCTCTACCCTCCCATTAGTGGAGGACATGAGACAAACACCTCCTGTGCCCCATCTTCCTGCAGCTGCTGCTAGTACGTGTCTGACGGGTACCTGCAGCCGATGTATAGCACAATAACAAAGTGCTTCCTACTCATTGGCTGATATCTGTATGTGAACCAGAAGCAATTCCCAGGTGCGACCATCGGTATGCTGTGGGCTCTCCTGTGATACCAGAACATTGGTACCAGCTGTACCCCCTGATGCCAGCCCTCTGTGTGGTAAGCGGCCATTAGGTCGCAAGTGTCTAGGCCGACACATGATATGTCGACATGCATTTGGTTGGCATGGTCAAATGTCGACATGTAAAAGGTTTTTCATGATTTTTATTTTTAAACTGACTTGTTCCTAGTTTACTATCCCAGTGGGCAAATCTAATAGTGTGCTGGGCGCAGCGAGGCACCGTGCCCAGAGCAGGGCAGTGCAGCACACTTATACGTTGTCTATATCGACATAAACACACGTTTTTTTTTAAACTTGTGGCCCTTTTTACATGTTGACTTTTTGACCATGTCCCTACCCCTGTGTGTGTCCTCTTTGGGGATGGGGGGTAATATGTAATAGTTACTGAGTCCTAGGGGCTGTATCCGCTATGAGCGATGTGCTATTGGAATGTCCTCAGAGCGTATATGCAAATACTAGAGCACTCCCATAACGTTGTGTAGGAAACTGACCGATCTCGCCCTGCTGTAATAACGAGTGAGGCACTTATGTATTATATAGCTGCCCTTCTGGACTTGTAACTTGGTGGGGCTGCTATGCTATTACTGATGCCTGTCCTTGTGTTTCCCTCCTATATCCCTATAGATTGTAAGCTTGCAGCAGGGCCCTCCTACCTCCAAGTCTGTCTGTTGTTACCCAGTTTGTTTTATCACTGTCTACTATTGTAAAGCGCAACGGGATCTGCTGCGCTATAATAGACACTGTAACGTAATCTGCTGCGCTATATAAGATGCTGTAACGGAATCTGCTGCGCTATATAAGACGCTGTAACGGAATCTGCTGCGCTATATAAGACACTGTAATGGAATCTGCTGCGCTATATAAGACACTGTAACGGAATCTGCTGCGCTATATAAGACACTGTAACGGAATCTGCTGCGCTATATGAGACACTGTAACGGAATCTGCTGCGCTATATGAGACACTGTAACGGAATCTGCTGCACTATATAAGACACTGTAACGGAATCTGCTGTGCTATATAAGGTGCTGTAACGGAATCTGCTGCGCTATATAAGACGCTGTAACGGAATCTGCTGCGCTATATAAGACACTGTAACGGAATCTGCTGCGCTATATAAGAAACTAACGGAATCTGCTGCGCTATATAAGACGCTGTAACGGAATCATATATCACTGAAAATTGAATCTGACACCTATTCCATTAGACCGTGTAATTTATATATTGATAGATTATAATATATACATTGCCATGTGACAAAGTTTGTGTCTCTGAGATGGTTACATTACCTACGGCAAATCTAGAAAATTGTTCCTGATAATGACCCGGTTAACTCATTTTATTGTCCATTTTTCCGGAATTACTTTTCTAATCCATTTCAATTGCTGCAGATTTGTGACAGTCGGAAGATGATGTATCAATTTGCTTTACACTCCTCCGTGTGTCATTACATGTATGACTAAGTATAGTCTAACAGCAAGTCACTTAGCGGGGGAAGTTTAGTAATAGTGTGTGTGTGTGTGTGTGTGTGTGTGTGTGATACAGGGCAGACGTAAATGACACACGCTGACATATGTTGATGTTCTGTGTACAGACTAATTACCGGTGATATCGGGTGATGTCACCAGATGCTCTCGTACTGAGCGATGTACATACAGGAGGACTATGAATGCTCCTACAACCGTCTCGTATACGCTACAAAGTGTTAATGACACAGAGATTGTGCCAGGCACATGGGTGATGATAACACATTATAGGCCTTGTGTAAACAGCGGCAATGCATTTACTCAGCACTCGTGTTAGGTGACCACAGATCGCATTGTAGTGTACAGCGTATACTAGTGCTAATGTTTTATATCAGAGTTTGTACGTGTAAGAAGGATGTTTCACCCCTGAAATTGTCTTGTGTTAATTCTGCGGGGGTCACTTAAAGGGATTTTACTTGAAGTATTTGGGAAAGATAAGAACGCAGCACATTTATACGGATGATAAGAACGCAGCACATTTATACGGATGATAAGAACGCAGCACATTTATACGGACGTCTTGCTGTTCATTCCTTTGCCGTATGCTACAAATTGTTAATTAAAAAAAATGACTCCGAATATGTTTTATTACTTGTTGGTCCACGATAACCACGACCAGAGAGATTGGTAAAGGGCGATCTCCAGTGTTCTGCTAACCAATCAGCACTCTCGCTCTCCGCGCAGCGAGTTCACAGCCCTGCTGGTTATCGGGCAAATGTGTATGCTGTGTGCAAAGTCCGCCATCACTGGCTGTCCGCAGGGGGGTTGACATTCCGCAACTGTTTTTTTTGGGGGGGGGGTTAACCCAGCATTTTATGGGAGTGCCCCAGGAAACACAGGCGGCCATTGGGAGGGAGGGCCGCTGTGGGGCGATGTTTACCTAATCGATGGGCTCCGTAGATTCGCCTGAATCGGGCCCTTTGTCCGGATGTTCTTTGTGGAATCGCCCCTCCAGGCTCAGCAGTCGGAGCCAAGTCTTGCCGCACTCACACTTCTGTTCCGGTGCCAGGCAGACAGATCTCTTCAGGTGCCACTTGCTGGATAATGGGCACACACACAAACCAATCGTGATCCAATCCTGAGACTTTCCAGCTTGTCCAATAATGAACTGATGACAGATTACTTATCGTTGGGCATGTGGATCGTTTTGAGACAGTCGGCCATTTTGACCTGAGTTCATGATGATGACTTCCGTATCTCAGGAGGTATCCAGATGGCTCATAGAATGTCTAGGTAGACAGTCAATATGTCGACAACAAAAAGTTTACATCGACAAAAGGTCGACATGGAAACACTTGAAATGGTCGTTTTGATTCTTGTTAATAATCTTTCTTTTTTTGGGGGGGGGGGGGGGGACTTTTTCATGCATTTCTATTCCCACAAATTGGGGCTCCACGTGATCAGATGTCGACATTGCCAACAAAAACCCTGAATCCACAATGTTGACCTGGTCCCGTGTCGACCTTTTTCGACCTTTTTCCATGTCAACTTTTTTCCAGTGTTGGCCTAGTACATGTTTTCTTTTTGGTGTCAACCTAATGACTGTTCCTAGACTGTGTGCTAATCTACACCCATCACATGATGTTGGACCTGCTTTAATTCTCCAATTGTTGGGTTCTGAGTCTCCAGTTGTGTATTCCTGATTTAGGCTGAGACAGTGGAGGGTTTGGGTCGGCCTGGGGCAGGGGGGGAGGATTTGTGTCGGCAGGGGCAAGGGTTTGTGTCGGCCTGGGGCAGGGGAGAGGGTTTGGGTCGGCCTGGGGCAGGGGGGAGGGTTTGGGTCGGCCTGGGGCAGGGGCAAGGGGTTGTGTCGGCCTGGGGCAGGGATGGAGGGTTTTTGTCGGCCTGGGGCAGGGGGAGGGTTTGGGTCGGCCAGGGGGAGGGTTTGGGTCGGCCAGGGGGAGGGTTTGGGTCGGTCTGGGGCAGGGGGGGAGGGTTTGGGTCGGCCTGGGGCAGGGGGGGAGGGTTTGGGTCGGCCTGGGGCATGGGGGGAGGGTTTGGGTCGGCCTGGGGCAGGGGGGGAGGGTTTGGGTCGGCAGGGGCAAGGGTTTGTGTCGGCCTGGGGCAGGGGAGAGGGTTTGGGTCGGCCTGGGGCAGGGGGGAGGGTTTGGGTCGGCCTGGGGCAGGGGCAAGGGGTTGTGTCGGCCTGGGGCAGGGGTGGAGGGTTTTTGTCGGCCTGGGGCAGGGGGAGGGTTTGGGTCGGCCAGGGGGAGGGTTTGGGTCGGTCTGGGGCAGGGGGGGAGGGTTTGGGTCGGCCTGGGGCAGGGGGGGAGGGTTTGGGTCGGCCTGGGGCAGGGGGGGAGGGTTTGGGTCGGCCTGGGGCAGGGGGGGAGGGTTTGGGTCGGCCTGGGGCAGGGGGGGAGGGTTTGGGTCGGCCTGGGGCAGGGGAAGAGGGTTTGGGTCGGCCTGGGGCAGGGGAAGAGGGTTTGGGTCGGCCTGGGGCAGGGGAAGAGGGTTTGGGTCGGCCTGGGGCAGGGGGGGAGGGTTTGGGTCGGCCTGGGGCAGGGGGGGAGGGTTTGGGTCGGCCTGGGGCAGAGGGGGGGGGGGGCGGTTTGGGTCGGCCTGGGGCAGGGGGGGAGGGTTTGGGTCGGCCTGGGGCAGAGGGGGAGGGTTAGGTATAAGTATCTAAGAGGAGGGTTAAGGTTTGGAGCTAGTCACATAGTTTGAGAGCCGATAAGAACCAGTTGACCCATCTAGTCTTCCTTAAACACCCGAAGCACCATAGGAGAATATGGAAGTCCTCATCAGCTGACCACCAGACCCAGGCGACACTTCTGAAGCCAATAAATCACCACTGCACCACCGGGAACGTTATGTTCACTCTATACATATTGACATTCCATCAGGATTACATGATAAATGTCAACATGTTGACAAATGAAACAACGTCCAATAGCTCTAGAATCCATTCTTTATGGCGTTCTAGATTACGAGCCATCCAGATGCCAGTAGTGTAGTGGAACATGAAATCACATGTCGCACACTTTGTATTCATAATAGAACATTGTTTACACGCCGTGAAGTCATTCTCCCAACGTTTAAGGGCCACATCTATGCTCTACCCTGATGAAAGCGCTCTTCTGAGCCCTGAAACGTTGGTAAGAATGATTGCGTGGTATTTATTATTACATTTGCCCTCTTTCTGTAGATAGCTTTGGCCGTTCCATTAATCACCATTCAGTAATTTTTCTGTTCCAAATAGCAATTGGGATGAGTAACCATTTAAATCTAATATTCCCCGCTCTGCTGCACCGTCTATAAGGGACGCGTTCGCTAACAGAATCAGAAGGGCTCGGCACCATGCGGCTCTGATCCCCCTTTCTGGAGGCATTTAATGCCTTTTAAAGTTTGTCCATGCCGCAGGCTCCGACTTCCAGATGTTCGGTGCCGGGACACATTAGTGCTCACATCGGTTACGAGCACACAAGCCGCTTTCTGGCGGAACCTTTACATATTTTTTTTTTTATGTTTTCGTTGAAATCCTGAACTCGAGCGGTTCACTCATATATGAGTCTCTAATTTTTCCCCGCTCCACACGGATGACTCATTCCCATAATGGTTTTTGAACCTAATAAATATTGTTTTAGGCTCTGTTGCTCATCTCGCCCGGACAGCTGTTAGTGTTTGCGATAAGCAACCACCGTCAAGGTCACAACGGACATTGTATTTCCAGAGAGCTTGTTTAAATTGCTAGAATTATACAGTTTATATTAAGACCCTATGCATAACTAACGTGATCTGTTTCTGGTGTATGGCCTCAGTGTAATGGTTCCTGGGCTCAGCAGTTCCTCATCAATCAGCGTCTTACCCTCCTGCTAATTTATAGTTACATCACTCTGTACCACCAGACCCCCCCCCCCTCTCATTCATTCGTCATACAATCTGCCCCCACACCTGCCGTCCTCCCTGCTCTTATCTTGTTCCTGCTGTGTGGAATAGAAAATATTATTTCAAATTGCGGCTGTTTCTCTAATAGTGTGTACACACGGTACAATTTGCCTTCCGATGTTGACGATATAGTCAACATCGGATCGGCATCGGATGCAGATCGCAAGGGTTTTAACCCTTGCGATCCCGATGCGCGTTCACATATCGTAGCCAGAAAGTCTTGGCTGCCTTGGCTATATAGTGCAGATCTGCACTATATAGTCAAGATTGTATGCAAATCGGATGTGCCTTGCGATCCGATCTGATCGCATCTCCAGGCACATCTCACCGTGTGTACACACCATAAAAGTAAGGAATGAGATCATCACGTCCACTTGTTTTATATCCTGTATTGTCCCTACATTCCTGGATTCGAATTCTGAAAGTACAAATAAGTGTTTTTTTTTTGTTTTTGTTTTTTTTACTTTTTTTCGGTATACGGTCATTAGGTTGACACATATTAGATCGACAGAGCTTTTGTTGACACATGAAATAGGTTGACTTGTTTGGAAGGTCAACACAAGCATTAAGTCGACATTGGTTAGGTAGGCATGTCAAAAGGGCGACATGAGGTTTTTAAAAAATATATATTTTTCTTTGAGACGACATGCCGACAGGCCAGAGCTGGGCAACACCGGCCCTCCAGATGTTAATGAACTACACATCCCAGGATGCTTTGCATTAGTTTTGCTATGTGGCCATGCTGAAAACTGAAACTGATGCAAGGCATGCTGGAATGTGTAGTTCATCAACATCTGGAGGGCCGGTGTTGCCCAGCCCTGCGACAGGCGGTATTTCATGCCCTACCATCCACTATGGGTGGAGGGAGAATAGGATAGTGTGCCGAGCGTAGTGCGGCACCGTGGCCGATGCATGGCGAGAGCAGCGGGCCATGCGAGGGAACGCGGTGCACTTTGACTGTGACCAATATTTTGGGGGAGAGTTTTTTTTCATTTACCCTGAAGAAACCAGGTTGATTTTGCGGCTTTAAAAAAAATGCGGAAACTCTCATAAAAATCTCACACATTTGGCCCAATGTTACTTTTTGTGAAATGCATGTCCCCTTTAATAGTAGCAGCCCCTCCTCCCTACAATAGCGTCCTGTCTTGCATATAATGATACCATTGACTTCTGTTTCTTCAGAACGGCCTTTACCGTTTGATCATCTGATGTTTGAGCACCTACAGAAGTGGGGACCGCGTAGGGAGGAGGTGAAGTTCTTCCTGCGCCATGAGGATTTCCCGGCAGAGAGCAGCGAGCAGAGTGAGTAACCTTAGTGTTATGTACATTGTTGTCTGTGTGTCAATCTCATTGTAACCCAGTTGTGTAGCTGTAGTTAGTGCGATGTCACAACTGTATGTATGCATGTAGCAAAGGGGCCCATTCAGACCTGCTCATTCTGCTCCGAATTCGGCCCCATCTCTGATGGTGCGGGACTGCGCATGCGCAGACCCACACAGCAAGTACTCGCCGCGGCGTTCACATAGTAATTGGCAGCCAGGGGCCGTTATGCGGTGGACACTTGGCATTTCATGGGCGTGTCCACAAAAAGGTCACGGCAACAATCTAATGATTTGTCCTCCGTGTGGGCACTTGCAAACGGACGTGTAAGTGTGCATCATAGCGAGGGGATCCGGTGGGGGTGGGTTTGTGTTCGCCGGGGTTGCGTTAACCTGTTCGCTAGACTCTGTATATACGCAGCCTAGCGGGCTGGTCTGAATCAGGCCTCAAATTTCAACAGTAAAAATGTTTATCAAAAATAATAAACTATAAAGGTCACATTTTAGAAAATAACTAAACTAAGCAAAATGTTTCTGTGGTTAAAGATGAAAACGGAAAGTAGAACGGGACATTCATCGGGGGATTTTATTTGTCCTAAATGAAGAGACAGATAGGTTAGAATGGAACGCTGCCCGAGTTTGGCGGTTGTGCCGGACGCCGGACGAACTGTCAGTTTTTTTAAAGTGGCAATCACATACAGGGCTAAACCAGGCCTTGCAAGTGGTTACTGCTTTAAAAAAAAAAAAACAGTCTGAGTTCCGACGGCATCTAGCACAGCCGCCAAACTCCGGCAACGGATCCCCCAGTCTGGTGAGTTCACAATGGCTACAGTTGTCGACATAGGGGGAAGGGTTTCCATTTGGCCACCTAGGGGAATAGTTTGCATGGGATTGGATCATAGGGTCAACACAAGCAAAAGGTTGACACATGAAAAGGTCAACATGAATTTTTCATGTGTTTTGTGTCCATGTTGACCCCTGAGCACGTGGACCAGCAATTTAGTGTATTTTGTACCCTCGCCAACTTTACTTTTCCCAGTCAAAATCCACTTGGATGCTTAAAAAAAAAAAAAAAAAAAAAAATACACTTATGTTCAACTTTAAATGCGACGACCATTGCCATGACAGTTGACAGTTTGCTTGTGTTGAAATTCTGTGCGTCGACATTTTGGTGTCTCCCTATTTTCCGGATCCATTTGGGCACTCGGGATTACATTTTTCTTATTTTTCTTGCTTCGCGCCACCCAAATTTTTTTTTTTTTTTTTTTATCAAGATTCCATTGTAAGGATTGTGACAGCTAAATGGTTAATCATTTATCAGTAGCAGTAGTTAGTGTCCATCTATGTCGGTGTGTGTCTATCTGCGACGATGCCCTCACCGGGCCAGCTAGGAGAACACTTGTTTGTTTATTATTTCCCCGGTTGCTACTTCCTGCACGGTTGGCCTCCCTCCAGCCAGTAAGAGTGGTGGCACAGGGTACGCCGGATTAGCGCTAAGCAGGAATTCAAGTCTCTGTTTTACTTTATGGCCTGGCATCGTGCCACCTCTTTAATTTCATGGCACTCACTTTGATGTGTATCAGGAATGATGCCACGGGCACTTACAGGTTCCAGCTCCCATTGTGCTTCCGGGGAAAGTTACTCTGTTTATGTAAACCAGCCCATTGATAGATTTGTGTCATCTCCGCTGTTGGGGCCCGTTTATAACTTCAGTGAAGTTCCAACACTTTCAAGTTTTTGTAAGCTAGATTTGACTTTGTGTTGTATATTTGGGCAGGGTCGCAGCAGCCTTCTGATCCCCTATGGTGGAGAACTGCGTTGTGACTACACCTAAAGAATAATAGTAATGGGGATAGATTGTTTTTTCTTCTGTCAATCTCATATTTATACTGGGTGTGGGTCAGTAGAGCTACCACATGAAAAAGTCAGGTTAAAAAATACCTTCTGAAAAAAAAAACATGTCTACCTTTTCCTGTGTCAACGTTTTTTTTCATGTCTGCCTTTTACTTGTGTCAACTTTTTGTCAATGTTTACCTAAAGCCTTTCGGCCTATTTCCATGTGACGGCCCATCCACTGTCGACCGTTAATGGCCGACATTTTGACTGTCATCCTAATTAGACTAATCGACTGGATTCCAATATACCTGAGGCTACAAGAATCTGGCTTTAAATTGATCGTATTGTAAACCTGTCGTGTTTAATTTAGCCTCTACCGTTAGTAAATTGGAGATCATTGTATTGTTTTTAAAACCGTTGCAGTGAATTTGAAAGTATTGAAATGAAACGACTAATACCAAGCTTCAGCTTAGCCAGGTAGTTAATGAGAGAGGTCAAGCAGACTTCACCCCTTTTACACCACCGCAAAAACCCGGGTTTTTCCCTTGTGGACACAGGTCAAGTGGTAGCTTAAAAGGGGTTAACCCGTGTCCCTTTACACAGGAATTATACCCAGGCCCTGAACAGGGTAGAACATGGGCAGGACCTGGGTAGAGGGCAGTGTAAACGGGTAAGACACGACCCGACTCCTGTTTACTGCAATGGGGGAAGCCCAATCTCCGGACCACAGCATCCTGCGGTCACCATGGAGGTTGGGCGGGGGCAGCACACAGCCTCCGCTGCTGTACTCTGCAGACAGCAATGGAGGCAGGGAGGAGGTGAATGGATGCCTGTGTGCGGCATCCATTCACCTCGCAGGGGGCTGGGGGTGCACGGGGGCTGGGGGCAGCTTAACAGCTAACCTTGGTGCTGGACATGCCCCCAGCGTGCCGATTGGTGGTGCCAGTGCTTGGAAATAATTTTAGCCTGAGGACAGGAATTAAACCCAGAAATGTTGCAGTATGATTATTTGTATACTGGATGAAAAGCCCGGTGAGTGCAGGACAATAGGCAACTATACTTTACAGATTACCTACACCGCGGCCATTTCAAACTGAAGGATGAGTGCTTGCCTATACATTACTGCTGGGGTAGCCAACTCCAGTCTTCGAGAGCTACCAACAGTGCATGTTTTCCAGGTCTCCTCACAGAATCACAAGTGAAGTAATTAGCTCCACCTGTGGATCTTTTAAAATGTGTCAGTGATTAATGAGTGCAGCTGTGCAGCAGCTAGGTTGTCTGGAAAATGTGAACTGTTGGTAGCTCTCGAGGACTGGAGTTGGCTACCACTGGTTTATTGTGTGTAATTCTATACAAAGCACAGTACAATCTTTAATTTAAAACAAAGCTTTTACTGGCAATTGTGCAAAAATAATCGCTAATAAAACCAATATACATATATTCATTTTTTTGTTTCTCCAGATGCTCGTCAAGCCCCAAATCAGCGGAATGGTCTGACAGGAGAGAAGAGGCTGGAAAATGGGGTATGTAAGATCACCTTAGATATTTATATATCGGCTAATATTGATAATTTGCTCTGTGTATCTTTTAACAAGTCGTCTGTAGTTGGTTACCGCCGGTACCATAAATCACTTATTATCTTGTGCTCATTACTATTTTGTCTGTCGCTTTTAGATTTTTCTATAAATTAACTTTGGTAAATTATCAAATACAATTGTTTCTAGAAGTCTATAATCCTATATAATAAAAGGCAAATGCTGCTCCTCACCTCTAAGGGGGTTGTTGTGTTCTGGTGGCCACTAGATGGCGACCAATTGAGAAAGTGTTGCTCCGTGACATCACATAGGGCAGGGATGGGGAACCTTTGGCCCTCCAGCTGTTGTTGAACTACACATCCCAGCAAGTCCTGCTACAGTTTTGCTATTTGGCCATGCTAAAACTGTTGGAATGTGTAGTTCAACAATAGCTGGGGGGGGGGGGCAAAGGTTCCCCATCCCTGACATAGGGTAAAATTCTGGATGGCACTGCCAATAGTTCATCGAAGCCTGGGAGACGGGCAGATATACTAAGCTTTGGCGGCAGATAAAGTACCAGCCAATCATCTCCTTTCAATTAAAATTCAAAAACAAAAAACAGTGCATATAACATAAAAGATGCTGATTGGATGATACTTAATCTCTCTCCGCTTTACCACTCGCTAAGGCATAGTACATCTTTCTACGTAGTGTGCACACATAGGAGGTGATTTAAATGGTTTTTTTTTTGCCCGTACTAATTAAGATCTGCCCAATTAAGCAATTCAGTTGTTGCGGTCTATGGACTGGTGTCTGATACGGACACTGCAAATAGTTCTCGTGTTCTATTGTCTCCCCAACATGCAGCCTAGCGAACAGTCCTGAATGAGGCCCTTAGTAAATCTCTGCTATGGAGAGGCTGCCAAGGTTTCACCTTTCACCTGGCACCAGAGTAACGGCCCACGCGATCACCAGTCTGCAATCCTAGGGCCCGATTCCGTTAGCCACGAGGCACCATCGAAGCCGTTGTGTTCTATGTTCTTGCTCATATTCCCGGCGGTAATACTAATGATTCTGCTCCGCACAGTCTGCAGCCAGGACCCTTGTCCCCCTCCGCCCTGTGACTCCGATGGAATCAGCCACTCGGCACAAATAAGTACAGAACTTTCACTCCCTTCTAGAGGAATGTATCGCGGCCTCGTCAGGAAACAAATGAGATTATCGGATGCCAGGATGCTGTGACCTTCATGTGTTTACATTCACAGTTAATAACTGACTGCTCTGAAGTTCATCTGTGTTCCAGCGGAGTCGTGATGGGGCTTTTACAGCTGTATTTTCTGTGCAAATCCTTCCATTTATCGTACGTAATAAACAGTTATCAATCAAGAGACTGGGGGGGGATCCACCGCTGTGTCCAATGTCACTGTGTGTCCATGCGCAGGGGGGCGGGGCATTGTGACCAACAGGGAAGCCCCATACACGTTAGACAGTAATGACAACGGTTTTCCCTTTAGCTCTCGGGCGATCAATATACACACATGGAACGATCACGCTAAAGATATCGTTCATTGGCATCATCCGGCCCCTGCTTGAACGTACAGTCGCTGGGGATACAGACAACACCCCGCAGGAGCACCCACCATTAACCATATGGCTGGGCACAAGCAAAAGGTCGACATGAGTTTCCACGGTTCTGTCGACATGGACACCAAATAAGTATACCGCGGCCCCTCGCATGGCTCGCTGTGCTACCCGTGCCTCGGGCAATATTATATTCCTTCTCCATGTCCTCTGGGATGGGAAAGTATGAAAGTGCGAAAAACTTATGTTGCCTTTTTCATGTCAACGTTTTGCTTGTCGACCTCTTGGCATGTCGTCATTTTAATGCATCAACTTTTTGAATGTCAACGTGCAGTGGTCGACCTTTGACTGTTGACCTAGACACTGTCCACCTAATGTCAGTCTCCCACGGATCATAACCGTAATTGCGACGCTGATGAGTTGTAATAGTGTTCTGTCCCTGTCTGCTGCCAGTATACAGCACGTGGGTCTGTGAGCAGCTCTGTTATCTGACTGTGCAGCATTGTCGCATCCTTGGGGGGGGGGGGGGGAGTCTGGGCTGGATTTATAGACTTGTACTCTGTAGAGGGGTAATTACAGAGCATGTTGGAGCCTGCTGCGCCGAACGCTCCAGGACAACACCGGGCTCTGTTGTTCTTTGGTTCCTGGCTGTTTGTTTTGTCCCTTTCCATAAAGCTGGTGGTTCTGTGGTTTTTATCGTGAAGTTATTTTGTGTCGTTTTGCTCCTAGCCGTATAATTTTACCTGCTTATCCAGCGAAACAAAAATCCCGATCTGGGAGGAACAGTATGACCTGGGCACAGATATTCCTTTACTTTTAACTATAAGTGAATCCTACTGTATACAATACTTACTAGTAAGATGACTTTGGTTCCCATATATTTCTTTTTTATCTAAATTATGTCGTCATCTTCAAGCGGAGCACTGCGCCCGTCTACGGTGTGATCAGCGACGGTCTGGGAATAACAAGGATTGGTGTCGCAGTGAAAAGGGTTCTGACCCTATTTGGAATGGTGTTCCACATCCTGGTTCACTCCAAGGACCTAGGTCAGGCATGTCCAAACTATGGCCCATCAGCTGTTGTGAAACTACAAGTCCCATCATGCCTTGCCACAGTTTTGCTATTAGGGAATGCTTAAACTATGGCAAGGCATGTTGGGATGTGTAGTTTCACAGCAGCTGGAGGGTCATAGCTTGGACATGCAGCCACAGGGGTCAGTGTCCATGTGTATAAGGCTGTGGGGCGCTATCATCCCCATATACAAAAGTACTGAAGTGCAGCTTAGAACGCAGCAACACTGGAATGTAGTGGCTCTTTTTTTATTTGGGCCCCCCCTTAGTGCCCGTGTGCCATTTTGCTAGAATATCTTTGGATGTAGCATTCATTTTTGGGGTCACGCGTGGTTTTCGCTGCTCCCAAACATCACATTTCTATTCCTGTTGCGCTATCTTGGACTAGGTCATTGTACTGACATTAATGAGTTCGGCAGGGTTAGCAGATATTTATAATTAAGATTTATAATTAAATAAATGTTTTAACTACACCTGTTGCATGCTTTTTAGCGAGCGCGGTCTCAAATCCCCCTCTTTCCAGTACACCATTTTTCTTGGGTCAGACTTCCCAAGTCCAGAGACCGCAGCTTCAGCAAAACAACTCCGCTCAGGCGCCCCTCAGGCCACTTTCAGTGACCCACCTTCCTTCCTAATTAAGAGGAAGGTTTATGCAGAGACCTTTCGGTGGCAGATGGAATGGATGATTTTGCAGCATCCCTACCACTACTGCGTTGCTATTTCCATCTACATAACAGAACTGCAACCACTTCTCCACCCTTGTCTCCAACTATCTCCGACTTCTGCCCAGTGCCGGCTAAATCTCATCACTCGCAGGCTCATTCCTTTCGCTATTCCCAGTTACAGGAGGCGTTTAGCGATGCACCCACCCTGGTGACTCCCGACCACCACCACCGCGTCCTCCTCCTTTATGCTTGCATTACATAGTAGTTAAGGCCAAATAAAGACGTGAGTCCATCGAGATCAATCCACCTTCTTACCCAAATTCGTTCAATCCAGTTCCCATCCCTCTACAGCAAAGGTGACCAAACGGTATACCTCGTTATGTCAACATGCTTTGGGTCGACCACAGAAGGTCGATGTGGCTTAGTCTACACATCTAAGGTCGACACAAGCATTAGGGTCGACATGGGGTTTTGCACTACTTCTTTTTTTAGCCGACATTTGCCAACAGGCAATATTTCATGCCCTACCATCCACTAGTGCGTGGCCATGTGAGGGTACACTTTGACGGTGTCCATGTCGACATTCAGGACAAAAAAAAGTTTAAATTTTTTTTGTTTGTTGAGCTTTTGAGTGTCGACCATTGTTGACCTAATGCTTGTCTGTTGACCTTCCAACCCTGTTGACCTTAGCCATGTCAACCAATTTCATTGGTCGGCCTAAACCACATTGACCTTCAGTGGTTGACCCAATGCATGTCGACATAATATTGGTCAACGTAATAACCCATACCCGGCCAAACCGTCCTCAAGGACCCCGAAGCCGTTCGTCTTATGCAGACCATCTGTGGATCTTTACAAAAAATTTACTACAACTGTGCACCAGCTATGGGATCTTAGGAATGTGACAGTTGGTAATGACTACAGCTGTGCACCAGCTAGGTGATCTGGGGAGTGCAACAGTTAGTAATGACTACAGCTGTGCACCAGTTATGGGATCTTAGGAATGTGACAGTTAGTAATGACTACAGCTGTGCACCAGCTAGGTGATCTGGGGAGTGCAACAGTTAGTAATGACTACAGCTGTGCACCAGTTATGGGATCTTAGGAATGTGACAGTTAGTAATGACCACACCTGTGCACCAGCTAGGTGATCTGGTAATGTGACAGTTAGTAATGACTACAGCTGTGCACCAGTTAGGGGAGCTTAGGAATGTGACAGTTGGTAATGACTACAGCTGTGCACCAGCTAGGTGATCTGGTAATGTGACAGTTAGTAATGACTACACCTGTGCACCCGCTCGGTTATCTGGGGAATGTGACGGTTAGCAATGACTGTGCCTGTGCACCAGCTAGGTGATCTGGGGAATGTGACAGTTAGTAATGACTACAGCTGATCTGGGGAATGTCACAGTTAGTAATGACTACAGCTGTGCACCAGCTAGGTGATCTGGGGAATGTGACAGTTAGTAATGACTACAGCTGTGCACCAGCCAGGTGATCTGGGGAATGTCACAGTAATGACTACAGCTGTGCACCAGCCAGGTGATCTGGGGAATGTCACAGTTAGTAATGATACTGCTGTGCACCAGCCAGGTGATCTGGGGAATGTCACAGTTAGTAATGACTACAGCTTTGCACCAGCTAGGTGATCTGGGGAGTGCAACAGTTAGTAATGACTACAGCTGTGCACCAGTTATGGGATCTTAGGAATGTGACAGTTAGTAATGACTACAGCTGTGCACCAGCTAGGGGATCTTAGGAATGTGACAGTTGGTAATGACTACAGCTGTGCACCAGCTAGGTGATCTGGTAATGTGACAGTTAGTAATGACTACAGCTGTGCACCAGCTAGGGGATCTTAGGAATGTGACAGTTGGTAATGACTACACCTGTGCACCCGCTCGGTGATCTGGGGAATGTGACAGTTAGCAATGACTGTACCTGTGCACCAGCTAGGTGATCTGGGGAATGTGACAGTTAGTAATGACTACAGCTGTGCACCAGCCAGGTGATCTGGGGAATGTCACAGTTAGTAATGACTACAGCTGTGCACCAGCTAGGTGATCTGGGGAATGTGACAGTTAGTAATGACTACAACTGTGCACCAGCCCGGTGATCTGGGGAATGTCACAGTTAGTAATGACTACAGCTGTGCACCAGCCAGGTGATCTGGGGAATGTCACAGTTAGTAATGATACAGCTGTGCACCAGCCAGGTGATCTGGGGAATGTGACAGTTAGTAATGACTACAGCTGTGCACCAGCTAGGTGATTTGGGAAACGTGGACCGTTGGTAGATCTCGAGGACCGGTTTGGCCACCCCTGGTGTTTGGTGACTTAGATGGGGAGTAGAGAAATGTGCATCTGCTGAGGACATAATCCTAGAGGAAGGCTGCACCCGAATCACCTGCAGTTATGTAACACATCAGCTGCTGCCGGTCTCCTCCTGTCCCGGTTTCCTAATTTTCTTAAATTAATGTCAACTCCTCAGCAGCCAAGCTGGTGTAAGCAATGCGCTTCCTCTCCCTGCAGCGTATTTGTCCATGTTAAATTAAATTTGTGCAAATCATTCTGAATAAATGCAAATAAAATGTAATCGGAAGGTGGCCAGATATCGCAGTGTTCCCAGCGGAGATCAGGGTGTGCAGAGGAGGGGTGGGGGGGATCCGCTGCATCCAGACCTTGTGCAGCCAGTATGGAGGGTGTAGGTCATCAAGCTGATGGGAGCTGACAGCTGGCTGATCTTGCCTTGATTAGGTGTCTGACTGCTG
Organism: Crinia signifera; assembly: GCF_055691185.1. NCBI lineage: Eukaryota > Metazoa > Chordata > Amphibia > Anura > Myobatrachidae > Crinia > Crinia signifera. Next base: position 83,217,300 of record NC_139228.1, on the reverse strand, counting down.
GCAAAATCCACTAGTCGTTTCCATCCATGATTGCTGGTCTGCACTCACAGGCAGCTTTTCATATTGATAAATCATGGTGCCAATGTCAAATTAAAATGTGCGACCGGAGAGACAGCCTTCTGGATTCCACCTAGCCGAGCGGACTTTTTCTACGGTTCGGTTATTTAACGTTCTGTTTCTGCTGTTGTCGTACGGTTTGATTTATGTTCCACCTTGGGGGCAACATAAGAAGAAACAAAACTAGGAACTGCGTCGGTGTCATGGAATTGACGCGCTTGGAAAGTGTTCAGGAGTTTTTATCCGATGGGGAATTCAGCAATATCAAAGTGTCCTCCTACACGGTCACATGGAAGAGTGTAGCCACGGTAAGGCCAAATACAGGTCTCGTTCTTGGTCTTTTGTTTGTTATCTCATCTGTTTTTTTTATGATCTGTAACCTTGTAGTAGTCGGTTGCGCGGTGCGGATCAAAGATAGGTTATACCAGGTTATCTATCCGTCTGCTATTCAATAGTTTTTAATTACATAGCTACAGAAAATGTTTTTTATGTGCGTTGTGTATAGGATTGGTGTGCAGTTGTTTTTCCCCAAATGTGTGAATTTTATGGTACAAGGTAGTCGGCTTGTTGGAGGTCCGTGTCGGCATTCATAATGTTTGCTGCGCATTGTTGTTTGTTATGATGTCAATATTGCTGAAATGTCGACCGCTAACATGTTGACATCTGTAAAATGTCGACATATAATACAGGAGCTGTTAGTGTATGTGTTGGTGGTTGAGGCTAACTGATGCGTTTCCAGTTTGGGGAGGCGGTGGGAAGAAACCTCAGGGACAGTGGGTAATCCTCTCTCTTCCCGAGCGATCCTCATTAGGGGCGACAGTCCGTGTTACAGTGATGGGGGAAACGGGAAGCTCTTTGTTTCCTGTGTCTCTGGCCTGACTAACTCATCGCTGTTATTTCCCTTCTACCATCGGCCTTGCTGAAAGCTTTAGCACGTTGTGTAATGTAATAATTTAGCACGGCACATCTTTAACCCTTTTAGTGCCCACATCCCCTGTGAGAGATGTGCAGAATGCCTGCTAAAACTGCCAGCGCCGTCACATGTGTTATATAAATTCAAATTTAAAAAAAGTTCAAAATTCAAATAAAGTTGTGTAAAAAAACAAAAGATGATATTTTCCATATGTCATTATGATGAAATGTTTGCTTGGAAATTTTCATATTTATTTTGACAAATTCATTTGGCACTCGGAGGCTTGTATTCCTATACAGATTTTCATAGTAATGGTATTTTGCGAATAAATAAGACGTAGAATTTGGGCAATTTATCATCTTCAATCGAACTCCCATTTTAGTAAATTTAGTTTCCACAGTAATAAACAAGGGAGAGTAGAAAATGTAATGTTTTTTTCAATTGTTTATAATCTAGATATATTTTCCCTCCGATTATTTTGTTTCTCTGAGGTAATACATGGGATTATTATAACTGTGCTTCAGCTCATGTTAAGCTGTGGATTGGTCGGTGGTTATATCCATATATGTCTGTTTTGTTCACCTGTGGTCAGTGAATAATTCCCAGGAATGATCAGATGACAGACGTGTTTTCTCCCTATCTGTGCAGTATATGAGTGTAAGCACATCACATCTCCCCACTATGTCTGCCTTCCCGCCAGTCACTGATAAACACTTCTACCTAACCCATTATTTCCTGTCTGACAAACACTTTTCAGCTTTAAATAGACTTTATGGAGTCCGTGGCTTCAAATTATATCTGTGTGGGTGATTACAGCTGAGTCGTTTTCACGGTGACTTCTATTTGTAATTCAATTCCAAACTTCCAGCTAATTTCCCAGGAAATCTGAGTTTCTTTGTTCCTAGCCATGGGCAGGAGGGTGGGGGAAATGTTTATTTTATAGTTGGATTGTAAGCTTGCGAGCAGGGCCCTCCTACCTCTATGTCGGTTTGTCACTACCCAGTTGGTTTTATCACAATTTCTGATTGTTAAGTGCAACAGAATTTTCTGCGCTATATAAAAAGCTGTAAATAACAGGACACCGTACATGATTTCTGGTAGACCCCTTCTAATAAATACTGTCGTTTGGCCAATAGTGCATTTCTTAAACCACTGGTTACAGACCTTTCTTTGTCCTTCAAAGTACGGGATGTGGTCATTAGGTTGACAGTCAAAAGGTTGACCACTATGTGTCGACACAAGCAAAAGGTTCACATGGAAAGAGAGCGACAGGAGTTTTTCATGATTTTTTTTTAACCAAGCTAAAAAGTCCCAGTGGGCATAGAGGGGGAATAAAATAGTGTGGCGAGTTCAGCGAGGCACCGTGCCAGCAGAGCGCAACGGTATACTTATTTAGTTAAAGCAAAAGTCGACCTTTTTCCATGTCTATCTTAAAGTACTTAAATATAATTTTCCAGCATTGCTAAAAAAAAAAAAAAACATTTTCAAACCTTAATATGACCACGAACAGCCTCGTATGTGGCCCTCAGATCTTGTGGGTCACGATCATTTTCCGGAATTCTGAACCTCGCCACATTGTATTAGATTTTTGCAAACTCCGCTACTACAGTAATTGACCGGACCCCATAGATTGCAAGCTCTGGTGAGCCGATCCCCCGATTAATCTCGTTCAGTGTATTGTTACTGTCTGTGCTCTAGTTGGCTCCTGCTTTGTTCCGGCTGCGAACAAGGCACGTTCTATAAAGGAGACGGATATCGGCTGCATTATGTATCCTAAATACACTGGAGTTATTGTCAGATTCATTTACCCATGATGGATAATCCTCAGAGTCCACGATACTGTCACATTGTTGGCAGGAACCTGGATACTGTCATCAGAGTTTTTCCGGTTATTAATATTTGGAACTTATGTTATATCTGGGCTCCCGTTTTTCTTATGAGACCGCGTCCCCTCGCCATGCTTCGGGCTCGGTGGCTCGCTGCGCTCGCCACACTATATAAAATCAACTCCATGCGTAGTTGGATAGTTGGGGTATGAAAAAATGGGGTGCATTTAACATGGGAGCCCAGATCATACAGAAGTACCTAATATTTAACGTTATTTGTAGCATTACACCTTGTTTTCGTTTTACACGTTCTAAGCACTATAGCTCAGGGGTGGCTGAATGCTAATGGGGTGAAGATAACTGCTCTGACGGGCTCTTTGGGTTACATTTACAAAGTTGGGAGTTTTATTGAAACTGGATGTTTCTATGGATAACCAATCAGATGCCAACTATTGGTATATATTCAATTGATGCCGGATCCATCCCGAAATTCTTTTGACGGAATGGATCCGGCATCCATTATTCAGTGCAGCAGGGACAAATCCAGATGTCGGATTTGGACGCTGATTGATGCTCACCCGGCCTGTGCGCGGACTGGGTGAGCTGCTCTCACCTGGTGCGGTAAGTGAGTGTGGGAGGCGGTGGGATGGGTATGGGAGTCAGCGGGAGGCGGCAGACAGGAGGACGGTGCCGTGTAAGCTGCTGCTGCTCACCCAGCACCATCCTCCCTGCCTCAGCTTGCCAGAAACATGGCCAAGTCCGAATTAGCAGCTATTCCGTCAATCCACCTGGTTTTCAGCAGGTCGGAACATTTCGACCTGCCAAAACCCCCCCCAGCTAGCATTGAATAGATTGGAACCACTTCTATTCATGTAGAAAACAGCTGTCTTTTTTTTTGGCAAGACAGCAGTTTTGACATCAATTGAATATACCCCATTATCTTCTAGAACAGTATTTTTCAACCCCTGTACCGTGGCACACTAGTATGCATTGAGCTGTTCTCAAGTGTGCCCCCAGATCTAGAGATGCCCAAACCAGTTTACAGCCACCACCAGTTCAACTGTTATTTACTGGTCTCTTCTTTTCATGTAAAGGGCCTATGTATTTTATTTTTGTTACCTGTGGGGACCAGTGTGATTGTTTTTTTATATGGAGGTTTTTTTTTCCTGTGGGGGCCAATGTGTTTTTTGCCCTGTGGGGATCTCATGGTGTGCTGTAAGGTAAAAAGGTTGAAAATCACTGTTCCAGAAGGTGCTAAATAAATAACAATAGAAACTGATTGGTTACTATGGGCAACATCCCATGTTTGTAAATTTACCCTTTTTTGTTTCTGATATGGAACATTTGTATCCCAATGGGTCATTCTAAATATTTTCTTCCTACATTATGAGGCCGATTAAGACCAGCTCGCTGAGCTGCGAATTTGGCAAATGTGCAGACCCCCGCAGCGTGCGTCTTCGGCAGATTTTTTTTTAAATTGGGTGCTTGCTGCCTGCTTGACAGGCAGTGGGCATTCTGGGGTGGACACCCGGCCTTTCGTAGGCATGCCCATAGAAACACTGGACGGGCCCCATGGAACGCAGGCATCCCCTGCCTGCCTGCTTGTGGCGGGTGGATGACCCATGACGTCCGCGCACGCCCCCAATTTGGACTTGGAGCAGAATGGTGAGTCCTGGGATACTGGTACAGATGGAGCCGCCGTTGTTCATTGCCGGCGCCCACCAGATCCTCCACTCTGGCGGACGTGGATGCGAGACGCACGCGCGTCCCAGTATCACGGTGGCTGGGCAGCGTCTCCCTGACAGTCTCCACTTCGGGGACACAGGCAGGGTCGGGGCGGCAATGGGGAGCGGTGGTGGATGGGAGCGGGCAGCTCCATTGTCACGGGGCGTGCCAGCCCCTGCAAGGATGACAGCGTCTCCATCTGTAAGTCCTGGGATAAAAAATATAGGGCCGAATTCTTACTGCTCGCTCGGTTCTGAATCTATGCAGCCTAGCGAGCAGGTCTGAATTGGGCCCTTTATTTTTTGTCTCCATATGGTCCCTTGATTATAATTAATAGTTATGGATGTGTCCTGTACCGTGATTACATTGCGTCTTAGTAAATAGATGTTATACAAGCATCACATGAGCTGGGGCTAGGCATGCTGTGACTTGTGGTTCTCTAGTCGGCTTGATAACGGATTGCGTGAATAGCGAATAACCAAGTGACCCCGTGATTCAAAGTAACCTCTGTAATATTTGAATCAGTTTCTGAAAGCACATAATCCGTAAATCCCCCCACACGCGCGCACACACACACACACACACACACACACACACACACACACACACACACACACACACACACACACACACACACACACACACACACACGTGTGCCTCTTGTTTGTTACGCAGCCTCCTCCCCGGCCTTCTGGGTCCTTCTTCCCCTGACCTCCATAACACTGCTGCCAGGTTCTAATAAGCTTTTATCTCTGTCAGCAGCAGAGGAATGTCCCGTTCAGCATATTGTTCCTTCTATAAACACTGATTTAGGAAGGGCACAGGAGACCGGCCATGACCTCCGCTGTAATGGGCCCTCTCCCTGGTGTTACAGCTGGGTGTGGGTTGTATGCGACAGAGTAGATCTTTCTGACAATCTTCTCCCCCTTGGTGTAAAGAAATGCGACGAAGGGTCGCGCTGCACAGCGATGCGTCGGCGCTGAGTGATATGTCGGGGCAGTGTTCTTCGGTGAGAACACTGGCCCTGCCCTGCAATATTACTAGATTTATCCAGCATGCGATAGCGACACGTGGGGCCGCACGGTGTTATATCTGTGGCCTCTACATACGGACCAATGGCCTGAAATCCCTCAGGTGTAGGCCCCATAAGGCCTAGTAGTATTTCTATATATACCTAGACCAGAAATGAACATGCGCCAGCAAGCGGCCTTCCGCCAGTCATAGAAAACTATTAATAGGGTCAGGATATTTTCTAAATGTTTGGGAGGTATCCGGTCGCTAGGTTAATAGTTTTTTATTTTTTTCATATTAACTAGGGCAATGTGCTTAGGTGACGACAATGCCATGGTTAGGTCATGCTAAGAACCATGCTTGTCGGCCCTCTCTGCCACACCCCCTGCCCTCTTTGCTGCGTACGCCGCCCCTCCTGCCCTCTTCATGTCCACCCCCCCTCCTGCCCTCTTCATGTCCGCCCCACCCTTTTCTCTGTGTCTGCCGCCCCCCTGCCCTCTTTGCCGTGTCCACTGCCCTCTCCGCCATGTACGCTGGCCCCCTGCCCTCTCCGCCAGGTCCACCGACCTCTGCCCACTCTCCCCTTTCCAGTGCGGAACCACGTCAGGAATCCTGGGAATCACAGGATTGACAGTTTTTCAATCCTGGTTTAAAAAAAAAAAATGGCCTGGGATTGGCCTCTCTAATAACAAGTGAACAGATTGGAGTCTGTTTCCTTTGCCAAAACCACAAGGGCAACTTAACAGCCATGTGTCAAACTCTGTCACGGTTTACAGTGGGTATCATTGGCATTTAATACAATGACATTAGGTCGTTCCGTTCGGGCCGAACCATATTTTTAGCTGCACAACTTTCTGCAGTGATCTTGTGCGACTGATGGGCCGTTCTGTTGCTCTCAAATAGAGAATAGAGTATTTCTTGGGTTTGTCTGTGTGTGTGTGCTTAGTAACATAAAAGGGCATTATATACTATAGTATCTATCTAATAATAGGCCAACACTGCTCCACATCTCTAGGGGGGGAATTCAAGTGATGTTCAATTTAAGTGTTGCTCTGTTCAGGAGTGCACAGTACTGACATTGCTGTTATATTCCATCATTTTGATGGGCTGGGAACCAGTATTACTACAAGTCCCGTAGCTCCGTCCGTGCTAGAGGATGCTGCGGTATTTTGGAATGGACACCGCTGACCTGTTGGATGTTTTTCTTTTCTTGTTTCTATGATGATGATTCCAACAAATGTTCTGATATGCAGAGTCCCTGGTGTTTGTATAGTCAATTCCTGGTAACAAAAGGATAGAACGTGACACACCCACCCTCCTCCACATGCAGACACTACACACCCAGAACTCTGGAAGGGAAGTGCTATTACTGAAAAAAGGCAAACACAGACGGAACTTAACCCTGTGAATGCTTGTTGGAAGAATGTTTATAGGAAGGAATAGTTTATCGCAATCATGAGACATTCTGCAGATTATTGCATTATAAGCGGATAACGCCACCCAATGAGATTGGCTTTGTCCATTCTTTTGGGAGAACCGTATTAGGCTGCATATCTGCAGTATATTACATTTACTAAGTCTGCAGAGATGGCTGTATATGCCAGCTGAGGCTATGCCCCTGTATCACTGCTGGAGTGTACTTATGTATTATGTAGCTGGCACCAGGGGCGGATTAAGGTCTGTGTAAGACCCTCCCCCCCCCCCCCCAAGGGGACGCTGGTACCTGGGCAGCGTAAGCTGGCAGGGGGTCCCTGCAGCGGTCTGGGCAGTCAGCAACCAGACCGCTGTAGTGGTATTGACTACTAGTTCCCATCCCAAGGACCGCCTGTTCTGCGCCGGCCACCTGCGCTGCCTGAGCACAGGGCGACAGGAGCCCCAGTCCGGCAGCAGTGCCGGTGTGGGGGCTCCTTATGTATGGGGGCATCGTGGTGACCGTCCCCGTTGGCCCGTGCTTAATCCGCATGTGATAGCTGCCCTTCTGACTTGCAACTTGGTGGGACTGCTGTGCTATTACTGGTGCCTTGTGTTTCCCTCCTATGTCCCTATAGATTGTAAGCTTGCAGCAGGGCCCTCCTACCTCCAAGTCTGTCTGTTGTTACCCAGTTTGTTTTATCACTGTCTACTATTGTAAAGTGCAACGGAATCTGCTGCACTATATAAGACACTGTAACGGAATCTGCTGCGCTATATAAGACACTGTAACGGAATCTGCTGCGCTATATAAGACACTGTAACGGAATCTGCTGCGCTATATAAGACACTGTAACGGAATCTGCTGCGCTATATAAGACACTGTAACGGAATCTGCTGCGCTATATAAGACACTAACGGAATCTGCTGCGCTATATAAGACACTGTAACGGAATCTGCTGCGCTATATAAGACACTGTAACAGAATCTGCTGCGCTATATAAGACACTGTAACGGAATCTGCTGCGCTATATAAGACACTGTAACGGAATCTGACGCGCTATATAAGACACTGTAACGGAATCTGACGCGCTATATAAGACACTGTAACGGAATCTGCTGCGCTATATAAGACACTGTAACGGAATCTGCTGTGCTATATAAGACACTGTAACGGAATCTGCTGCGCTATATAAGACACTGTAACGGAATCTGACGCGCTATATAAGACACTGTAACGGAATCTGCTGCGCTATATAAGACACTGTAACGGAATCTGCTGTGCTATATAAGACACTGTAACGGAATCTGCTGCGCTATATAAGACACTGTAACGGAATCTGACGCGCTATATAAGACACTGTAACAGAATCTGCTGCGCTATATAAGACACTGTAACGGAATCTGCTGCGCTATATAAGACGCTGTAACGGAATCTGCTGCGCTATATAAGACGCTGTAACGGAATCTGCTGCGCTATATAAGAAACTGTAACAGAATCTGCTGCGCTATATAAGACACTGTAATGGAATCTGCTGCGCTATATAAGGCACTGTAACGGAATCTGCTGCGCTATATAAGACACTGTAACTGAATCTGCTGCGCTATATAAGACGCTGTAACGGAATCTGCTGCGCTATATAAGACGCTGTAACGGAATCTGCTGCGCTATATAACACGCTGTAACGGAATCTGCTGCGCTATATAAGACGCTGTAACGGAATCTGCTGCGCTATATAAGACACTGTAACGGAATCTGCTGCGCTATATAAGACACTGTAACGGAATCTGCTGCGCTATATAAGAAACTGTAAATAAATTAATAAATAGCTGCGGACACTCCTGTAACCTGTAGGAGGCTTCTATCTGAGTCCTAAATCTCCTGATCCCCTGCATTGACCTCCTAATTTCCCGGATTCTGCCATGTCTGCCACTAAGGAGTTTCTTTTCAAGGACATTGATTTGCTGCAGCTGCTCAGGAGTCTCTGCTGTTGACTCTGATTATCCCCTTTTGGGAACCCCCTGACAGCAGAGACAGCAGCACATGATCACCCAGCCTTATCTGTACTGGTGTGTACTCATCCATAGCATGCTGTTGCTGTTTGTATTCTGTTTTGACTTTGGGTGAAAAAAAAATCTTACCCTATCACAGGGCTGGGCAACACCGGCCCTCCAGATGTTAATGAACTACACATCCCAGGATGCCTTGCATCAGTTTCAGCATGGCCACATAGCAAAACTAATGCAAAGCATCCTGGGATGTGTAGTTCATTAACATCTGGAGGGCCGGTGTTGCCCAGCCCTGCCCTATCAGAAGCGCCTGTTTGCTATCCTCATTTTGCTGTGGAGATGGATCACCCACAAGGTATCCGACGCCAGGCACACCCATACACCTAAGAGTCTAACTTGTGGCGAGGGGAGAGTAGATGCCAACGGTGTCTCAGAGATTTGATGGGGGGCAACAAGAGGGTACAGTATATAGAACATCAATATGCACGGACAGTGTAGTGGTTAGCATTACCGCCTCACAGCGCTGAGGTCATTGGTTCGATACCCACCATGTCTGAGGAAGATAATATTGACACTGGAGTTAATATTCTCCCTGTGCTTGCGTGGGTTTCCTCTGGGTACTCCGGTTTCCTCCCACAATCCAAAAATATACTGGGAGGTGAATTGGCTCCCAACAGAATTAACCCTAGAATGTCTGTGTGCGCGTGTACATGTGGTAGGGAATATAGATTGTAAGCTCCACTGGGGCAGGGACCGATGTGAATAGCCAGATATTCTCTGTACAGCGCTGCGGAATATGTGTGCGCTATATAAATAACTGGTAATAATAATAAAACTCATCAAGTATTTCCTATAGAGCAACCTATGTGATATAATCCAGCTGCGGCTCATGCCCCAGTATATTGGTGTGTAGGAGGCTGCGTGGCACGGACACGACCTGGTAGAGCGACTCCTTTTGTTTTGTTGTGGGTTTGGAAGGGAGGATCTAATGCTCAGGAGCTGGTATTAAGCTGTCAGATGTGTGGGATTGTACGAGAGATTGCTTGGCCTCCTTAGTGGAGATGCTTGATCACTGGCACGTCTCTTCTCCCTGTCACTCACTCAGCAGCCTCCTCCAGGGACCGACACCAGCTTCCACCTGCAGCCACCCATTGGGGCGACCTCTCGCTACGCCACACTATGTGGGTGAGACTCAGAACCCAACACATCAAGCTCCAGGTTTTGCTCTAATTCTTTTCTACCCCCCCCCCCTCTTCCCACTCCCCATTTTAAATGATGAATTTCTTTCTGCTGCTTCCTCAAGGGCTTAAGAGTGGGTGGTAGAAGCATTGTTTCAGCTTCTCTAATGCTGAATGAATTAAGAGGATTTCCTGCTGGCTCCTGTACTAATTGTATTTCAGGATTTGCACACAGTCCCGTAACCCTTTCTGCCTCCAGTGACACTGGGGGTTGGGGGTGGCGGCAGCTGGAGACGTGGCTGTCGTTTTTTTTTCTGGGGCTGGGGGATCCACTAATAGTTACGAATGGGTTAAATTCCTAAATGGGCACAGTATGTCTTACCTGCCTTAATAATAGCAGCGCGGCACTCCTTGCTACTGTTGTATATTGTGACTGTAGTGTACTTACTGCACGGTGGTTGACACATGTAGACACTCTATGGGCCAGATGTACTCAGCTTGAAAAGTTATAAAATGGAGAATGATAAAATACCATCCTGTTGGCTCCTAACTGTCATGATACGGACTTGGTTTAAAAATGCAAGTTGGAGGCTGATCGTTGGTGGTCTATCTTTGTCCATTTGATCACTTTTCAAGTTTAGTACATCTGGCCCTTTGTGCTTTCTTTATGGCTGTGTAATTGTGTGACCTGGAGAATGAGAAGTACCGCACAGTGACTACGTCAGTCTGGATACCGCCGCCTCATCACCGATGTTCCATAAGGCTGGGGCAAATTTGCACAAACCGGGTGGATCCACAAGTTTGTAGGTTATGTATTTACAGTGTGTTTGTGGCTTTTTGGAGATGGTGGTGCTCAGGTCTCGGCGGATTCCACTGTCCCAGCAACGGAACGATATTTACAAATTAGAATAATGAATATTTATGACCGTAGGGAACAGAGGGGTCTATGGAGAGATATTAGTGGGGGGAGGGGGGGGGGGTAGATATATATATATATATATATATATATATATATATATATATATATATATATATATATATATATATATATATATATATATATATATATATATATATATATATATATATATATATATATATATATATATATTCTTTCTTGCCCAAAATGTTTTTTTTTTTTTGTTTTTTTTTTAAGTAATTCAATAAATGCCCCTTTTTTGCTTTAACATGTACCCATTTTCTGTGAAACTGCAGTGTTACAGGAACTTATCCCGGATCTCTGTGTTTTCATGATCACAAGATTTCTGCACTTATTGCTGATGGTTTTTTTTTTCCTGCATCCTGTCCAGTCAAACAAAATGACTGATATTACTGGCTATCTGCATTAATTGAATTAGCCCCGGGGATCAGTCATGTACTGTGGCTAATTGAATTCCCCTGTAAGTACCAGCCAATTGGCTCCAAACTGTTATGTTACAGGCTGTATGTGAAACCTGACAGGAGCTGGTTGGTATTTTGGGATGCAGTTATAATCCCGGCGGTCGGAATCCCAAATCCCGACACTTTCTCCCTCTATGGGTGTCCACGACACCCATAGAGTGAGAATAAATTAGTGTGCCGAGTGTAGCGCGCCCGCAAGGGGGGGTCAATCCACGTCCCCCCCCCTTGTTGGGATTCCGGCGTTGGGATTTTGAACCCCGGGATTCCAACCGCCGGGATTTCGTACCAATCCCGGTATTTTATCTCTATCCATTATCTCTTTCCAAGACCCCTGAAAGTCTCAGCAACCTGGCTATCCCTGGAGGGTTCATGGCTGTCTTCCAATGCTGCAGATTATCCTTACTGTCTGCACCCGTTACTTACCCCGCTTATTAGAAGTGATGAAACCTAGCGTTATATGACTTGGCATTGCCCTGACAGGCACTGATGTCCCGCTATGGATAACGGGATGGAAATCAGTTCCCCAGGCTTTCCGAGTTATACCTGACTTCAGCCTAATGAGGAAATGTTTTCCCCTTCTGAGCTGGATTATTTGAGCAAAGAAAAAATCTGTATATCTTAAATAGAGGTGTTGCTCCCAAAATTCCAGCTATCATTCTGAATAATGTCCTAGGTAAGATCGCTAGGATCTGATTGGGCACCACCCTCACGTATACTTTTTAGGTTTGATCCAAGCTGAAATGCAATTGGTTGATCTGGAATAACATGTATTTGTGTCCTCTGTGCACATTTTCTGATTGTTATTTTCCGAAGAATGTTGTCTTGTTCTCATTCACGTCTGCCCCCCCCCCCCCCCCCCCTTCTGCACACAGGTGGGGAACCCACGCGTGGAGCTGACTCTTACGGAGTTACAAGACATGGCCTCTCGCCAGCAGCAGCAGATTGAGAACCAGCAACAGATGTTGGTAGCGAAGGTACGTACGTTAGTCCTAGGATAGCAGTGCTGTAGTATTACAGGGAGCACCAGTCAGTGTGCCCTATTAATCCTAGCAGCCGTATAATGGCGATCCACCACCCTGGGCTTCCTTTGGTGGATACTAGTGCCAGGTGGGCGGAGCACCACCAGTAAAACGGGCTGTAATCAAGTCCACAAACAATGAGGTCTCTTATAATAGGAGACGTTGCCAACAGGATCTTATTAAACGGACGTCCTGCTCTGAAGTTCTGCGTTTCTGATGGTCTATGATTGAATCGTATCAGTAATTTGGACGAGAACTCTCCAGCGTTTCAGCGCACGGTGAATCAGCCCCGGTTTCTATACAGCTCATCTTTTTTTATCCTCAATGGACCAATTAGCCTCATGTTTAATTACTGTGTCCCCTGTACACAAGCATTAGGTCGACAATGGGAAGGTCGACAATGGGAAGGTCGACGGTCAGTGTCGTCAGTTTTTCACGTTTTTTATTTTTTTTAGCTGACCTGTATTGACAGGTGGTATTTCATACTCTACCACCCGCTAGGGTGCGGATGGAGAATAGAATAGTGTGCCGAACGTTTGATGGGGTCCATGTCAACTATGTCGACATTGGAGATGGAAAAACCGTAAAAACTCATTTAAAATGTCAAACTAATGATTGTGTCGACCTTAGCCATGTCGCCATGTCCGCCTATTTCATGTGTTGATATAAGCCATGTCGTCCTTCAGTGGTTGACCAAATTCATGTCGACGCAATGACCCACAGCCCTATAAACCCACAATCCGTCTCCGGCTCCTTTTCACTGACTGATATATATTGTTTAAATCTTAATGGGTCAATATACTGATCCCTGAACAGAGATAATAAAGTACCAACCAATCAGCCCCTAACTGTCATTGTATAAGTGTTTTTTTAAAGGACAATTAAGGGCTGATTGGCTGACACTTTCTCGCTCTCCAAAGCTTATACAAAGACACCTTAGACAATCTCTGTGCTCAGCCTTTCACATTGTTAATGTACCAGCCCGCCAGCTGCTAACTGTCATTTTTTAAACCCAGCCTGAAATGTTAGCAGCTGAGTGGCTGGTACTTTCTCTTTCTGCTTTATTCTTCTACAAGGCTTATGGGCCTAATTCAGACCTGATCGCAGGGCACATTTTGTTTACAAATGGACAAAACCATGCTGCACTGCAGGTGGGGCAGATGCAACATGTGCAGAGAGAGAGATTTGGGGGAGTTGTGTTTCCGTGCAGGGTAAATACCGGCTGCTTTATTTTTACAACTGCAATTTAGATTTCAGTTTGAACACACCCCACCCAAATCTAACTCTCTCTGCACGTGTTACATCTGCCCCAGCTGCAGTGCAGCATGGTTTTGCCCATTTGCAAACAAATTGTGCCCTGCGATCAGGTGGGAATTAGGCCTTTAGTTCATAGACTCATTAGTCTGTGGTGTATTGCTATAATTGACTCCCAGCACAAGCTTTCCATAGGGTATACAGTATTATTATTATTATTTGTGTAGTTGTTGCTTATTGGTAGCAGCGGTCTGTTGTAATAGTTTTCAGTTCATTCCCGTCTGCATGTGCCCACTTTTACACACACGCACATTGATCGCACATTGTTACAACATTGCCAAAGCTTTGTTCACACACTCAAATCTGCCACTTGAAAGCACTGCAGCCTAGAACATGTGGGTCGGCCAATCCCTCTGTGGGTCAAGGTTAAAGAAAGAAGTTGATGTGAAAATGCATTTGCTGATTAGAATGGTTTCAGCTCTGATCTCATCGCAGACCTTCTGTTATAGACACATGCTTGGTTTTGGGGGGATTTTTTTAAGTTCCATCCCATTTATAAAGAATAATAATATTTATATTGTACCCTCTGCCCTTTGTGTTGTATGTTTTTTAATAAATATTAAATCGCACATTAATTGTGGAGGAATAGATATTGTAATGTAATATCAGTATGTTTAGTATTAGTTATGTTTGTGTATTATTAGTAATGTTTGTTTGGAACCGGTACATCTGTCAGAATGAACTTAGGTCTACAGTCATTAGGTCGACCCCATTAGGTCGACTGGCTGGAAGGTCGACCTGATTTAAGGTCGACATGGGCCAAGGCGGACATGACTTAAGGTCGAATTTGCATAAAGGTCGACAGGAGGAAGGTCGACTGGTCATAAGGTCGACATGGGTTTTTCACTGTTTTTTTATCCGAATGTCGACCTCGCTTCGCTCGCGATGCATCGGGCACGGTGGCTCGCTTCGCTCGCCACAGCTTTAATAACCTCCTCCACGCCCTAGTGGATGGTAGGGCATGAAATACCGTCTGTCGGCTCAAAAAACAGTGAAAAATCTCATGTCGACCTTATGACCAGTCGACCTTTTTCATGTCGACCTTTATGCAAATTCAACCTTGGCCCATGTCGACCTTAAGTCAGGTCGACCTTCCTGCCAGTCGACCTAGTGGGGTCGACCTAATGACTGTAGACCTAAGTTCATTCTAATAGATGACCGCTTCCCGTTTGTTTGTTTGTTATTAGTAATGTTTGTTATTAGTAATGTTTGTTAGTAATGGTTTTTAGTAATGTTTGTTTGTTATTAGTAATTTTTGTTATAAAGGTGCTCATACATGGTGCGATTGCACCGTGTAATGCGATGCGTGCTCCTGGGGGCATCTCATTGCACAGTACAAAAAGTATGTGCTGCACATACTTTTTGTACTGTCTTCTAATCGCATTGCGCATAAATCACATGCGATGCGATATAGTACAAAACGCACTCACCGTGTATGGGCACCTTAAGTAACGTTTGTTATTATTAATGTTTGAGTAATGTTTGTTATTATTAATGTTTGAGTAATGTTTGTGATGAGTAATGCTTGTTATTAATAATGTATGTTTGTTTGTTATGAGTAATGTTTGTTATGAGTAATGTTTATTAGTAATGCTTGTTATGAGTAATGTTTGTTTGTTTGTTATGAGTAATGTTTGTTATGAGTAATGTTTATTAGTAATGCTTGTTATGAGTAATGTTTGTTTGTTATGAGTAATGTTTATTAGTAATGTTTGTTATGAGTAATGTTTATTAGTAATGTTTGTTATGAGTAATGTTTATTAGTAATGTTTATTATGAGTAATATATGTTTGTTTGTTATGAGTAATGTTTATTAGTAATGTTTGTTATGAGTAATGTTTGTTTGTTATGAGTAATGTTTATTAGTAATGTTTGTTATGAGTAATGTTTATTAGTAATGTTTGTTATGAGTAATGTATGTTTGTTTGTTATGAGTAATGTTTGTTATGAGTAATGTTTATTAGTAATGCTTGTTATGAGTAATGTTTGTTTGTTTGTTATGAGCAATGTTTGTTATGAGTAATGTTTATTAGTAATGCTTGTTATGAGTAATGTTTGTTTGTTTGTTATGAGTAATGTTTATTAGTAATGTTTGTTATGAGTAATGTTTATTAGTAATGTTTGTTATGAGTAATGTTTGTTTGTTTGTTATGAGTAATGTTTATTAGTAATGTTTGTTATGAGTAATGTTTGTTTGTTATGAGTAATGTTTATTAGTAATGTTTGTTATGAGTAATGTTTGTTTGTTATGAGTAATGTTTATTAGTAATGTTTGTTATGAGTAATGTTTATTAGTAATGTTTGTTATGAGTAATGTATGTTTGTTTGTTATGAGTAATGTTTATTAGTAATGTTTGTTATGAGTAATGTTTGTTTGTTTGTTTGTTATGAGTAATGTTTATTAGTAATGTTTGTTATGAGTAATGTTTATTAGTAATGTTTGTGATGAGTAATGTTTATGAGTAATGTTTGTTATGAGTAATCTATGTTTGTTATGAGTAATGTTTGTTATGAGTAATGTTTGTTATGAGTAATGTTTGTTATGAGTAATGTTTGTTATGAGTAATGTTTGTTTGTTTGTTATGAGTAATAATGTTTGTTATGAGTAATGTTTGTTATGAGTAATGTTTGTTTGTTATCAGTAATGTTTATTAGTAATGTTTTTTATGAGTAATGTTTTAATTATGAAAAGAACACAGATACATATAGAAAAACAAAAAGAGGGTATCTAATCATAAATAACATTTTCAGTGGGAGCCCAGAGCAGAAGTATTAGTATTATAATCAGACCACAGACTGGCTAGGGCAACTTGCTGATATTAGCAGGAGCATAAAGAGGCAATCAACAGGTTCAAATGTTAGCCGTGACTATGGTCAACACAACAGACAGATGTAGCCATGCTTATTGTTGCCACGGCAATTGGCATGTGCGATTGTGACGATCCTGTCACTAAGTGCGTATGTTTGATTTGCTCCCGCGGCACACAGAAACGCGCTGAGCGGCAATGTTGCAGTGTGGCGATTCCACACCACAGGTGCGAATTTCTAGCTCCAAACAAGCACAAGCAGCGAATTGCGGCAATACTGAGCTCGGGTACATCTGCTGGGGTGACACAAGTTCTCTTTTGAATACTTTATTTTACCTTCTACGTGGACTACAGTTGGTAACGGTAATCTCCTTGTCCCGAAGCTTGGCACGTGAATGCAGTACACCAATTGGGGGATCGTCCTGAACCTACACTTTGACACCCAAAAAACATAAACTTGTAACAACCTTTTCTTGTGTCGACCATTTCCATGTCGACCTTTTCATTGTGTCAACCTATTTCACAAGTCGACTTTGTGCATATCAGCCATTTCGGGTCGACCTAGACACTGTGGTGCCATATAGCCACTGATGGGAATCATTCAGTACTAATAAATCATAACTGATCTGAGATTTCTTACGCCCTCCCATTTACTGGCATGTGTCAATGCTTTGACTGACATTTAATCCAAGAGCCTAGTTCTCTGTGTAAAATGTGCCCTACTAGAGCTCGTCTTCATTTTATGTGCCAAAGTAGTGCCCTAGTTCTAATTATACCACACAATGCCCACCATTCATATTATGTCACATTGTAGTGCCCCAAGTCAACAATATGCCACATTGTACTGCCACCAGTTCACATGTCACACATTGCCCCAGTTGGGATTATGTGCCGTTCTTCCTGGTGTACCAATTTATGACCTGGATGCAGTTAAGCCAGATCCCAGAGGTGAGTCATCTACATCTGGCATATCAATGGCACCCACTGTAGCTATGTCCATGGTCCTTACATAGTGACCGCACCAGAAAAAGCACCCAGACCCTGCCAAATAAATAACATTTCCAGACTGACGCATTTCATAATACTTTGCGTTGCGTTTCGTTTTGGCATATCTCTACATTTAAGTGTTGTTAAGAGCTTGAGTTAATGTCAAATCTTAATGTACAGTGAGGGAGTTTCAATGATGTAGTACATTGTACACGTTCCATAATTTGGATCTAATTTATATCTTGCGCAATTTTGTATCTGACCCCACCTTTTCTCCATTTCTTTACATGAGTATTTTGGTGGTGGTACTCTGAAGATATCCCCAGGAGCAGGGCCCTGGTCTTTACTGTTGCTAATGGGGACCTCTACTGGCCAGCTTGTGTAATGGTATAGGAGTGCTAGAAGAGGGAGATATCAGACACACAATGGTTAGCTCCTGGTCAATAACAGTAGGGCTGGCCATCTGTGGGGTTATCCATTGATGATCACCAGGGGGGTCTCTGCGTTCCAACACCTTGAAGAAGGAAAAATAAATATTCAGTAGCTCCATGTCCTCAATGGCGCAGAAAACCATCAGATTTTTTTATTAATCGATGTTTGGTGGCCATCCCAAGGCTACAGCAATCCATTTGGGATCTGATTGTTCTTTAATTCCTCATTCAGAAGGAAACCATTATAGAACCTGTCCAGAAGAGGTTGCCACTGATGGCCCCCGGAACCTGTTTCATGTGACTGGCAATGGTGTAACTTAATGGGCATTGAACATAAAGAAAACAAAAATAAACTGTTGAACATATTTGGTAGTTTGTGGTAAAAAGCTGTTGTATGTTGGGATGGCGGCTATTGTCCTCTACCCCGGTCACCACTTTATCTCCGATCTAGGTGTTCCCTGGGAACACGGCTGTTTAGTAGAACGCACCTTCCATTTTGTTTAGCTGTACTGTAGCCTGGTTCTCTAGCTGGGGCATTGTTCAGGGTAAGCTGTGCCAGCAGCAATGATTTTTTCCATGACTTGTTTATTGGCAGGGTTGGTGCTTGCTCTGGCCAGCTGTCATCGCCGCTCATCCCAGCTTACATTTGTTTTATTATCTCCTCGGAGCTCTCACCCCTTATCTGTGTTTACTTCTGGAAGCACAGAATTAGACACGGGAAGCCATTTTGTTTCATCAGGAAGTGGCAGCCAGGTTGCAGGAAATGGACGGTGAAGGAAGCCACAGAGATGTTGGAATTCTGTGTTTACATTGCTATTGTGTTTTCTAGCATGTGCAGAATATTTATATAGATCTATGATCATAAAAAAAACACACAGAGGTCTGAATAAACAGTGTCCCCTCCCCTTTTTGTTGGCAGGAACAGCGACTGCGCTATCTAAAGCAACAGGAACGCCGCCAGCTCCAGTCCGTCTCGGAGAGTGAGAAGCTCCAGAAGCTGAAAGAGCGAGTGGAGACCCAGGAGAACAAACTGAAGAAGATCCGCGCCATGAGAGGCCAGGTGGACTACAGCAAAGTCATCAATGGAAACCTGTGTATGTTCTCCACCAACACGCAATGCAATCTGTTCATTTCCATTTAGGTGATGGTGAATAGGTCGACATGGTCAATTGGTCAACATAAGGGTGGTCATCAGTTTTTCCACACTTTTTTTTTTTTTTTTTTAACTTTATCGTACTTTCCCATCCACGTGGACTATGTCTGTGTGCCAAGGGCAGAGGTAGCGGAGATGAAGCATGGCGAGCAGGCGGTACGCCCATGTGCTACAAGATTGACACCCCAAACCCCTAAAAAACCTCATGTTGACCTTTCCATGTGTCGACATTTCCAGGTGGATCTTTTTTAATGTCTACCTAGCTGATATATTAGCATAATCTACACATTACATGTACCTTCATAGTGTTCATTCTAGCTCCCTGCATCTTTCAAAACCCATGCAGTTCCTCTTCCCAGCCTGGGGTGTCGCTCACTAATATGGTGCTTCTAGCACAGGGTGGTCTGCAAATCAGTGCTGAAATACAGACCACACTGTGATAGAAGGAACAGATTAGAGCATGACACCCCAGGCCTGGAAGAGTGACTACATGGGGTGCTTTTAGCATAGTGTGGTCTGTATTTCAGCACATATATATGCAGACTACGCTGTGCTAGAAGCACCACATCTAGAGAGCGACACCCCAGGCTGGCGAGAGTAATGGTGCTAGGATGAACAATATCAACACCTGCTATATGTTCCGGGAGGGCTGTAGCGGATGAGCTGTGCTTCTGTCCCAGCCATGGGTTCTAGAGTCCTTGGTATGGCTGACCGTTCCCGCCCTTTGCTCAGGACACTGCGCTGTATTAGAGCCTCACTGTTATACTCTGTATTCCATGTCAGCTACTGAAATCGAGCACATAAGTGACCTGTTCCAGGAGAAGCAGCAGGAGCTGCAGGCGGCCGTGGGGAAAGTGGAGCAGCTCACACAGCAGCTGGAAGACCTGCGCAAGGGGAAATTAAATGGTTTCCAGGCCTACAATGGTCAAATGAGCGGGCCGGCCGCTCTGGAACTGAAGAAGTTGTATCAAGAGCTACAGGTAAGTAGCTATTAGCCAGCAATGAATGTGCCCAGCTTACTGGGGTCTGGCTACGAATATGACATTTAGGGATTATATACTGGTGGAGTAGACCTGATTGTACTTTCTGTGGTGTATTAGGGTGTCAAAGCTAATCCATCCACACAGTTGGAGTAGAGTTTGCACCAATGTAGACTGCGTGACAAGTATGGTACAAGCCTTTGCTTAAACATGGCTCCAAGATACAGTGTAAAGGTGCCCATACACTGAGCCGATTTCGCACAATTCCGATGAATGAAATTGGCCCAAATCAGGTCAGTTTGATGTCCCCTCAGGTCCAATACGCAGGTCGCAGACCTGAGCAAGTGGTCGGACCTGCTGGCCTCCCGACCTGGGACCTCCCTCCCCAATGCGGCGGGGAGCGGACAGCATGGTCCGTGGGGCAGGCATCTCCTAGTGGCGGGGGGTGGGCAGCTCATGGTGGCTGTCAGCGGGGTCTGTCCGAGCAGCAGTGGCGGCATTTTGCTGGGCAGTGGGGTGGGGTGTGGCTGCTGAATATTTTGAAATGACTGGTCGGACGTTGATTGGCTGATATAATTCTCTCAGCCAATCAGTGTCCGGCCAATCATTTCAAAATATTCAGCAGCAAAATGCCGCTACAAGCTCCCAGCCGCCGCCACTGCTGCTTGGACAGACCCCGCTGCCCGCCACTATGAGCTGCCCGCCACCACCACCAGCTGAATTTTCATATTCTCCCCGTACTTGGGTGGGTTTCCTCGGGGTATGGGTAGATGGGCCAAGTGCTTCTTCTCTATGTATGAGGTTCTGTGTTCTCTGGTTCAGGTCACAGAATGTCTTAGTGGGCGGGATGTACCAAGCACTGGTGGTACATCCTGACGCCCATTGTGCCAATGCTCATCACATATGTACTAACGTATGCGATGAGAAACCTAAAGGTCCGCGTATTCCTGATGAAAACTGCCCTTTGCAATCCCTGCTGCTGTCTGGACTTCCTCGGTTCTTACAGGGAAGTCTCTCTGCGCATGCGCGGAAGCTCGAGGTCGCTGGGCATGCTGGGAGGGGTCCGCGGCAGAAGTCCTGCCTGGAGGGGCCTTAGAGAATTTGAAGATGCGATAAAAACCCCAGAAACTGTTTTTTTCATCCCGCCCGGTATCTATAGGTCACACATGTATTTTAGAGCAGCGATGTTACAATGATGCATTTCCAGAGATTTATTCCAGACTCTGCTTGTGTTCTAGATCCGGAATCGTCTCAACCATGAGCAGAACACAAAGCTCCAGCAGCAGAAGGAACTGTTAAACAAGCGGAACATGGAGGTGGCCATCATGGACAAGCGAATTAATGAGCTACGCGAACGTCTCTACAAGAAAAAGGTTGAGGCACGTCAAAAAGAAAACATTCCCGTAAGATTTGCTCTTAATCTCCTGTATTGTCAGTTTTGCCATCTTGGACATTTTACTCATTGTTCATCATCATCATCGTCATCATCATTATTTACCTTCCTTTTAACCGTGTGGATTTAGTGGTTGTTGACTACTACTTCTGTCTTACAGCTGAATCGCATCAACGGAACGCCATCTCCCCAGTCCACCCTATCGGCGTCAGGGCGGGTAGCAGCGGTGGGACCATACATCCAGATCCCAAGCACGGTGAATTATCCTCTACCCGCTGATCCAGTGAAGCCGCAGTCTCTGTCACTTGCTGCTAGTGGAACGCACGCCCGCTCTAAATCCGGTAGGTCGGTGTTTGGTTACAAAGCGGAATTCTCTTACACATTGAGGAAACCGTTTCCCTGGTTGTGGGAATTGGCTGATTTTCCTAAAGCCTCAGAGTCTGAGATTTGGTTATATTGCTGTCAGGGTGAAAACCGGACAAAAATCAAATACAATATTTCACAAATTAATTCAAAATAAAATGGGCAACGCTATTTTTATTAAAATAAATGATGCCATTTGTGTTTTCAGAGCATTTTCATAAATCTATGTTTTTTGTGTGATGGTTATGAATATAGAACAGGTATACAGACTATTCTTGGTCTCCCTCTAATAAGACTTTATTCCTTTTCAATAAATAATTTCAACAATAAATGTAATACAGTACAGGAACAATAAAGTACATAAATGATACTTAAGGGAATTACAGAAATGCTTGAGTAAACAGGAAAGTCTTGAGTCTGTCGTCTCTCCATTCTGGATCTTCAGTGTTGTTCTTTTCATGTTGAGGTTCACACCTACTAAGCAACAGATACCCACATCAGCAGTGATAGTCATCCCCACTAATATGCTGGTTTCTTACGTTTGTATCCCCAATGGGAACACTGACTGGGGTACACGTCTATAGTATATGTCTGAAGTGCTTTATACATAAACGAACAAAGAAATGATTGGTTATCCATCTAGCCACAGTGCCAGCTATACCACGAGTGCCCAAACAATGTCCCATCTAATTACCAGACCTGTGATAAGGGACAGGGGGGCAGATTTATTAGGGCAAAAGTGGGGTGTGGCGGATTAAATAACAGGCGCTTCGTTCTGATGTATGAATCACTGGTCTTTGTAAATGTTAAAAAAAATGTGGATTTCATTTTGTTTTAAAAAAGCAAATTAATGATAAAAAGACAATGTTCCTTTAAAAAACATAAAATACATATAATCCAGCAACTCCGGGTTAAATATCCACAGGGCAGATTTCTTAAGCCTTAAAAAGAGATGAACTTGAGGGTGGTAAAGAGTGATAAACATCCAGCCAATCGGCTCCGAATTGTCATGTTATAGTCTGTGTTTGAAAATGGCAGTTAGGAGCTGATTGGCTGGACATTTATCACTCTTTATCCCCCCCCATATTTATCTCTTTTTTAAGGCTTAATACATCTGTCCCTGTATTAGTATTGGTCCTGTATAGTAATAGATCCTAATTGGTCAGGCTGTAGAGTAGTTTACAAACTTTTGCAGCGATTAATAATAAGGGTTAACAGTAGCTGCGTTTTGTGCTGTTTCCAGGGCTAAATATTTTAGTTTTACAGATCCAGTGAGGAAATAATAAACTTAGTGTATCTTGCTACTGACTGATAGAGGGAATTTGTATTTTATGAGATCGTGGTTGAGATTTAATAGGATGAGAGATTCAGACAGTGAGAGATTTGGGAAGAAATCTCCAGTTTTTTTTAAAGCGGCAATCATTTACACTGCAGAACCAGTTTGATTTTGCAGTGTAAATGATCGCCGCTTTAAAAAAAACTGGAGATTTCTTCCCAAATCTCTCACTGTCTGAATCTCTCATCCTATTAAATCTCACCCTGTATGTTTATGTATCATTAACTATCAGTGTGTTTTTCTATTCACTAAAACCCTGCAGAGGAACTAAACCCTCCTTCCATATACAATGTAATCCATGTGGTCTGAATACACGGGACACGGTTGTTTAGTGATCTGTTTGGACATTGTTGGTCATCCGTATGTTCACCATTATTCATCATTATGTGTATGGTCTTATTTTCTATTTAAAGGAGGTGCAAAGGTCGTCCCAATCCTGCGGCCGTAGGAACTGTTCCCCTGACTATTAGAGATCTGTGTGGGGTTTATCTTGGGATTATAGCAACTCTTGTAACTAGGTATAGAAGTCCTACGTGTCGCTCAGCCTGGAGTAAGGCAAATGTTATTGGTTATGATGGCAAATTAGCCTAATATTACTGTGTGTATGTTACCCCAAAGCTATCGGTATACTGACAACCGTAAACCAATAAATAGTTTTCGGGCTTACTTATATTTCTGCTATATTTGGACCATGCACTGGTGATATTAACTGCCCTGCCCAGTGGTATGGATGTTATGGGCGGTATGGATGTTATGGGCGGTATGGATGTTATGGGCGGTATGGATGTTATGGGCGGTATGGATGTTATGGGCGGTATGGATGTTATGGGCGGTATGGATGGTATGGGCGGTATGGATGGTATGGGCGGTATGGATGGTATGGGCGGTATGGATGTTATGGGCGGTATGGATGGTATGGGCGGTATGGATGGTATGGGCGGTATGGATGGTATGGGCGGTATGGATGGTATGGGCGGTATGGATGGTATGGGCGGTATGGATGGTATGGGCGGTATGGATGGTATGGGCGGTATGGATGGTATGGGCGGTATGGATGGTGTGGGCGGTATGGATGTTATGTGAACTGGAGATTGTAATAGGATTTTATATCAAATAGAATTAAGCCTACTTTGAAAGTAAAGATTATGATCACTTATTGTACGACTGGCTATCAGGATGCCGGCGGTCAGAATATCCACCCCCCCCAAACCTCCCTTCCAATGTGCCTAAACCTAACACCCCCCGACCACTGCCTAGTGCAGTGTTTACACGGCAGTCGGGATCCCGGGGCCACTATACTGAATACCGACATCCTGACCGCTGGGACGCTGGCTGCTGAGAGCCATCAAAATGCGAATGCAAACTATTGCTTGGGGTGAGAGGCGGGAACACGCATGGAACCGTTGGCCAATGATTGCAGACCCCAGCAAATCCTGGTAATTCGGCTAATCCTGAACTAATGCCTGCTGACTAGTTGTGGTAGCCACATGCATACTAAGGGGGGTATCCAATTACCGATGTACTTTATCAGACTATTCAATTAAATCACCCGACAAAACCACATTTCACTGGGAACACCCGGTTCAGTGATCTCACCCCGGTTCAGTGATCTCACCCGCTGCAACCTCAGGCAGGGGAAACAAAACCACGATCATCCGCGGCACCCACCGTCTTATTGGGAGTAATTAGATTGCCCCCAGTGAGCCTATTACCTGCCATCACCGATCATGGGTAATCGGATACCACCCTAAGATTTACACCTGCTCTGATGTATAGACCCTAGGTGGTCAACATACTGAGCGTGCCAAACTACAATCCCCCCATGGTTGCTATGGGAAACAACCCATCTTCAATAGAACTCTCATCTTAATAAATTTATCTCTAATAGTCGTGGGTACGGACCACGTTAAAAAATATATATATATATCTATATTAATAATCATTTCAGGGGCGTTGCACCTCATTTAAAATTGCTTTGCTGATTGATGCAATGTCATGGCAACTGAATTATTGGTTGTGTGTCTTTTTCTCACATCACTCTTCTCTTTGCTTCCTAATGTCTTGTCCTGTGTCTTGTGTCTCTTCTTGGTCTGTGTGCCCCCGTTTTTTTTTTTAACCCCCTCCTGATCTCTGGTTGGCTGCTCCCACCTGTGCTCCTCCAATAGAGGCAGACAGTGAGTGTGTGAAACAATCACCAGGTCCCTGGAAGGTTTCAGACTTAGACATCCTAGTGGATCCCTTGCGGCCATCTCCCACCTCCTGTCTCCAGTCTTCTGATCTCATCCATCAGACGCCTGCTCTGTCTGACACCCTGCACAGTGAGTCTGCTCCGCAGGATTGCCTGATCACACACCGGATCTCCTCGCCTTAATCTACCTGTAGACTAATATGCACCGTTCCTTATGTCGGAGGGGCAGGAAGACGCCACCAGCCAGTAACCCGTCCTTCTAGTATACATACATACATGGAATTTGATGGTAGATTAGAACCACTTGACCTATCTACTCTGCCCTCTCCATGGAAACACTGGGCGTACATATGCTAATGCGTTTGGGCGGGGGACGAACAGGTGACATAACCGGATGCCAGCTGCCTGCCCATTTTTTTCGTTCATATGTACGAGTAGTCTGGACCAGCCTTACATATGCGTGCGCCGTCACCATCGGTGACCATCAAAAGATGTTGAGTGAGGCAGTAATGCTGACCATTACACCAACCGTGCTACTGTTTATGTCGGATGTCTCATACTGTGTGACAGTACTGCCAATGCACTGAGCGACTCGGATGCATTCTTGTGTGAATGTCAGCATAGTGTGCAGCTGAGTCTGCTGTCTCTGCTGCTATACTGGACCAGGCTGGGAGAGGTGCTCCGGCGGTCATACTGCCAGTCTACTGCTGCAACAGTGCGGGTCCTGGGGGATTGGGAATCCGCAGGGGTGTAGCTCCTTCCATATGAATGTTACTAGTAACTTATATGATGTAACGTTCTGGTTACCTCCTGTCAGCACATCACTGGTACTTCCCCAGCATAGAGTCACCTCCTGTCAGCACATCACTGGTACTTCCCCTGCATAGTCACCTCCTGTCAGCACATCACTGGTACTTCCCCAGCATTGTCACCTCCTGTCAGCACATCACTGGTACTTCCCCAGCATAGTCACCTCCTATCAGTACATCACTGGTACTTCCCCAGCATAGTCACCTCCTATCAGTACATCACTGGTACTTCCCCAGCATAGAGTCACATTCTGTCCTGCTGGACACGAACAGGAGCCCGGGGCCAATACAGAGAACGCTGAGAGTAGTTGGAGGCGGGGTTTCAGTGCAATAATTTCTGATTGGATGCCCACAGAACCTGTCCAATCGCATGCTGCCTACACCAGTTTGTGCTCAGACCTATATAACATGGGGCCTGATGATCGTGGGGGGGGGACCCCTCCCATGCCGCCACCGCAGGAGGAATCATTCGATGATCGCCGACCATCAAATGATTTCTCCTGCCTTCGCAAATAAAAGTCAATCATGTGACGGCGCCTCTGGCTGGCATCCGCCTGCCCGCGTACCCATAAAATGCTGGACGTTCCCATGGCGCAGTGCTGCCACCCCCACCCCCCCTCCTCGCTGCAAACAGCCCGACGAGTGAGTAACTCTTCGCTGCCATTTGCAGTCGGGATTTGCACATGCCCAGAAATGAGCCTGCGCTAATCCAGACCACAGGGACGCGGTCCGGATCCGGATCACTACGAGTGACGCCTGTCTACAGCCGGGCGTATAATGTACAGTACCGGTATAGTGTCAGAAAGGAATCTCATGTCTCGGAGATGACCTTGAAATCCTCTCCAAAACGAAAACCCCAAATGAATTGTCTTAATTATATCGGTTAATGAAACGTCAGTTCTAATGGGCTCATTGTTTCCTGGTAATTGGTGCGTGACCTGGGGCACTGGGAACGGAGCCATTTAATATCACTGGGGATGGAATGTAACGTGCAAATGGTAATACCAGCGCGTCCAGCAATTCCAGCGCGTGCAGATACAGGTCATAGTATTCTGTTCATATGGACATGAGCTACAGGACAAGGCACAAACCACACCCTGATCCTGGCAGACACACGTGGGCGATTCAGCACGCCCCCTTCTTTTGGGCGGGGTGAGGAGTTGGGTCAAAAAGCTAAACTGCTGGCAAGTGTGCGCTAGGGTTAATAATACATTAATACGAGTCTGAATGATAGGATTCCTTATCGCATAAATCATATATTTACAGGGCCACCGGCAGGGGGGTGCCATGGGTACAGCGGTCCCGGGGCCCTGCCTCTGGATGGGCTCGGGCAGCTGTCCACAGTGGCACAACGCCTCCCCCATATTTATATACCCACATCAGAAAACGGTGCATTTATATTGTACCACGTCACCGGCACAAAACGCTTAGTACAGGGACTCGTGTTCTAAAAACATCTGTAATTATGGCAAATTATCAAATGTTAATTACTGCCTTTCTTTAGAAAAAAATCTCTTTAATCACTGTCACATGGTTTCAATGATCAGAAATTTTTGTAATTTCTGACTTTTTTCCCCCATACTGCTAATTCTAAATTAATTGGTATTTTTTTTTTTATTAATTGGCATTTTAGATGACCGTAGCCTGTATTATGTATTGCGTGATGTAATGCGTTCTGCTTTCCCAGCTAATGACGCAAACTGGCCGACGCTGAAGCAGAACGCGATATCCGTTGTCAAAACGCCTCCTCTCAGCGCCTCAGAGTGGAAGGATACGAGTGTGGAGGTGGGGTTCAAAGCCGGGCCTATATCCAGCCAGCCTACCCCCACTGCTGGTGTGCCTGGGGAGAAGTTGGTGAGTATACATGTAATAAGTTGCAGGAGGGGAGGCAGATTTCCGTACATTAATTTTTTGGGGGGGGGGGGGCGATATTTACGCAACCTCAGCAGTTTGTGGAAGCGAACAATTTTTTTCAATCATTTCCAATTATTTTCGGGCTTCCTTTTTGTGCTTTTAAGACGTGTATTTCTATAATCGGACACAAATGTAGTTCATATTTTGCTCCAGCTCTGTTGTCTGCATTGAATAGAGTTCTGTTTCTTCTATAACCATAATGATATACAGTCCAGGCTGAAAAGGACAGAAATAAATCTACGAACCAATAATTTAGTCATCCGATAGTTGTGATCCATTTTCTGATGGTAGGGAGATGTTCTACAACTGCGTAGTAATATGAATAATCCATACTCCGCTATGTAAGATCAGGTTCCTGCC
Source organism: Crinia signifera (assembly GCF_055691185.1). NCBI lineage: Eukaryota > Metazoa > Chordata > Amphibia > Anura > Myobatrachidae > Crinia > Crinia signifera. The sequence continues at coordinate 83,188,715 of NC_139228.1, read as the reverse complement.
AAATCCAACAATTGTCATCGTAATAAGTGGGCGTGGTTTAAGTAATGCCCTATGAGTCCGTTTTGTAGAATATACAGTTTTTTGTACTAAATGTTTATCTTTGACTCATGGGGGTATTCAATGTTGGATTCCGACTGTTGGAACGTCCCGACAGTCGGAATCCCGGGCCGTTTTCAGTCCGCTCCCAGCAACTCGACAGGCTGAATTCAATGTCCCACCTGTCGATTGTCGAAAAGTGGGCTTGTCAGCGAAAACGTCTGTGGATTGGCGAGATACGGCCGTGACCTGTTTTGTCAAACTCCACCTTCAAAAACAGCAGCATTGAATAGGAGGCGGGCGCCATTTCCGAAAGGCATTGAATTCCGCACTAAATGAGAACCTCTTTGAAGTTCACGTCTACAGACTATGGTGGCATTGTCTTATAATATTAAAATATATTTTATTTCAACACGATTATTCTCCATTCGTTATTTTTGAGTCTCCAGGAATTTGTGCTTTTTGTGCATCATGATGGTTTTGTATTTATGTGTGTGGTGTTTCTGACCATTGTGTAACATCTAAACCTTGTCTGTTTTCAGCCTGGTGATGCTGGGAAGCTCCCTTCTCCGATGCCCGGACTAAGTAAAACGCTACCCCATAATTATGGCATGTACCAGGGTCCTCTTCCTTTAAGCGCTACTAATTCCTTAGAAAGGAGGAAGGATGGCAGCTTGCCGAGACCTGGGTCTGGGCCCACCACCCGTTCGCGGCCTCTCCCGTTACCGCCTGTGAGCAATGTCCACCCTCCAGGATCCTCGCAGCAAATACAGCAGAGGATTTCTGTCCCTCCAAGTCCCACCTACCCACCGTCCTCTTCCCCCTTGTTTCCTGGAACAGACGCTAGGCCTGACCCTCCTTTAACTGTGGCCATTCGACCTTTCCTGGCAGAAAAAGGATCAAGGCCGCAGTCTCCGAGGAAAGGCCCTCAGACCGTGAACTCCAGCTCGATTTATTCTATGTATCTTCAACAATCCACTCCGCCAAAGAACTATCAGCAAGCTGTATACAACACCCTGAACAAATCCGTCAAAGCAGGTAATAAAGTGCATTATCTACTATTGTTCGCTCCACTTCGCTGCGTTATATCGCAGCAGATTAATGCTTATACATAATGTGTAAATGTGAAAATAAATTCTTATTTCATATCCACAGAGCTAATAAAAGACAAAAAAGGTGAATTATGTTCTGATAGTGTAATATACATAGGGCATCAAAATTATTTTGGCTGCAAAACAAATTTTTTTTACCACAGTTTTTTTTTTGCTGCACTTTTTTGGAATTTATCTGGAATTTGTTTTTTTGCCTTCTTGAGGCAGGCGAAACGAAATCCCTGATAAGTGCCGGAATTGGAGCTAATTGTATAGCCTAATCAATCGTAATTATACAAAGGTAAATTATGATGCATAATAGGGTATCGCCCATAATTTTTGAAGCCACGTGACTTGATGTGTAATGTTTTGGGGGTGATGCCAGAGTGTCACGTCCATATTTCTCGTCACACCGGGTTCTGGTATTGGTCAGCTCCCAGCATCTCCCAGGTCGCCCAGCATAGTGCGGCTTCTTGGTGAAACCAAAATATAAGAGCAGCACTGCTATTTTAGGGTCACCCCCTCAGATGGTGTGCCCTGGATCCCCTCCCCTAGAGAGGCCACAGCTTGAAATGGTCTTTTTACTTAGTGTTTTACTATAATAACTTTATTATGGAAATACATTTTATCTATTTAAATATATATATATATATATATATATATATATAATATATTTATAATAATCAAGGGCCCCCAAATGAGATCTATACCCGCAGACTGGCTACCAGCTCCCCCCCATATTATATGTACGGTATGTGCCCTTTCCCAGTGACAACATGAAGAGCCCCCCAGTCGATTTCATCTTCACTACTGTATTTCTGTCTAACTACCCACTGAATGTGTTGCCGGGGATGGATGTGTTCCGTTGGAGAGGACTTCTTACATACATAGTAACATAGTAATTAAGGCTGAAAAAAAGAAGTTAGTCCATTGAGTTCAACCTCTTTTAGTGTTCCCGTTAGGCTGCTTTAGCGGGCGCTGCGCCCTACCCGATTTTTAAAGGGCAAAATGCGACCTGCTAAAACATCCTGCTGCCTGTCCCTGCCAGAAGCACGGGAAGCCCAGCACCGCCGTAGATGCCCAGCACTTCCCCTGGCAGTGACTTTGGCGGGACCAGGCCCGCCCCTTTTGGTGATGTCGGCCGGTCTTGCTAGCTTCCTTTCGTGACTGCGGTGGCTGGACCCGCCCCCTTTCATGATTTTGGCAGCCCGACGATGTCACCGTTGTGGGCGGGCCCGGTCCTCCCCCTTTATGCTGCCCCCCGTGCAGCACCACCCTGCCCTGCCCAGTTCCTAGAAGAACACTACTATTTGACCTGACTAAGTCATATCTGTAGGGTTCCCTTAGTGGCCAAAAATGCACCCAGTTTTAATTTAAATTCATTAACAGTAGTTGCTGTAACCACCCCACCGGCAATGTGTTCCAGAATGTTCCTGCTCTAATGGTGAACAATCCTCTTCTTAATTCAGTACGGAATTTGCTTTGTTCCATTCCAGCAAAAGGTTGACTTATTGCAACGCCAGATGTCCTGCAGTATTTCATAATGTCCGAAACAGTGCAGTCGGTCTTCTTGTTGCCCCTGTATTAATATATTAATCTTCATGTATTGCAGTGTATGGCAAACCAGTTGTCCAACCTAGCTCCTCCAACTCCTCGCCTCTGCCTTTCCTTCACTCTGCCGGTCCTCCCAGTGCTGACAAAGAGGTCGAAGCAGAGGCCGCACCACCTGCAGGAGAGAATAGTGGGGTGGAGAACATTCCACGTCCCCTGAGTCCCACCAAGCTCACCCCCATTGTCCACTCTCCAATGAGATATCAAAGTGACGCAGACCTGGAGGCCCTCAGGAGAAAACTTGCCAACGCCCCTAGACCACTGAAGAAAAGGAGTTCTATTACTGAGCCAGAAGGTCCAAGTGGTCCCAACATTCAGAAACTACTTTACCAACGCTTTAATACCCTGGCTGGGGGCATTGAGGCCCCACCTTTCTACCAACAGTGCAACTCACAAGACTTTGTTGGCGTCTTGGCGGATGTGGACAATGGAAATGCTGGCCCTAATGGTAATATTGAGGAAGCGGTTTCTCTGCCACCTGCGTCTCTCCCCCCTACACTTCCTGTTCCCCAACCGCCGCCCCCCGAACCACAAATCTCCGCAGATGACAATGACAACAAGGTTTGCTCGCCCGTCACGGAGGAACTGATTAGCAGTGAGATTATAAATCAGCTTTCAGAAACCACAGAGGACAACAACAATAACAATCCCGCCATAGTCCCTTCTGTTGAGAAGACGCCAAGCCCTGTACTGGAAGTACCATCACCGGTGAAAGAGGAAGTTCTGACACCGCCCAGTGTTCCGGCACAGGCACTTTCTGTAAGTCACCGCTTTATCATTTCTGTAATACTGATTTATCGGTGGATGTAGTACGTGCTGAGTGGATCATACCACTGATCTCTCTGTTGCTATTATACAAGTGATAAGATCATAAGGGTGTCTCTGCAGGTTTAGGAGGGTGGCGCAGGACTCTCCCTTCCATGGTTTGGGAAACAGCCTGACGGAAAGGTCAAAACAAAAAGTCTGGCGTCTTCCCTTGTAGTGGTGTGGGCTGCCATGTTGCTTGCTATGTTTAGCAATGAATAGTGCCTGTTCTTCTAAAGTATAGTGGATTCAGCTGTGCGCAGGCCGGCCAGCCTGGTGGAGATTCTTAATGATGTCATCGAGATTCATTGTTCTAGTGCGTAAGAGACGCTGTGATATCACATAGCACAAACCGTGACCTGTGTCACTTTAGTATGTCGTCACCAATATTTATCAGGCTATTGCATATAATCGAAGGTATAACGGTGTATATATAGGACATGGTCACAGTGATATGTAATATAGTTTAATCAGCCATCTTTGTTTTTATGCTGAGGTGAAGAGTTCTGATATTGGCGGAAGTAAGGTCTGGACGTGTGATCACTGAGTGGGCTCGGCTTGTGCACGGTCACAGTGTGCCGTAACCACAGACCACAATCCCTGCAGCTCAGTTTGGTACAGGGGACATCTGACCGCCTGGAAGGACATGTGATGTAAAGTACATGCATCCGCGTGACGGGAGCCAACATGTCCTCCTATTTGTGCTTCCAGACTGTCTAGAAGATCACTAGTAATTAGTGTTACTGTGTAATCTGGGAAAAGCAGATGTTGCCAGTCTGTTGTACAATGCTTTGTGTATGGGCATGTTACTGAGGAGGTAGGTAGAGGGGGGGAGGGGTAGTCTGGAGACAGCAATACAGCCTAGAACACAGTCAGCATCCGCCCAGTTACCAAATACATTATCTTGTTCACATGAAGCTGCCCCATTATCAGCACTACAGCAGTGACATTACAGGCCTATGTATTACTGATTGGGGTCACTGTGAGTGCAGGCCTGCCATATATTGATTTATATACTCGTGTAGTCCGCCTGATAATGCTGTGAGGAGTGACAGGGCATATGATGGTAAATGATAAATACCTGTACATTTTTTTTCCGCTCGTGTTGAATGTAACCATTAAAGTGACTAAAGGTATAAAACTAATCCCATAATCGACACAAAGAAGGTTGGTCAATCGCACAGGACCCTCATCAATGTTTGAGGAAAGAGTGTTGGACCCCCCAGAGATTTCAGTATACTCGATAATCCTTTAGGATAAACTGTTGGGAGGTGTGCTACCACTGGACACAGTATGAAATATGTACACAACAAGAAAGAAAAAAGGTGTGTCTCGGTGTGGTGCACCTAAAGTAATTCACACACATAAAAATTAACTTTTATTATTATTAAAATAAAAGACTAGCGAAATATAAAAACACACAGGACAAGGACGACATAAATGAGGTGTGTTTAAAAAACGGCGGCTCACTCTCTCAGCTCTGTGTTACAATTTATAATACACTGTCAACAGGTACTCTCCGTCGACACCTATTTTATATCACGTCAAATGGATTAATATCCTGTATATCGGTGTTCAATTCGGATTCCAATGTGGGGTACGTGTCAACTGTTTGAGATGTCCTCACATATAGTAGACTTAGTGTTGAATCAATAAGATTACAACCATTGTGTCATTTTCATATTTGTGGCAAGTGCATCATGTTTTGACCTGTGTCGATTATTCTATCTGACACATGCGTTCTTATAAATCATGACCAAAGTACATGGGCAATATTTCAGGTCAGTCTGATGCTCTGTCACCTGTCATAGGTCCTCACACTGAGTTATGCTACAACAGTGTGTTCCCGCTACAGGTTCTAGGTACACTAGTATTGTATTCCCTATGTGCAGCCGCACTTTATTAGGGATGTAGATGTGCCTAGAGATCATACAATACTGCTGGGTAAGTTTGTGCTATTATATCAATATCCACTGCAGTTGTACTTTATTATTGCCATAAATTCCCTCTTGGGAAAATTGGACCCTGCTGGGCAAGGGTTGTATCATATAATAGTATCAATTATACACATCAGTCTATAAATGACTTCAGTAATCAGTCTAAGGATCCATATAGTGAGTGTTGATTCAAAGTGACAAACTGTGTGTCGACTTTTAGTGTCCACACTAGTGCACTAGGTTTTAGTTTTACCAATTATTATAAATTCAGAGCATATGGCCAAAACTATCCGCATAGATCAGTATTGGTTAGTATGTTTCTGTCTCTGAGTTATTTGAACAGTAACAGTTTCTTTAGATAGGGCTGTATCGGCTTTTATAAATTAGCTACAATTGCTATATGTTGCTATATAAGCAGAGGCCGAGCAGTCCTACCAAGGAGTAATTCCTCCCTAGTGTGCACAGGTGTTATGGACCAGTAACCGCAGACAGAGTCATTAAATATGCACTCTATCTACACATGGTCCAGCATAAGTCAAGCGTGCCCAGGCTGCGTTCGTTCTAATGATAATGGACAGTCACACAGCTTAACACCGCACCCCCATGGTAGTACCCGTTAAATAAAATACAGATCAAATATACATTTCTAAGTGCTGATTGAGAGTCCTCTCACATAAACCTGGATGCCCCTCTATTATCAATTGTATGGGGGAATTAAAATCCAGGTCCATCTTATGTGTTTGGTCCTGAATCCAGTTTGAGACCCGTACCCGCGTGCCACTGTGCACTAGTGCTACTCAGAGAGTGTTATTTCTACTACACACCTCTGAATGCATTTTTGTCCTCCCTGGAATTTAATTCCCCCATAGAATTGATAATAGAGGGGCATCCAGGTTTATGTTAGAGGACTCTCTAAGACCTGGTCACATTGTTCTGGGCGCTACCCATCCATAAAGCGTCCAGCTACTAATGTGTGGTCTATACACAGATTGGTCGACGGTTACGGTGTCAGTATAAACGGCAGGACATCATACCTATGTGAAAAAGGAGTTAGAAGAGGTATATTACCCACTCCTACACCGCCACTTATAAAACGATATAAAGAACACGTGGCAATACCGCAGAAAGTCCAGTGGACCTGCACTAATTGCACTATTCTAAGGTCGCCTACACACTATACAACCATTGTTGGAGATACCCTACAACACTCCAGTTTGGCACCTCACTGTATGATCTGTTAGCATTCCTCGCTGAGAACCCAGATCTGCGATGATTGCACAGATTTAGGTAGCCCATACTTGGTTGTATCACAGACACACATGTAATAAATTCTTTATTAAAACAGCGTTTTCTGCCTGCCACCACAAGTTTTAAATACCCATTTATGTTGTATGTTGTTCTTTTATAATATTTTCGCAGCCTTTTAATAAAGATTAAATAAAGGTTAAATTTTAAATACATTTTTCTCTGAGGTGCACCTAACAAAGGACATATCTTTTCTTTCCAAATACTTGTTCCTATGCCCATGTCCCAAGGTAGCACACCCCTGTCTTTCAACCAACTTTCAGATTGTACATTCTAGGGGTCCGATTATTTTCAATTGTTATCTTGTGTGATCGACCCAACCCCCTTTAGGCTCTTTTCTTAGCAATGCTTAGACAAATGGGCCCACTCTACCTAACTCTACCCTTAGGTACGTTGGATCTGTGATAGGTCCAGGTCATTATTTGGTATGGATTTTATTAGGGTGACGCCAATGAATCAGTTGAACCCTATTGGATTGCACACCGTACCTTGAGAATGGTGATGTCCTTTCAGTGCCTGCGATGTGACGTTTGCTCTGCTTTACCGATAGGTTAAACGGACCAATCTGAAGAAACCAAACTCTGAGAGAACCGGGCATGGGCTCCGAGTGAAGTTCAACCCTCTGGCTCTGCTGCTGGATGCATCGCTGGAGGGAGAGTTTGATCTGGTGCAAAGGATTATATACGAGGTGAGTGCGCTTCTTATACCCGTTAGGACCTAGGTTCCTAGCACGTGTCACATGGACACCAAGGAGAACCTCATTCCTCTCATATAACACAAAAACAACATTACTTATATGGGATAAAACATACACAATACACGGTAATTGTAAAGGATAAATCATACGCAAAAGCGGAATTATAGTTTTTAGCATTTATGACACGCCACAAGTTGTAGCAGCGCCGCACATGGCACAGTTACAAATCAAAGTGAACAAATAGTCGTGCCTACAACGGAGACCGTGGATTATTATACTGTGATAATTGTGTGGGGCGAGTACTGACTGTGTCCTTACTCAGGTGGAGGATCCCAGCAAACCCAATGATGAAGGCATCACTCCTCTGCATAATGCCGTGTGCGCCGGACACCACCACATTGTCAAGTTCTTACTGGACTTTGGTGTCAACGTGAATGCAGCAGACAGCGATGGCTGGTACGTACAATCTGCATTCGTTTAACCTGGCCTTACCTGCAGGTGGTCGCTGCTGTTACAGTGGGGCTCCCGACTTCCAGGGATAAGCTGCTCTGAGCCGGTGTGTCGCAGATATCCGAGGACAGAGTCCTGGCTGAAAGATTCTCCAGGCTCTTTGCACTTATTGATAAACACCCCTGTTGTACGTATTAAACCATACCAGGCTCTGGCGCTGGGGTGCGGCATGACTTACCGACCACCGGGATTCAGACGGTCGTTTCTCCGACATTGGAATCCCGACTACACAGGTTGTTTTTTCCCCTTGTTGGGGTCTACGACCCCCATAGAGGGAGAATAGATTAGGTGGCGATCCTGCAAGGGGCTTCAATGCACTCGCACCTGTCGGAGTATTTACTGTCGGTAAGTCATACCGTACCCCTGGCACTGCCTTTAGCACCCGTCACACTGGGCTGCACTGATGGCTGTGTACGTGTGCTACAGGCTCTAACCATCGTATTAGGGATTGTGAGAAATCTGTGAACTAGAAATGCATGTCTTTCCCCTACAGTAATAGCCTCAGAGCTGTTCTCACAGTACAGGACAGAGATGCACCTGGCAGTAGATGTACAGATAGCCAGTACGGTGCCGTTAGTCAGCAATATAATGCAAGATGCTATGATGCATAGAAATGTTGGTGTAAAGCAATAGTTCCCCTTATTAAGTCTCATCAGTGTGTTATTAAATGTCCCTGTTGCTTTGAAATCGTCCGCATTCATGTGCACTTACCTACCGCCCTCGGCGGCTGTTTGCTCTCCTCCCAGGACCCCATTACACTGTGCAGCCTCATGTAACAGCGTCCACCTCTGCAAGATGCTTGTGGAATGTGGGGCGGCCATCTTTGCTACCACAATCAGTGACATAGAGACGGCGGCAGACAAGTGCGAAGAGATGGAAGAGGGATACATCCAGTGCTCCCAGTTCCTTTACGGTAACCCTTGAGTTTGAGTCACATTTGTGCGCCCACGTTATTGGCCGCTGTAATACATGTTATTACAATAGAGACTCCCAGCATGTGTGATTTGTAATTCCACGGATGCTATAGAAAGCTCTGCATTGTTGGCCTGGTTCCAGATGATTGAGGATGGGGAACCTTCGGCCCTCCAGCTGTTGTTGAACTAGACATCCCAGCATGCCCTGCAAGAGTTTTAGCAGGGCCAAATAGCAAAACTATAGCAGGGCATGCTGGGATGTGTAGTTCAACAACAGCTAGAGGGCCATAGGTTCCCCATCCCAAATGTAGCCTATGTATTGTGTCGCTGAGGCAGTAAGTGCACCCCATTTTAGGATGTTGCTTTCTGAACTCCGCTGTCTGTTTCCTATGTAGAATAATAATAGGGGGTTATTCTAGTTCACTCTTTCTGACAAAATCCTTCTTAGATGGACAAAACCATGTGCACTGCAGGTGGGGCAGATGTAACGTGCAGAGAGAATTAGATTTGGGTGGGGTTTTACTTTAAAGCGAGATCTATATTGCAGTGTAAAAATAAAGCAGCCAGTATTTACCCTGCACAGAAACAAAATAACTTACCCCAATCTAATTCTCTCTGCACATTTTACATCTGCCCCCCTGCAATGCACATGGTTTTGTCCATCTAAAGGTGTGTACACACGTACAGATTTTTCTGTCTGATCTATGTGGTGGGAACAAAAACCTGGAAATGTATGGGAGCATGTGAAAATCAAAAATTTCCACCCAAATGCAGGAAAACAGAAAAAAAGATATGCTTGTATAAATTTGTTATATCAGAACGATTAAACAATTTGTCTGACTGATCACTGTCTGTTTTCAAAAGTTTGGGATCAATTATTTTTTGATTGTCATTTGCTCCTATACATTTCCAGGTTTTTGTTCCCACCAGATAAATCAGACAGAAAAATCTGTACGTGTGTACGAACCTTAAGAAGGATTTTGTCAGAAAGAGTGAACTAGAATAAGGCCTAATGTTATTACACAGATTGTAGGCGTCTGTGCAGAGGCCCATTACCGGCATCCTCTAACCCTATACCCTCTGTCCCACGCAGGAGTACAGGAGAAGCTGGGGGTCATGAACAAGGGGCTGGTGTACAGCCTGTGGGACTTTGAGGCTCAGAATGCTGATGAACTGTCATTTCGGGAAGGCGATGCGGTCACAATCCTAAGGCGCAAAGATGACGCCGAGACGGACTGGTGGTGGGCTCGTCTCAACGACAAGGAGGGATACGTTCCCAAGAACCTGTTAGGGGTAAGTCGTTGTCTATCCGTATCCAGAGGTTCCGACTCTCCGCCGAAGCGGTACAAGTTGTAAGGATATCTATGCTTGGGCCCAGGTGATTAAATCTGTTTGATCAAGCTACTCATTAAGTCAACTGTGTTTAAGCATAAATATCCTTAAACTCTGGCCTGTAATATGTATTGTATTGGTTAGTGCAGCGATGGAAGGGTTTTCTGGCTTTCCTTCTCCTTGGTGACATTGTGCGGCCACCAGTGCGAGGTCTTAGCTGTCAACATGTTGCCCTCCAGCTGCTGTGGAACTGGTATATGGTCGACAGTGTCAAAAAGGTCAACACAGGCATTTGGTCGACATTGGCAAGGCTGATAGCTTTATTTATCACTATTTTGAGCCGACATGGGCCGAGCGCAGCGTGTCATTTGTGGGGATGCCGTGCACCTATACGTATCCATGTCGACATTCGGGATGAAAACCCTATGTCAACCTTTTGACTGTCTACCTTTCCTATATCGACCTAATGCTAGTGTTGACCTTCGGCATTTTGACCCTTTTCCTGTGTCGACATAAGGCCTGTCAACCTTCAGTGGTCAACCCAATGTATGTCGACCTAATGACCCATACCGGTGGAACTACACATCCCAGTATGTTCCAATAGTGGCAAGGAATGCTGGGATGTAATACAGAAGTCATGGGTTGGATTCTCACCATGGCCTTAACAGTGTGGAGTTTGTATATTCTCACCGTATACTGGTAGGTTACCTGGTTCCCGACCAAGAATTTACCCCAGTATTTAGGGAAGACCAGCTGGACCAAGTGGTTCTTCTCTGCCATCAAATCGGTGTATGTGTATCTACGCTGTCATAGCCCAGCAGCGGGAGAGAAAGGGGTACTGGTTTCCTAGCACAGCGCCCACGATTTTCAATCGTATGGCATCTTATGCATTGTATTGTATTGTATTGTATCGCATCGCATGCCATATAGCCACATGCGATGCAATTTTAAATTGTATAAGCACCCTAATGGGTGTTTTCAATGTTAAATGCAACCCCACTATCAACGCCAACCCGAAGCGTGGTGAGTGGCGGTGGTACGCATCCTCTGACTTTTCATACCCCCAGTATCCACGTTGGCGTGGAGTTGATTTTTTTATAGTGTGGTGAGCGGCGGTGGTACGCATCCTCTGACTTTTCATACCCCCAGTATCCACGTTGGCGTGGAGTTGATTTTGTATAGTGTGGTGAGCGCGTATTCCGCGTGCGCTGGCCATGCTCCACACTGACGTGGATGGTGGGGGTATGCAAAGGTTGGAGGACGCGTACCACTGCGCTCGCCACGCTTCGGGTTGGCGTTGATAGTGGGGATGCTTTTAACATTGAAAGCACCCATTAGGGTGCTTATACAATTTAAAATTGTATCCCATCGCATTGTATGCCATATACAATGGTATACGATTTTAAATTGTATAACATCAGGTCGCATCCCATTGTAAGGCTTATAGTATACGATGCGATGGGCGCCGTGCTAGGACCTCTCCTTCCGTTGGTGGCCACTGGATCTCCGGGATATGGCCGCTAGGTTGACAGAACAAAGGGTGACATATATTAGTTCAACCACTAAAGGTAGCCACAAGCATTAAGGTCGACACTCAAATGATCGACATAGGTTTCGAGTTTATTTTTAAAAAAACTACCCCCAACAGTGCACGTTCTCCAGGTCACCCGGCGGCAGGTGCACTCATATATTTTAAAAGATCCACAGGTGGAGTTAATTATGTCACTTGTGTTTCTGTGTGGAGACCTGGAAAACGTGCGCTGTTGGGGGTACTTGAGGACCAGGGTTGGGAACCACTGCTCTAGGGCATGGAGGGAGAATAGAACGGTGTAGTATTCCGAGTGCAGCAGTACACCTTAGATACAAGAATGACTACAGCTACTTGCGCTCACAAAGAGGTTGCTGCTGGGAGTAACCACAAAAGCTAGGATACCAAACCCAGAAAGTTTACGCCAAAAAAAACAGGACGTGGAACTCCTTAGCGCTACCTCCGGCAATATCTTGATCCCTTTTTGTATAAGTAGGGGGAGAGTGGTGCTCTCCAAATGTATATAGGGAAAAAAAACAACACAATTTTCTTATTAATGCAGATCAATGTGCAATTTTCTATAGGTACTCCGTCCCAGATTGACTCACCTAGTCAAGCTAGGAGATGTTCCCGTAGCGGTTTCTTTTATAAGTGGACAACGTATATGGTAAATAAGATCGAGAACTCACCAGGGGGCAGTGCCCTATGTTCGTCAAAAGGTTTCTTTTTATTTTATCGTCAATCGACAGGCCAAGATCATACGTGTATTCAGAAAATGTAGACTTTTATTCCGTTTAAAAGCAGGACATCCACCCTTTCCCCAACGCCGGATTTACCTTTCCCACCCGGAATGAGAAAGTTGAGTCCCAGGTTGAGCGTAGCTGGTAACATGCACAAGGTTGGGGGTTCAGTCCAAAGTTTAAAAGGTCCTTAACACCAACGCGTTTCGAACTTTTGAAGTTCTTCCTCAGGGTGTGGAGCACTTCAAAAGTTCAAAACGCGTTGGTGTTAAGGACCTTTTAAACTTTGGACTGAACCCCCAACCTTGTGCATGTTACCAGCTACCCTCAACCTGGGACTCAACTTTCTCATTCCGGGTGGGAAAGGTAAATCCGGCGTTGGGGAAAAGGTGGAAGTCCTGCTTTTAAATGGAATAAAAGTCTACATTTTCTGAATACACGTATGATCTTGGCCTGTCGATTGACGATAAAATAAAAAGAAACCTTTTGACGAACATAGGGCACTGCCCCCTGGTGAGTTCTCGATCTTATTTACCATATACGTTGTCCACTTATAAAAGAAACCGCTACGGGAACATCTCCTAGCTTGACTAGGTGAGTCAATCTGGGACGGAGTACCTGTAGAAAATTGCACATTGATCTGCATTAATAAGAAAATTGTGTTGTTTTTTTCCCTATATACGTTTGGAGAGCACCACTCTCCCCCTACTTATACAAAAAGGGATCAAGATATTGCCGGAGGTAGCGCTAAGAAGTTCCACGTCCTGGTTTTTTTTTGCAGCAGTACACCTGTTGACCGTCAGACCCTGTCCATCTAAAGGTGCCCATAGACGGTCCGTTCCCGGACCGTCTGTTCTGAGATGCGCGCTCCCGCATGTGTGCTGCACATACTTTTTGTACTTGGTTTACATCGCATCGCATTGCATGCACAAGCAATGCGATGCGATGTGTACTATAAAAGTACAAAACATACCGTCAAAATGGACCGTGTATGGGGGGCATTAGGCCTGTTGACCTATTTCACGACCCATACCCAGATATCCACGGGGAGTACCCTAACACCACTTTTGGACAACAGAAAAGTCCCCTCAGTCCTTTGAGTGCCATGTTGTTTTGCAAAAAATAAGTGTAGAGGGTACTTATGTACTAACTGGGCTGCCGATTTTGAAATCGGGTCCATTGCATCGCATCCGACCATATCGCATGCGATGCAATTGAATCCTATGGAAAAATCGGGTCCATGTTAAAATGGACTGAGTCCATTTTAACATGGAATTCAATGGGAAAAGGGGTCCTTTTCATACCCCTACTATCCAAGTGGGCATGGAGTTGGATATAAACCTGTGGCGAGCGTAGCGAGCCCGAAGCGTGGCGAGCGGACACAGAATACCGTCCCCTCGCGGGGCTCGCTTCGCTCGCCATGCTTCGGGCTCGGTGGCTCGCTACAGGTTTATATCCAACTCCATGCCCACTTGGATAGTAGGGGTATGAAAAGGACCCCTTTTCCCATTGAATTCCATGTTAAAATGGACTCAGTCCATTTTAACATTGAATCCTATGGAAAAATCGGGTCCATCGCATCGCATCTGATTGTATGCCTTAAGTTAAGGCATACAATAAAAAAAAAATCTGCAGCCCAGATAATACATAAGTACCGTGTAGAGAATTTCAAGGCGCAATACAGATAAAAAGCAGCTCAATATACCCACAGACCTTGTTCAACCAAAAAAACAAGTAAAGACAATAAGCACAGCACAATATTGGGGTATATCCAGAGCGCTGTCTGTAAGTGATTCTCCTTCTCTCGTCCTCCCAGATGTTTTATATGGAAAAAGAGAGAAGAAATCAATGAGTAGGACTGTATGGAATATTTTCTTTTTGATACTTTAAAAATACAGCAGAATTCTCAATAAGACATACACCACACTCACAAATAGTGTGTGTGTTAAACATTCATAAAGGTTTCTTTTGCGGTGGTGTTTAAAGCCTTCACCACATTACACCATGTGATCACGAGGTATTGAACATACGTTTTGACTCGGAGACAAACGGGACACACATATAAAGGTTTCTCTAGTATGGGCGTACCGATAACTCACAACTCATCTGGGTTTCTTTTACTTGAAAGTAACCAGAGGATGGAGGTTTAATCCCAAAAAACTTTTTAATGTGATAAAATATTTAAAATGTTGGGGGTCACAAAAACAATAAGGCAGGTGGAAGATGTATCGGGGGGCTCACTTGACAAAAAAGATGACCTTCCGGATCAGTCAAAAAAGTTGTCGTGGAGTGTACCACACAATACCTTACTGTAAATGTCCAAAAGTGTCCAACAAAAAGAACGGTGGGGAAAAGTCCCAAGGAAAGAGTCCACAAGAATAATGTATGTACAGATAGCCACACAACGCGTTTCGATTCTTAAATCTTTTTCAAGGCCTCGTGAACACATGGTGTAATGTGAAGGCTTTAAACATCACCGCAAAAGAAACCTTTATGAATGTTTAACACACACACACACTATATGTGAGTGTGGTGTATGTCTTATTGAGAATTCTGCTGTATTTTTAAAGTATCAAAAAGAAAATAATCCATACAGTCCTACTCATTGATTTCTTCTCTCTTTTTCCATATAAAACATCTGGGAGGACGAGAGAAGAAGGAGAATCACTTACAGACAGCGCTCTGGATATACCCCAATATTGTGCTGTGCATGTTGTTTTGCAGTTCGCACCCTGACTTCCCCTTTTACACAGAAAAGCAAATTACCGGGTCAGATATTTCTTCGGTGTGACAGGATCAATCCGGGTCGAAATTCCTTTGTCGAAAATCCGGGTTGACCCTTTCACACAAGAAAAGGACCCGTGTTGAACAGCAAATTACTGTATAGAAATTTTCAGTCCGAACAATTTGCTTTTCTGTGTGAAGTTGTATCAGAGAGTTTTACGTTCCACTGTTCAAGATCTGGTGCTAGACTGCAGAGTCTAGTCTGGTCCCCATTCCTGATTGGCTTGTGTACCAGCCAATGGCTGGGGGTCCTAGCAATCCCGTGAAAGACAGCTAGCTCACTATTGCCAGGACAATCCTCTGAGTATAGTCTCCTCAGCAGATTATGCACAGTGAAAACCATGTTTAAAGACCACAAATCTGCTCTTTTATACAAAGGCAAACAGACGCTAGTGGGGCCAGTACGGATGAGACCTGGGAACCCTCTTATGTTGCATTTACACAGAAGCCTCACAGATTACGCTGGCACTCGCAGAGTAACTTGTTCTAATCAGAGACTAAATGATTTAGTGTTCTGGAAGAGGGAGTTAATTGTGTGTTTTTGGATCTCTCTTTTTGCAGCTGTATCCCCGGATCAAACCAAGACAGAGAACTCTAGCTTGAATAATAAATCCCATCCCTTCCTCACACTGGAAAATGTAAAGCATGTGTTGGAACCATTACATGATACAGCTGCAAGCCCATTTCTCAAGGGACGGGAGAACACTCACCGCATCTTGTATAAAGGGTCACCGTCCTGAGTTGTACTGGAAGTCCCCATTGGCTGGAGTAAGAGCCCGTTCTCCTAAAACTCTGGACAATAATCCTGCAGCAAACATTTCAACACGGATACTGCGCAGACTTGCTGTCCTCCGCTACGGTACCACAGCAGTCTCCTCTTTGTAAATACGACAAGGTTTTCTGTTCCTTCTGCCTGCTTTCTACCAGTAATGTTTTAGTGCATTTAGTAAAAGGACGCTCCACCCCTGTATCTTTACCTGTGATGGGCACCGCAACTCAGCTGTTTTAGGTTTTGCTTGCCCGAATCTTTGTGCCAATCAGAAGTGCCCAACAAAGTTTTGGGATACACATGTGAAAGTTGAAGAGGAATCTGCATGTAGACGGACGACTGTGATGAAGTAGAGAAAGAGGCGTGAATGGAGCGCAAGCTCGCTCAACAAAGTGTTTAAAAAGTGCAGCAAGTGTACAGTGATGAAGGGATTGATACGTTGTCTAGGTTACCGATGGAATCTGGAAGGGGCAGGATTGTGTTAGCACTTTGATCCATTTCAGCAGTTACACAAGTAGATGTAGCGTATGGTACATTGTGTGCCGCTTGTACAAAACGCCATACGGCGTGGTTTGCTTACAGCGGTACCTTCCTATTAGAACTGTAATCTCCAAATTGCACTTAGGAGATCTGAAATGTAATATCCTCAATAAATAACAACCAGTACCCCACAACCCTGTGCTTGGGAGGGAACCCACTTCCATTTGCTAACTAAGAACTCGCTAATTTACACTGTTTTCTAGGTAAATCTTTCAGACCATGTTTGATGTGGGTTGGAATAGTAGAAGAGAAGTTAATTTGTAGTGATAAGGAGATTATAAGTTATACGCAGGACATTAGTGACTAAAGTCCACATCGCAGCTGGCTGGGTATGATGTGGATTAAAGGTAGTGTTCATCTTGGCACCCTACATCTTCCAAAAACCTGTGCAGTTCTTCTTCCCTGGCTGGGGGTGTTGTATGCTGCTGTGGTACTGCTAGCACAGTGTGGTCTGTATTTCAGCACTGACAAGTGCTAGAAGTATCAGAGCGGACAAAGAGACACCCCCAGCCAGGGAAGAGGAACTGCAGAGTTTGGAAGATGCAGGTTGCTAAGGTAAACACTATTTTAAGGAAACAGCTGGAAAGCCAAAGATTGCTTTAAGGCAGGTGTGTCCAAACTGTGGCCCTCCAACTGTTGTGAAACTACACATCCCAGCATGCCTCGCCATAGTTTTAGCATTCCCTAATAGGAAAACTGTGGCAAGGCATGATGGGACTTGTAGTTTTGCAACAGCTGGAGGGTCATAGCTTGGCCATGCCTGGTTTAAGGTAATGTCCACCTGACTGCAGTGTCTGTAGACTTCTGGGAAACCAAAGTGGCCCTTGGCACACATCCACATAGCTTTAGCTAAGGAGGTGGAGCCAGAGTAACTGCACCATGGGACAGTTGGAGAGGGCCAGACTAACTGGATTGCACAGGGTGGACGTTGCCTTTATACTGTGATTATAAAGAGCTTTAGGGAGGTGAGGAGTGTGATTGGAACGTGTGAGAATGAGTGAATGGTGACTGCAATAAGCTATACACACTGTATCGTGGGGGGTAACACTCACACTTCACTGGAACGCACTGCACATGCTTTAATACCAGAAGTATTCGTTCTCTTAGTTTTAGGCGTGTTCCAGTCTTCTCCTGGAGGGGAACAAGACACAGCCCTGACACAGACGTGTAATTTATAAACGTTTTCACATATGCCGTGCTAAATCTGCTCTTACCATGTTTGCATTACGTGTATATATTGTGGTGATGGTGGAAACCAGTATAAGGGGATTTGTTTAAAGTTATTTGCTACTACTGAAGTTTTCTGAGAAGATCTAGTTAAGATTTCAGAAAGAAAACCCCCATTGTAAATTATCAATAAAATGCTAAAGCATGTTCCAATGTGGTCTGTCCGGTGGATGTTTTTTTTTTTTTTTTTTTTTAAATCTGTTTTCTTTTTGGAGTTTTAAACATTTGCACCCACATAAAAAGAAGGGGATAACATGAACTAGCAATGACCATATAATAAGACCATACATTAAGGGCCTCATTCGCACCGGGAGCGATGTTTAGAGACTGCGAATAACCATTTATGCACATGTGCAGGTGCGGCCTGTGCGCACGCTGGGTGTTCCCATGGAAACTCGTGGGTGCCGGGGGCATGTATCTGATGTCAGCTGCCCACTCTCTTCCCGTACAGATAGCACCAGAGTGTCTTAGATCTGCGAGCGCTAGAGAAGTGGTTCGATGGTTGGCAACATCGAACCATGGGAAATTCATGGTGCAGGCAGCGTTTAGATGACCCGCAAAGCTGAAAATCTCACAGCTTTGTGGGTCAATATGAATAAGGGCCTAAATGTAGCATATGCAGTGTCCTAGGACATAGCCGGATTAGACTGGGGCGGTACACACGTCAAAAAATAAGGCGTGTTTTAAGGCGAGCTCAGGGGAGGACAGAAACCTTCCACGGAGAAGCAGTTTACCCCCTTCTGCACCTCACAAGGTTTCTGCCCTCTCTGAGTTCACCTTAGAACACAACAATATGGGTGCCCAAAGGGTCCATTCAGGCCCCCTGCAAACATAATATAGAAACATTTAGATTTATATAGAGCAGGGCTGGGCAACACCGACCCTCCAGATGTTAATGAACTACACATCCCAGGATGCTTTGCATTAGTTTTGCAATGTGGCCATGCTGAAACTGATGCAAGGCATGCTGGGATGTGTAGTTCAACATCTGGAGGGCCGGTGTTGCCCAGCCCTGATATAGAGGATCAATATAAATGGATCTGCATAAAAATGACAGATTCTAAAATCAGAAGGGCCTCCGTACCCAGTACTAGACAAGACCATACAGACCCAGTGTATTATATTCTCAGCAGTGTCTTATAATGTCCAAAACGCACGGTGCACATCGAACTAGATACGATGATCTAGTTAAAAGTATCCACAGCACAAACTCTTTGGACTGTACGATGTGCGCAGGAGGTTGCATCAGCAGCCCAGAACGCATGGTGTTTGGCCACTATTAGTGCTATATACGCATTATGCAGCAGCATGGTTAGGATGTGTTCACACGCTGTAATTTTACTTGCAATTCGATTGGGATTTAATCGAATGGCAAGCAAAACTCAGTTGATTTGGACTATATAGTCTTGCCTGCACAGTCTATTTTTCTGTTAGATTTCGATGCTGTGGGGCCACGCATCAGGATTGAAGCGGCATCGAATGTGGCTAAAAAACGTTCCAATTTGATTTAGCTTGAAAAAAAAATAGACCACATGGAACACACTGTACAGAGCATTAGGGAATAGTACAAACCACACGTAACCACTCCCTACACACGTTGTAGACTAATGTTGCCATGTGTAGAGATGACGATTCACTTTTATAAAGATATTACACCCAGAATCCTAGCGCTGTTACATTTGAAAAAAATAAATAAATCATTTACTTACCAGTAAAGCCATTTCATGGGGTATTGCTAACAGGGTACAGGAAATAAATTGCAGAGTTGTAGTTAAGCTCCTCCCATGTACACCATCCTACCAATAGAAGCAGTTAGGATATAATGGGGCAGATGTATTAAGCCTTAACAAGAGATGGTACTCTTTACCTAGAACGGCGCCCGCGATTAGAATCGCGGGCGTCGGGGGTAAAAAATCGCGGGTACATAAAAATCGTGTACCCGCGATCACCGCGATTTTCCCATAGGGAACAATGTTAAAAAGCCTGATTGACCGCGATTTTACTTTAAAATGCCTCAATGCCCGCGATTTTCACATAGGAATCAATGTTAAATGGGCTGCAGAGCCCAAATAGGCACAATTAACCCTTAAATGTCACCCCAATTTTTGTACGCCACCCCACGATCCACGCCAACCCGAAGCGTGGCGAGCGCAGCAAGCCCGCGAGGGGCGGCAGTACGCGTCCTCCGACCTTTTCATGCCCTACTATCCACGTCGGCGTGGAGTTGAGAATAGAATAGTGTGGCGAGCGCAGCGAGCCACCGAGCCCGAAGCGTGGCGAGCCCCGCGAGGGGACGCGGATACCTTCACAGTTATCCGCGTCCCCTCGCGGGCTTCACAGGTATCCGTGGCGAAAAGCGGACACCTGTGAAGCCCGCGAGGGGACGCGTTTACCTGTGAAGGTATCCGCGTCCCCTCGCGGGGCTCGCTGCGCTCGCCACGCTTCGGGCTCGCTACGCTCGCCATTCTATTCTCAACTCCACGCCGACGTGGATAGTAGGGCATGAAAAGGTCGGAGGACGCGTACCGCCGCCCCTCGCGGGCTCGCTGCGCTCGCCACGCTTCGGGTTGGCGTGGATCGTGGGGTGGCGTACAAAAATTGGGGGGACATTTAAGGGTTAATTCTGCCTATTTGGGCTCTGTAGCCCATTTAACATTGATTCCTATGTGAAAATCGCGGGCATTGAGGCATTGAATGCAAAATCGCGGTCAATCAGGCTTTTTAACATTGTTCCCTATGGGAAAATCGCGACATCGCGGGCGTCGCGGCCGTTTATGTACTGCCCGCGATGTCGCGATCACCGCGATGGGCGCCGTTCTAGGTAAAGAGTACCCAAGAGATAAATGCAAGAGTGATAAGGAGAGATAAATGTCCAGCCAATCAGCTCCTTACTGACTTATCAAACACAGCCTGTAACATGGCAGTTAGCAGGTGATTGGCTGGATGTTTATCTCACCTTATCACCCTTGCATTTATCTCTTGTTAAACCTAATACATCTGCCCCAGAACCATATTCCTTCCCATCACCACTGTTCACCTCTTGTGCACATCTAAAGAACAATGAGGCCATTCATTCTACAGAGATCCCCAAGGTGCTAACCATATCAGTGAGGGCTAGGAATGTGTGGTCAGTCTCACCACAGCACAGGGGGGACAATAGCGTGGTTAGGAAGTCCTGTAAGCACCACCTTGGCCTGGACCTGCTGTGATGGCTGACTGTCATTGAAGAAGACTTGACATGGAAGCCAATAGAGAGGTTTCTTACTGAAGCAAGAGCCAGATGCTGGTGAGGTGAAGAAAAGGTCAGGACCTAAATAGAACAATGACGCACATGACACTAGTGCTGTAAGCTTGATGCCAAGTCAGAGGAAGTAAGAACTTTGTGCCTCTCATGCGATACACTGGAGGATAATCCGGCTTTGTGGGAATGAGTCAGAGACCGGCTCATGATCTGAATGCTAGACCTCAACAGCAGTGGTGTGAAGACCAGTGGTAAATGGACTGTATCCTCCATATCCTCACAAAGTACCCCTCACCCACAGAAAGATTGTTCCCTAAAATACCATAATCTACAGCAGTGACATACTGAATGGGGAACACGGCTTTCCTGTCACATGGTGCCTCAGCTGGTCTTCGCTTTAACCAATGTTTTACTGGTCTTAAGCTGGATAAATCTACACACACACACACACACACACACACACACACACACACACACACACACACACACACACACACACACACACAGACACACAGACATTCTAGGGTTCATTTTGTTGGGAGCCAATTAGCCTACCAGTATATTTTTGGATTGTGGGAGGAAACCAGAGTACCAGGAGTAAACCCACTCAAGCACTGGGAGAATATACAAACTCCGCACAGTTAGAGCCATGGTGGGAATGGACCCCATGACCTCAGTGCTGTGAGGCAGTAATGTAACCATTACACCGTCCGTACTGCCCTGTATATATATATATAACACATGGTGGGGATAGAACCCATGACCTCAGCGCTGTGAGGCAGTAATGTAACCATTACACCATCCGTACTGCCCCGTATATATAACACATGGTGGGGATAGAACCCATGACCTCAGCGCTGTGAGGCAGTAATGTAACCATTACACCGTCCGTACTGCCCCGTATATATATCACATGGTGGGGATAGAACCCATGACCTCAGCGCTGTGAGGCAGTAATACTAACCATTACACCGTCCGTACTGCCCCGTATAGATTACACATGGTGGGGATAGAACCCATGACCTCAGCACTGTGAGGCAGTAATGCTAACCATTACACCGTCCGTACTGCCCCGTATATATAACACATGGTGGGGATAGAACCCATGACCTCAGCACTGTAAGGCAGTAATGCTAACCATTACACCGTCCGTACTGCCCCGTATATATAACACATGGTGGGGATAGAACACATGACCTCAGCGCTGTGAGGCAGTAATGTAACCATTACACCGTCCGTACTGCCCCGTATATATAACACATGGTGGGGATAGAACCCATGACCTCAGCGCTGTGAGGCAGTAATGCTAACCATTACACCGTCCATACTGCCCCGTATATATAACACATGGTGGGGATAGAACCCATGACCTCAGTGCTGTGAGGCAGTAATGTAACCATTACACCATCCGTACTGCCCGTATATATAACACATGGTGGGGATAGAACCCATGACCTCAGCGCTGTGAGGCAGTAATGTAACCATTACACCGTCCGTACTGCCCCGTATATATAACACATGGTGGGGATAGAACCCATGACCTCAGTGCTGTGAGGCAGTAATGTAACCATTACACCATCCGTACTGCCCGTATATATAACACATGGTGGGGATAGAACCCATGACCTCAGCGCTGTGAGGCAGTAATGTAACCATTACACCGTCCGTACTGCCCCGTATATATAACACATGGTGGGGATAGAACCCATGACCTCAGTGCTGTGCGGCAGTAATGCTAACCATTACACCGTCCGTACTGCCCACCTTCAGTGGTCTGTCTATCCAATGATCCATGCCCCTGCAGATATATTATCCATAGACTGATCAGGTAGCATGTTCTCCATACATGCTGCCCAATCAGTCAGGTCTGACATCCCAAATGGGTGGGTGCGTGTTCCTGCCCACAAAGCTGTCAATCACTGGCAGCACCGGAGTGATTGTGTGGGCGGTTGGTGGATTGCTATTACATACAGCACAATGCACCGATATAGCGGGTATCGGCTGTGTTGCACACCCGACGCGATATTTGTGAACGATGCTGTTCACCGATATATCGCTGGTACACACTGGCCTATGGTGCATCAGTATATCGGCCAGTGTGTGCACACCTTTACTCACTCCCTAACATGTCCAGGATACCTCGCTAGCAGCCACCCCTATTACCTAGTACACATACACCGGCACAGTACAGAAACTGTAATGGAACAAGTCCCCTTCGCATTAACAGTAATCAGCCCTGTTGTACTAGAACCTTGCCCAGTTAGCATTCATTGGTGAGCAGCAGGGGAATCATTGGCCAGTCACCACCTCTAGGAATAGAACACCACCTGGCCATAGTACATTAGCACGGCTCCTAACAGCTCACTCTCTCCAGTAAAGGATTCTGTAAATAGCACAGCGCTAACCATAGCAATGACTTCCCCACAGCAGCGGTTACAAATAACACACAACAGGGAAAAGCTCTGACACATCAATACAAATCATTTATCAAGTCATCGGATTGAACTTAATGCATGTGAGCTGGGCAAAACCAAAACTATGAGACAGATGGATTCAGCCTGGTAAAGAGATAAAATAGAAGGTAATAACGCATCAGCTAATAACTAACTGTCATTTTTCAAACACAGCTGATTGGATGGTGCTTTAATCGCCTTCCACTTTTATCTCTTCACCAGGCTGAATACATTTGCCCCTGTTTGTGATCTGGTCTCCGTGGAAGGAAAAGCCAATGGTCACTGAAAGAGTTAAACCAACAAATGTCGCTGAAGCAGTTTATGGCAGATCCCCATAACAGAGCTGGAACTGCAGCGTTCCGGTCATTGTCTGATCACAGAGAGACTAGCGCCATAGAATTCACAGTCACAAAACCAAGGTTTGTTGTGCTTTTTATTAGGCAAACACTGAATCTGTACAAAAGCTGTAGAACATCCCTTTTATGTCTAATGAACAGAAAATCGAGGCTCCCGCAGAACCACGAAGATCAGTGATGGAACCGAGGCTATCTTACCGTCACACACAGCAATGCATTATAAAGTCTACAGATAAACGATATAGCCTAGTTTATAAATGTATAGAAATCTGCAGCATCAAGCAAAATAACTGCTCTGAATAGACTTGGTCCACAGCTCCGGATTAATGGAAAATAAGATTTTTAATACACAAGTGATATGTAGAAACTCCTGTAAATATCATCAGTGATGTCATCAGACCGGACTGTTTATACAGCGTTCGTTAGGGAAGATTGTGCGATATAAGGACCAACACCGCTCCTGCTGTACGTCCAATAGAATGCTTCCTTTCCCTGGTATAACGGCGGTCGTATAGGTCAGTGATGTCAAACCTTGGCCCTCCAGCTGTTGTTGAACTACATATTCCAGCATGCCCTGCAACAGAGCTAGCATGGACAAATAACAAAACTGTTGCAGGGCTTGCTGGGATGTGTAGTTCAACAGCTATAAGTGCTAATCCCCTCTGACGGTAATAAAAATAAAAACCAGTAGGGGGTGCATTATCCCATCTATAATGTGCCGTCAGTCGGACACAATATAAGTTCTAGCATAAAGAACAAACATCACAGGAATGCGTATCCCCGGTAAATAAAGCCTTAACATTAACCTATTGCTTACACAAGCTGATAGCAGCCACCTTGCAGGCTTTACAGACACCAACCAGTGACATCACTGTACCCCAAGGTCATGCCCGTGGGGAATGGATAGTGTGACCGTTGGGTGCAGCCTCCCTTGGATAAGCAACAGGTCCGCATTAATACCAACTACAACGATAATGTACAATTATGGAGAGTGCACACACTCCGAACCTGCTTCAAGTGCAGGAATCGGGCATATCATGAAAACATGGCCTGCAGACGAGATTTTATGTCCGCAGATGGAAGAGAACGTTTTTCTGTGATTATAGCTTCTATAAAAACGAGTCACATTTTGTATTGCCCAGAAATACTAGTGAGGGAGTGAGGGAACCTGAGATGTAGCAGAGAAAGTCGCCGTTCTACAGCAAATCCGAGAGTCGAGTCTCGATCCACCTGCGTGACCACCACGGTGTAACCCCTGCGGCTACATTAGGACTACGGTACAAGGTTCTGCGATTTATACTGTAGTCTGAAGCGTTATTAAGTGTAACAATATTGCACAATTGGGGAGAAGAATTCTGCCTGTATAAAGTCTTCAGTTAGGACTTTGATTTACATACTGTATAAAAAGGAGGTGCTGTTATATTGCATCAACAATGACAATTACAAATAAAACTTTGCACTGTTCATCTTTCCTCGCTGCGGTCACTGGTCACGGGACTCGTACAGGAGTTTGGCAGCCTGTGGAAACAGCAATGAGAAATTACAACCCAGACATTCTGTGGGCAGAGGCTGACATCTGTGGGCGGAGCATTGTACCCCAGAAGGCAGACCCCAAGAGGAAAATTTACTATGGGATGGTTTGCTTAGAGCAACCAATCGGAATCTACTTATTTAGCACCTTCTAGAAGATGAAAACCAGAAATTAAGTCTTTGGCGCTGGAGACTAAGTGCTGTAACTTGTTCCCCTGCAGCCACCACATAAGAGGATTGCCAACCTCTAAAACAGAGAGAATAAACAGAAAAAATATGGGGCACTCAAGGGTGAACAAGAATAACAATTTATTAAAACAACACACAATACACTTACATACAATACAATTAATAAAGTCACATTAAATGGTGCACCATATTTACTATCACTGGGATGTGAACACGACCATATTTAAAGATCCTTTCTCATATGGGATGCGTCTACCACTTGGGTCCTAGTGGAGTTCCTGTTGGGGACTACAAATGTCCAAACAGATAGATTGTATGATTTTCAATGAGGGCTGTTATCCGCATTCAATTTTTGGCACTGAAACACACTGATTTAGGTGTATGGGTGCCCGTGCAGAACATGCGTCCGTGAATCAGGCCCAAGTGCATCACCTACTCGGAGATTCTCCATATTACGTTCCATAGGGGTATTGTCAGGAAGCACAGGCCAGGCTGACCTTGTGCAGTGCTGAACCATTCCCATCAGGCACTGCTCCAGTACATCATGGGTGAACATAACAGGCTGCCCCTGCCCTCCATATCGCCCCTCTATGCCGCATCACCAGGTGCCCCCATACGCCGCTGTTCTTGTGTACAATGCATATGGATCATCCCTCCCATTTTCCAGGCAGATTGGGACAGCGGACAGAGCCCTCAATGACAATCAGATCTCCCAACCGTCCTGATCTCAGCACAACAGGCTGCAGGACTAAGCCGCGTTCCCAAGGAGAGAATAGGAAAATCTGAGGGGTACATTTACGAAGTTGGGAGTGCTATTGAAAATGGGATGTTGCCCATAACAACCAATCAAATCTTAGTTTTTATCTATTTAGCACATTCTAGAAGACAATGGATATAATCTTATTGGTTGCTATGGGCAACATCTCATCTTTTTACCCCTAAGAGCATGAAAACTGCAACAGATTGATATAAAAGGACATTGAGCTTTGCAAACATCCACAGGAGTGGATCAATAAGTCAGGTAAGACGACCTTTCACGTGTAAGGGAGATTTCCCACCAAGCCAGAGCCGGTAGACTGCGGCTTCCTCTCACGGCCATTAGACTGTGCCTCATATCCGCCATACTGCCCCAACATCCAGTGGTGTAACTATAGCACCGCGGGGGGGGGGCGCTGTGCATATGGGGGCGCCGGAAGCTGCGGTGCTATAGTTACACCTCCCCCCAATCCCCCGCAGGCTTACCTATTTCGCTGGTCCCGGCGGCTCCGTTCTTCTGCTGAGGACCACCACAAAATGGCCACCCCCATACAGCAGACAGAAACTGTCTGCTGTATGGGGGCGGCCATTTTGTGGTGGTCCTCAGCAGAAGAACGGAGCCGCCGGGACCAGCGCGGAAGGTAAGGCTGCGGGGGATTGGGGGGGGGTTTGCATGGGCGGCGGGGGGCGCCCCCTCCCCCCCCCCCCCCTAACGGCAGGGGGGCGCCCAAAACGTAGCTACGCCGCTGCCAACATCAGTTGTAAGGCGGTCGGGCTGGCGGAAACCAGTTCACACACTGAGATGCGTAGCGTGCTTCGATTTCTGCATCAAAAGGGCACATCAGCAGCGGACGGGATATTGGCATGTGACGGAATCAGGTTTGGGTTTGGTGCACCTTCTCTGATAACAGCAGGACAGACTCAAGTCGAGCAGCAATTTAGCTGGCCAAATACGTCCAGCACCATGACCATGTTTCCGCCAGCCCCAACATCTTACAACTGATGATGAGACAATAAGGCTGATACGAGGTGCAGTGAATGCCGGGAGGGGAAGCAGGGATCCACCTGCTCAGCCCTGGCTCTCCAGCTGCTGTGAAACCTCAAGTCCCAGCATGTCTTACCACAGTCTTGCTATAAAGGGTAGGCTAAAACTGTAGCAAGGCATGCTGGGATGTGTAGTTTCACAACAGCTGGAGCGCCGCAGGTTAGCCAGGCCTGCATCAGGGCATATGAACACTGTGGTTTAAATGGTATAAATGAATGAATGAATAAATCCCAATACTCTGTACCTTGTGCATGGCGGCCAGCCAGGATGCCGACATGTTCTTGTTGCCATTGAAGTCTTCACTGGTGGTAAACCTCATCTGTAGAAGGTCATCGGAGCCGGGGGTTTTATACTGCAGCAGCATCCCAGTGGCACGGCTGTTTCCTCCTGTAGGATAAATGCAATTATATTAATATGTATAGATTTTTTTGGTCATCCACGGAAAAGAATAACCCAATAGGTTACCAACCCCAGTATCCAAATTCTTATTTGCAAATCAGGAAATTAGAAGCAGTTGTCCCCTGTGAGAATATTTCTGTGCACTATATTCGCTAGGGGCACCTACAAGTTACTGCAGCATTGTGTGGGCTGTGTCTGTAACCTATGGCGGCTTTGATAGTGGGGGGGGGGGGGGGGGGGGGGTGTGAGAGGCCTGATTTGCTGTACCCCATCATAGCGGAACAGCATAGACTAATATAAGAGTATCATAATGGATGCTATAGGTTACAGGACATGTCCTCCCTACACCAGCTGTGCAGACCTAAACTTCTGCATGAGATATTACAAAAAGTAATAGGAAACCAAACGGATTCCCGTGGCAACCATAGAGTAATCACAGAGGGTTCTTTCATGTATCAAGCAATACCAAAAACTGATCAACATATTCTTGGTGCCACTCATCCAGATAAGATCACTGGACATACATTATACATGCAGTACATGTATGATCCAACCTCCTAAGAGTACACACTGGGGAATTAGTAAGATTAACTGACCAACCACTGACAAAAAGGGGGGGGGGGGCTTACTGCATCTAAAAGGTTTGTCTAATGCTTGTAACCCAAACACAATGTTAGATTAGGGAGTTTAGAAAAGACAGAAGAGGCTACAAACAATGTGATTTGTTAGCTAGACTCTGACTACATGCTGCACTTATGGATATATAGATACATACAGAGAGATAGATCTAGATAGATACATAGATAAATACATACAGAGAGATATATATAGATAGATAGATATCTTTCTTTCTCTATCTATCTCAACATCAATAGGTCATTGCCAGTATTCACTCATGGATCTAAGGCTACGTAAAACATTTATCAGTGTGGGCATTACAAGTTGTCGGACAATTAAATTGGACAGTAAATGCAACCTATGTATCCCATAAGTGCTGATTATAATCATGTCACATGGTGGCTACATTACTTTGATACAACCATCACATTACCATAGAACGTATACATCAGTAATATCTATACATTGACATAAGGGCTTAGTAACAATGGGTATACTTTTATGTCACACATGCGCATGGAATACTTCCTGCTTTCCAGTGGTATTGGTTGGTATATACGTAATAAGGCCATTCCCAGCGTCCCCACAGAAGTCAGGGTAACTACAAGCAGTAGCAGGCAGAAGGCCGCTACACACATGGGGGGGGGGGGCAGCTGCTTCAAACAAGATGTTCCTCTTAGCTTTCCAGCCAAGCCGAAGGAGGGCTGAGACCCCCGTAACAGGGAGCATTGTATACAGAATCAGACGACACTGATTGGCTTTAGAAGACTCATTTTCAGAAAAGAAGGAACATCATATTTTTGGGCATTTCTGGTCCTTCCTGCTGAGTGAAGAGATACACTCCCAGTGCGGAGGATGCCATGTTTAGGTAACGTGCATGGCATGGGGACAACTCCAGTATTCGATGGCCGGCAACCAACGAATGATGTGGGTGTTTCCACATAGGCTGCGAATGGACGTGTGTTAAACATCCATTCGCAGGCCGCACTGGGGGGGGCAGTCCGGTATCTGGGGGACTCGCAACCAGAATAAGGTCCATTTTCCAGCAGTGAGTATGTATGTATGTATGTATGTATGTATGTATGTATGTATGTATGTATGTATGTATGTATGTATGTGTATGTATGTGTATATATATATATATATATATATATATATATATATATATATATATATATATATATATATATATATATATATATATATATATATATATATATATATATATATATATATATATATATATATATATATATATGATGGTTTAACCCTGAAGTCAAACAAATGAAATCCGCACACCAGCTGAATAAATTTTAAAAGAGTGTATTGAGCATCATAGTAGAAAAAAAACACATGGCATCATATTGGCAGACAAAATATGCAAAAAAAAGGTCCAGGTATAACTTATCTAGCGTAGCTCCACCAAGGAGACCTGCGACCGGCCATATAGCCCAGATACCCGACAGCCTGTTTCGGTGGGTGCTCCACCTTCCTCAAGGGTACCCTTAATATATTATGTCTATGTGACCCTGCACCCTATTAAACGGATTGGGACAGTGTGCGGTTTTTCTGGAATCTATATATATATATATATATATATATATATATATATATATATATATATATATATATATATATATATATATATATATATATATATATATATATATATATATATATATATATTTCACTCAGCAGGGACAACTCGGCAACGCAGGCGATTACCTGTATAATAAACCAAAGTCTCCCTCACTATTAGTCAGAATCCGCATATTTCTTATGAAAACGAATCACATTCAAAAGTTTTAAATGTATAATTTCACCAGAGGGGAAAATCTAGAAAAAAAGCCTGCCAACATGCTAAGCCGTGATGTGCCCGTGTGCATGGCTTGGCACAGATTGGCATAACAGGCCTTACCGGAATCAGATGCATGCAACATGCGTATATCTGCAGGCACAGAGTGTTTCAGCCCAGTGCCTACAGACTGCTAGTGAGTCAGCAATGATTGAAGTCATTCATTTGGATTAATAGAAGGTAAATCAATGTTAGGATAGAAGAGGTGGAAATCTGGGTTGTAATATTTTTGTGATTTGCATGGAAAGCAGCCGAACACAGGCAATACAACATGCGGGCAGGAGCGAGCTCCACATCACCTCCGCTGACCTTCAGTAACGCACTGGCTCTCCAACAGGCTGGTGTATGTGTGAATGTCTGATCATCAAAGCAGCGTGGGGAGGAAAGAAAGTCACAGGCTGAGCATGTGCTACATTATCACTGAAACAGCAAGTTCATGTTAGTGGGGGCAAACACAGGGGGTCACGAGGAGCAAACAAAATGGCTGACAGGAAAAGGAGGGAAAAAAATTACATCATGCTGTGCTATTCTGAGAGGAGTCGGTCTGAGCTCTATAAGAAAACATATAAAACCAAACATTAAAATAAAAACAAAATACCACTTTCCAAAAAGTAATGATATTGCCCAATCCACTTCATAATCATCATTAGGTTTGTGGTTCTCAAACTCCGTCCTTAGGAACCCAAACCGATCACATTTCCCAGGTCACCTAGCAGGCTCACAGGTGTACACATTACTAACTGCCACATTTCCCAGGTCACCTAGCAGGCTCACAGGTGTACACATTACTAACTGCCACATTTCCCAGGTCACCTAGCAGGCTCACAGGTGTACACATTACTAACTGCCACATTTCCCAGGTCCCCTAGCAGGTGCACAGGTGTACTCGTTAGTCAGACTCATTTCCAAGGTGCACAGGTGTGCTCATTTCGGGGCAGATGCAGTATGCCTGGTAAAGTGTTTAAGTGTTGATAAATCCGTGATAAAGCACCAGCCGATTGACTCCTAACTGTCATTTTTCAAAACACAGCTGTCTGGTGCGATATCACCTTCCACTTTATCCCTTTACCAGGCTTAATACATCTGTGAGAAGCCTTAGAAAACATGCACTGTTTGGCAGGGGCCCGAGGGCTGCATTTGTTAATCTATCCATTATATCACAGGTTCTGAAACTCGGTCCACAGGACCCCCACATGGTGCATGTTTTGCAGGTCTCCTCACTGTGGGGTAGACTTATGAAGTGGTGATTAGGGGCATATGCGCTATCCCCATGCGCTAAAGCCGGGGCTAGCGCTTCCCCTGATCTATGACACCTGCTGAGCGGGTGTCTAGCGTGCGGCGGTGCGGGGCAGGAAGCAAAGCGCAGCTACGATATTTTGTACTGCGCGCCTACCGCCTGCCCAATTTATGAACGGTCGATATCGCGGACCGTTCCGCCGCCTGCAGCCACCAACTTCGACAGCTGCAGGCGGCGATGCCCTATACCTACAGCAGGGACAGCGCTGTCCCTGCTGCTGGCTCTGAGCTGCGCTGGGATATCGCGAGAGTAGCGAGATCCCGCACATGCGCTGCTGTAATAAATCAAGCCCAGAATCATAAGTGAAATAATTAGCTCTACCTGTGGCTCTTTTAAAATGTGTCAATGAGTAATGAATGCACCTGAGGACTGAGTTTAAGAACCCCTGCATTATAATTAACTTGTAAATATTTCATGAATGGATTAAAAGTATTTATTTCTAAATACGGATAATACACTATTTTATGATGGAGGTGTGATGGGGGGAATATACCCACAAATCCTGAAACTACAAGTTTTGTACTGTAAGTCTGCTACACAGGAGAACAGGATAGGAAGGCTAATAATTACCCCCAGGAGTAAACCCTTCTGTCAGTATCTGTACAGTTGAAATTCGAGCAACTTCGATTTCATAATGATTTTCTCCATCAAGGAAAAGATATCTATGGAAAAAGAACACAATGAATGATACAGTCTCAGAATATTACGCACACAAAGCATTCTGTTTCGGAAAGCACGTGGGTAATGGGAATATTCATTTATTCCTTCATTGGTTCAATGATTAATTGTGTAACAACATACGCAATGCTGTTCACAATAAGTGTTTATTAGGGGTGCCGGGTGACGTCTGCCACACAGTCAGGATTCCGATGGTCAGTACTCCAACATCGGAATCCCGACTGTTTAAATGCGCAACAGTCAGGATCCCCTTTTCTCCCTTGTGGGGGTCCAGCGAGCCCGCAAGGGGCTTCTTTGCGCTAGCCCCCCCCCCTGTTCAAGCATTGGTAGTCGGGATTCCGATGTTGGGATACTGACAGTCGGGATTCGGATTGTCGACCACACCCGTTTATTAGCTACCCATAACAAGTAAATGTATTCTGTTATTTTTAGTAATATTGGCGGTGCCGGTGTAGATTCCTAAACCGCAGATGTGGGTCACATGATGTGATGTCAGAGGTCAGACTTATGCTGGGGAATCTATACAGATGTGTCCACATACAGATATTCTCCGTGTAATACAAGTTGCATTATACATAAGAAATGGAATGTGTCAGTGGTTTCCTGGGAAAACAGTGTAACGTAGCATTTTGTATGCAAATACAGCCACAAGCACACACTGACTGTAAACAGAACGCATAACATTTTAATCAGCAGAAGCGGTTTGTGTGTCTTATTACCAATAAGTCGCTATTTAACAGAAAACGCCACAGAAAATGCACCTGACCCTGCCCAGGCTGTTAAACGAAATTAAGTTAGATGTAGGTGGACACATCTGTGGAATGGGTAGTCAAGTTTCTTCCCTGGAAAGTTAGTTACAGACAGCCATATCTATTGTGGTCTAAACATATGCCGGATAGAGAGGAGAGAGTCACCTGTGGTTGTTGGAAAGTCGACATACTACATTTTCAGATTTCTCAGAAGATCCCTGGGTGATGCTGAAGGCAGCGCCTGGGGGATACAGGAGGAAAGAGACACAGTGAGTCTCAGACATGTTGTACCTGCATACAACGAATACATTTACTTACTTGAAGAGGTCACTGGACTCCAATTGCAAGGATTAGGTATAGACTCTTTGACCAGAGATCTACACATGTTGGATGTAATTGGTCGTTACACTTCCAGCATAACCTGCACTTATATGACCTATATACTGCATTTATTATTATATATGCTACCCAGGGGCACTGCTGGCAACCAGCACTCACTGATGGAGATTTAAAGCTTTCTAGATTTACTCCCAGGTGATTTAAACCACATTTATTTCTGTTAACACCTGAGACCCAATCAGGAACCTGCGCTGTGAAACAGACATATGAAATAACCACTGATTGATGGAGGATATCATACAGAGCTTTCCAGTGCATACTGAGGGGTAGATGTATGAAGCAGTGATAAGGAAGGAGAAGGGATAAATTGCCTGGTACTTTATCACCGGCCAATCAGCTCCTGACTGTTGCTGTTTGAACCCAGCCTGTTACTTAACAGTCAGGAGCTGATTGGCCGGTGATAAAGTACCAGGCACTGTACGACTTCTCCTCCCTTATCACTGCTTTATACATCTACCCCTGAATCCCTTGAAAAGTAGACTATAGAGAAATCTGGAGAATCTAGAAACAAGTAGTAATGACAGATTAATATATACAGCCTGATACAAGTCACAGCTGAACATGTTCGGCCCATTTTAAAAAGTGCATTCTCAGAACAATGATGCAGATGTATTAAGCCTGGTAACTTGATAAAGTGGATTGTGATAACGCACCAGCCAATCAACTCCTGACATTTAAAAATAAACAGCTGACTGGCTGGTGCGTTTAACACATAAACAAGCTACGTGGAGACCCAGTACCATTAGTACGGACCTGCCCCGCACCCTAGATCCCAGCATCATCACTGCGGAACATAATATGGCACTGCTTCCTAAGGGATTAATAGGATTAAAAGTGTAATAATGGGGCTTCCCCCAATTCCTA
Organism: Crinia signifera; assembly: GCF_055691185.1. NCBI lineage: Eukaryota > Metazoa > Chordata > Amphibia > Anura > Myobatrachidae > Crinia > Crinia signifera. The sequence goes on along the minus strand of NC_139228.1, from coordinate 83,154,461 downwards.
CGTACCATTCATTAGCACCTTCAGTTGCCGATCATAGAACTCCATCTCTTTCTGTGAAATGACGGAACATTCTCCGCACTGGCGCACTGGATCCACGAAACACATGCGGGGCAGGGGGACCTTCTTACTGCAGCACTTATCACAGAAGCACTTGCCACATCTCCGGCAATGGTGCTAGTTGCAGGGAGAGAATAAACAGAGGATTTAAGCAATATTTTACGTATAAATATGTAAGCAGGGATTTCACGAAATGAAGGAATTTTAGAATATTTTATATTTAATGGTTAAGAATTGTTTTTTTTTACACAAGGTAGAATTCAAACACACCTATCATCATCCCACAACAGGCATGTCAAACTACGGCCCTCCAGCTGCTTGTGAAACTACAAGTACCATCATGCCTTGACAGTTTTGTTATTAGGGAATGCTAAAACTATGGCAAGGCATGCTGGGACGTGTAGTTTCACAGCTGGAGGGCCAGAGAGTAGACATGCCTAATATACAGTATCAGGGGTGTGTTGTGTCTCCAATTCAACAGTTACTAATGGTAAAGAGACAATTTCCTATTTATCCTTCTATGAACGCTCAGCTGGATAAATGCTATAATTACTCAAACGGGATTGTTAAATCAAACCCAAATCCCCCAGAGACCTAACAAACTGGATGTGGACTTGAGGGGAGGGGTATTCAATTTGGTGTTGCTACAGTCGGAATCCCGGACCATTTTCGATCAGCTTGCCTGCAACTCGACAGGCAGAATTCAATGTTCCACCTGTCGAGTGGTGAAACGAACGTGAATTTGACTATCCACGGCCGATCCCGACAAATCAGATCCAACTTGTTATAAAGTCAGATCTGTTCTGTCGAAAACCGCCTTCAATGCTGTCGGAAATGGGGCCAGTCGTTGAAACCACAACCATTTTATCTGGCAGAAGCTGCATCCTACTCCGTTCCACGGAGGACCCAGCCCTTTCCACTTTATCAGTTTGCGCCTTTGCCTTTATACCCTGCAAACTCCGCAACCCATGACCTCAGTGCTGTGAGGCAGTAACCACTACACAGTCAGTACTGTCCTGTACTATGGCATATTTGTCTAATTTAGGAAATAGATAAATAAAATCACAAATATTCAGCAGCCATTTTCTTACCTTCCTATTTATGAAGTCAAACTTGGCATCACAGTGCATGCATCGCGGGCACTGAAAGAGATGAAGAATTCCTATTAGTCGACAGCTACAGAGCGGAATGACTGTTCACAGACAGCGCAGAAGGAGTTATTTTAATACACTACTGCCCACAAGCCCCATCTGGTCCAGAATGTTGCAGGTTTCACAGTCATTTAGTACAGATTCCCATCCCATGCAAGGACTGCTGTATAATACAAACCGCTTGCTGGATAAACTAATAAAAACACAACTATAATATAAAGTTCACTACAGCCAGGAATCGGGGGGGGGGGGGGGGGGGGGGGGGGCAATGGGAACCATGGGGCGGACGGTTATAAACCAGCAAATCGCTGGAAGGATTCAAGGTTGATTGCAAAAGCAAACTCCTTTTTTAATGGATAAAACCCTGCTGCACTGCAGGTGGGGCAGATGTAACATGTGCAGAGAGTTAGATTTGGGTGGGGTATGTTTAAACTTAAAATCTAAGTTGCAGTGTAAAAAGCAGCCAGTATTTACCCTGCATGGAAACAAAATGACTCACCCAAATGTAACTCTCTCTGCACAAGTAACATCTGCCCACCTGCAGTGCAGCATGGTTTTGTCCATTAGAGAAGGAGTTTGCTTTTGCAGACAGCTAATGTTGACAGAAGGAAGAGATGGAGGCAACTACCTTGGCTACCAAGTACTAGCCTGGGGACTGCTGTCTATACTACATCAGCTTCCGCCTCTACCCCCCGCCGTGTGAGCACTGCCATGTGGGTGTGGCCAGAACCAAATCCAGTGCTGCATGGGTGTGGCCACTTCCTACATTATCTACCCTTCTTTCTCCATAAACACATATAATAGAAAAAGTGCATAAGAAAGTAATAGGAAGCGGCGATGGGCCTGTTTTTATGTGGTCGGCGAGAGCTGTTAATCAAGCTCCGTAACATGTATAGTGCACTCCAAGCACACGATACAGACATCCAGGCTGCTCTGTGATGGGCCCAACATGTGCAGCACCAGAGGTATAACGTGTGTAGCCATGGTAACATCACTATATGGCGGAGCTACTGTACTGCAGAGATGGTATAACAGAATGAATGGGGACAATGCAGTGTAATGAGTCCGGAGGGCGGTCTGTCCTGTCGGGGGCGAGGTCGCATGTTAACAAATAATAAAAGACCTGTGATATACGCTAGCCTACCGGGGACCTTCCCTGTCGGCCCTATGACCAATCAGCCCCTGAGTAAGTGGTTTCCCACAAAACGACAATTTAAACTAACGGAACCAAAAATAGAGCACTGGTTCAATTTAACAAAATACTCAGGGCTGGAACTGTACACATATAAAAAGAATATTGATGTAAAAGAAAAAAGAAAAAATAGTGATCAAGTCACGTTAATTAACTATATAAAAAACACACACACACAAAAAAAAAAAACACAGGCTGGTATAATGGAACAAACACACGGATGTAAAAATACATAACCAGATGAATATTTAGCTTAGCCACTCACTAACCGATCACTGCTAGAATTATCAGTGTTGTGGAGAGAACGGTCATTACTATTACCTTGATGGCTAAACTTGACACCATCTGTTGTTGAACTACACATCACAGCATGCCCTGCATCAGATTTAGCATGGCCAAATAGCAGAACTGTACAGAGAATGCTGGGATGTGTAGTTTAACAACATCTGGTGTCAAGGTTAGCCATCAAGGACCTATACTGTACTGGTCATACCCAGTGTTGTCCCTGTGGTAAGTAGGCATTTCTCTCTGTGACTTACTACATGCAAGTAACATACACCAGAGACCACAGTAATTGATGCCCCCATAACCCATGCTGCACCAACACACACAGTTCCCACTGCAAATATGACAGAGGGTATGAGAGGGAACGGTGTGATAAACAGTCTCTGTGCTCTATACAGACTTCTAGTGTAGTACAGGTTACCAGGGACAGAGCAAACAGTATAGTTTATAGTATAAAGAGATAGGCCGGAATACAAGTACATATAACCTCTGGAACACGGTACTATAACAATAAGCTCTCCCTAATTACACCAAACCGCTCTGTCCTGTCCCTCATCTAATGACAAGGTAATTACACCAAACAACTTGTGCTGCATTTCCACCCATAAACAGGGGTGATAAAAGGCAATGCTAGTTAAATCATAGACAAGAGCTTGCAGATGGTCTTACTCAGCGTTAAGGTGCCCACACACTAGAAAGATCTGCGCATAAATGAAGGTGCCCATACACAGTGCAATGAACGTTGTGCTTTTAGTACTAGATTGCATAGCGTCTAGTACAAACAGCATACAATGTGCCACAGCAGCGTGCTTTATGTACTAGATACGTAGCAATCTAGTACCAAAAGCTTTATGTGCCGTGCGATGTGCGCGGGAGCGCGCACCTCATCGCACCGTGTATGGCACCTTTAGCCTTGAAATATTTTGTCCGTCCTGGACAAAGGATTTCAGACAAGCGCACATCTTTACCAAAGATTTAAATCTTTAGATCCTGTGTGCGTTCCTATGGATCTTGTAATATACAAACTCTGCACAGTAATAGTGTGTACAGACGGTAAGATTTAGCTTCCAATGTTCCCGATATAGGGAACATCGGAAGCCAAATCGCATGCTTTTTTAGGGCTTGCGAGCCCGATGCGTGCTCCTGTGTGAGCAGATATCGGCAGCCAGATAGAGAGGGCAGGCAACACTATATAGTGCCCCTCTAGCATGCCGTGAAATGTGAGTCCCGATGCGATCTAAGAACCATGATGGGAATCTGACCTCAGCTCCGTGAGGCAGTAATGCTAACCATTACACCGTCCGTACTGCCCCGTATATATAACACATGGTGGGGATAGAACCCATGACCTCAGTGCTGTGAGGCAGTAATGCTAACCATTACACCGTCCGTACTGCCCCGTATATATAACACATGGTGGGAATAGAACACATGACCTCAGTGCTGTGAGGCAATAATGCTAACCATTACACCATCCGTACTGCCCTGTATATATAACACATGGTGGGAATAGAACCCATGACCTCAGTGCTGTGAGGCAGTAATGCTAACCATTACACCGTCCGTACTGCCCCGTATATATATAACACATGGTGGGAATAGAACCCATGACCTCAGCGCTGTGAGGCAGTAATGCTAACCATTACACCGTCCGTACTGCCCCGTACATATAACACATGGTGGGGATAGAACCCATGACCTCAGTGCTGTGAGGCAGTAATGCTAACCATTACACCATCCGTACTGCCCTGTATATATAACACATGGTGGGGATAGAACCCATGACCTCAGTGCTGTGAGGCGGTAATGTAACCATTACACCATCCGTACTGCCCCGTATATATAACACATGGTGGGGATAGAACCCATGACCTCAGTGCTGTGAGGCGGTAATGTAACCATTACACCGTCCGTGCTGCCCGTATATATAACACATGGTGGGGATAGAACCCATGACCTCAGTGCTGTGAGGCAGTAATGCTAACCATTACACCGTCCGTACTGCCCCGTATATATAACACATGGTGGGGATAGAACCCATGACCTCAGTGCTGTGAGGCAGTAATGCTAACCATTACACCGTCCGTACTGCCCCGTATATATAACACATGGTGGGGATAGAACCCATGACCTCAGTGCTGTGAGGCAGTAATGTAACCATTACACCGTCCGTACTGCCCCGTATATAAAACACATGGTGGGGATAGAACCCATGACCTCAGTGCTGTGAGGCAGTAATACTAACCATTACACCATCCGTACTACCCCGTATATATAACACATGGTGGGGATAGAACCCATGACCTCAGTGCTGTGAGGCAGTAATGTAACCATTACACCATCCGTACTGCCCTGTATGTATAACACATGGTGGGGATAGAACCCATGACCTCAGTGCTGTGAGGCAGTAATGTAACCATTAAACCATCCGTACTGCCCTGTATATATAACACATGGTGGGGATAGAACCCATGACCTCAGTGCTGTGAGGCAGTAATATAACCATTACACCATCCGTACTGCCCTGTATATATAACACATGGTGGGGATAGAACCCATGACCTCAGTGCTGTGAGGCAGTAATGTAACCATTACACCATCCGTACTGCCCCGTATATATAACACATGGTGGGGATAGAACCCATGACCTCAGTGCTGTGAGGCAGTAATATAACCATTACACCATCCGTACTGCCCTGTATATATAACACATGGTGGGGATAGAACCCATGACCTCAGTGCTGTGAGGCAGTAATGCTATAACCATTACACCATCCGTACTGCCCTGTATATATAACACATGGTGGGGATAGAACCCATGTGCTGTGAGGCAGTAATATAACCATTACACCATCCGTACTGCCCTGTATATATAACACATGGTGGGGATAGAACCCATGACCTCAGTGCTGTGAGGCAGTAATGCTATAACCATTACACCATCCGTACTGCCCTGTATATATAACACATGGTGGGGATAGAACCCATGACCTCAGTGCTGTGAGGCAGTAATGCTAACCATTACACCGTCCGTACTGCCCCGTATATATAACACATGGTGGGGATAGAACCCATGACCTCAGTGCTGTGAGGCAGTAATGTAACCATTACACCGTCCGTACTGCCCCGTATATATAACACATGGTGGGGATAGAACCCATGACCTCAGTGCTGTGAGGCAGTAATACTAACCATTACACCATCCGTACTGCCCTGTATATATAACACATGGTGGGGATAGAACCCATGACCTCAGTGCTGTGAGGCAGTAATGCTATAACCATTACACCATCCGTACTGCCCTGTATATATAACACATGGTGGGGATAGAACCCATGACCTCAGTGCTGTGAGGCAGTAATATAACCATTACACCATCCGTACTGCCCTGTATATATAACACATGGTGGGGATAGAACCCATGACCTCAGTGCTGTGAGGCAGTAATGCTAACCATTACACCGTCCGTACGCCCTATGCTTGACAAGAAGATGAGGTAGAGGTAAGGTGCTTATACACTGCTCCGATTTGGCCAGTTTCCACCTGATTCCGACGGATCTGGGTGCCTGAATCGGGTGAATGGACCAGAATGGACCCGTTAAATGCATAGTTCTGAGCAGGAGATCATACCTGCTGTAAGTAGGCCCCCCTCCGACTTGGCCCTCCCACTACCTGCAGCAGGGAACGGGGATTGCATGCAATGTATCACATGACGCCTTCAGCACAGTTTTATGCAAAACATTCATTTGCAATGCGGCTGGGATGTTTGCACGGCGGCGGTTCGCATGAATTCCCTCGTGCCCGGCAGGCAGGTGGCGTTAGATGGCTCGCTAAGCAGCAAATTAGCCAGTCAGCCAGAATCAGGCCCCTGGATCCGGTGGATCGATCTACAGTGTACAGATAGACAGTCAATAGGTCCCTAAAAGGCCGACAGGGTCAAATAGGTCGACACGGTCAAAAGCTCGACACAGAACAAGGTCGTGATTTGTTCTTACTTATCCATTCATGTCAGCAGAGGGAGAATGTATGTAGGATGAGCAGAGCAAGGGGATGCATTACCCTAATTGGGGATCCATGTGGACAATTGTCGACAATGGCACAAAAAACTCATGTCGACCTTGACTCCATCGACCTATTGACTGTCTATCTAGACGAGCGGTGGTTCTCAACCTCAGTCCACAAGACCATCACACAGTTCACGTTTTCTAGGTCACCCCGCAGCTGCACAGGTGCACTCATTACTGACGGACACATTTTAAAAGATCCACAGGTGGAGCTAACCGTGATTCTGTGTGGAGACATGGAAAAAGTGCACTGTGTGGGGGTCCTGAGGCTTGAGAACCACTGATCTAGAGGCTGTGGGGTTATTCTGGTTCACTTGCAAAGGCAAATTCCTTCTCAAATGGACAAAACCAAGTGCACTGCAGGTGGGGCAGATGTAACTTGTGCAGAGAGAATTAGATTCGACCCTGTTGACCTTAGCCTTAACCTGCAGTAGTCAACCCAATGCAGTCGACCTTAATAGTCTCAACTTAATGACCGTATACCTACTAAAGACCCAATGCATCGCTCACACAAATCTACTTTGGAATTACAATACAACAATAAAGAATGTGGTCCAGTCATTGGTTGTATTTCCACGTTTTTGGTTTAGGAAGGAAACCTTCCAGCCCGTATGTGTGCACGGTATTCTCCTAGCCCTTTTCCTGTTCTGTTTGGAGTCTCTGATGTGAGTGACATGAGCCCTGCTCTTGAGAAATAACCAGATCTGCTGGAATGGATGTGGGACTAGATTCAATGAGAGGAGAGTGAGTGCAAAAGGAATACAGGGAGGAGACACTGAACATCCTCCTCTCCCACACAAACAGCACTTGGCCAACTAAAGACACATTTTAGCAGGAATGCCAGAAAAAGAATACGAGAACGGGATTGTTCGCTGTGCGGTTAGTGTGGGACTAGAACTGTAAAAAATCAGATGCAAGTTGGCTACATTAGCAAGCCAGCCAATTACTACTGAGCCTGCTGGCAGCTGTAGTTCGGCTTCAGCCTTATCGGAAATCATAACCAGGATTCATCTGCAACCAGGAAGTGCGCACCAGAGGAAGCCAACAATGTGTGCAGTACCCATAATGCAATGTAGCATACTGATTTTATAATCAAACATAAGCAGGCAGGAGGGAGTACTCAAAAGCTACAGATGAACAGATGGAGCCATGAGCTACTCCCTACACCCCAAATTAAAATATGACGGGTGCCTGGTACAATATTCATGTATATAGAAATCCAACAACTCTGGAAGTGACAGAAGACAATTGGAGAAAGTAAGCCAGCCTTAACTAGTTCTGGAAGTCACTGAGCTCATGCAATGGTCAACTGTAGAGGATAAATAAGCTTACGTAAGGGCTGTGTCTCGCTAATCAGCGTACATTTGCTGCACACATGGGTCATGCCTGGGCATTCCTGCTGTGAACCGGGCACAATCTGCTCTCCTTTATCTCCCCAGATGTTGGATACTAAAGCTGGACAACAAGTACAATCCAGCATTGTGCTAGCAGAGAACTATTCATCACTGCCTTGAGCGCCATTTAAATCCGTGGTTCTCCACTCCAAAGGTACCTCCGACAGGACATGTTTTGGGGATTTCCTCAATCATGCACAGATAAGTAAAGCTGGGTACACACTATGCAATATTTTGGACAATCTTCGAATCCTGAAACAATCTGTATGACCATCTTATATAGCACCTACAACCGATTCAATGGGCACAATCCAATTACCCGCCATTTACTTTTGGGTGCAGCCCAACAAATACAGGTCTAGATAGGGCCACGAGGGGAGCGAGCCCCCTTGTGTTGCCAGCATTTACATGCAATCCCCATTCGCATATGGGAGCAGGTTCATCCTATTATGTAAAGAGCTTGCACAGTCCCCACTGGATGTACTCAGATGGGGAGGAGTAGATGTAGGATACAGTGTGCGCGCACAATCCATACAATATGTCGTCCCTTTACATCACGCCAGAATGACTGCAGCGTGTACTCAGATGGGGAGGAGTAGATGTAGGATACAGTGCGCGCGCACAATCCATACAATATGTCGTCCCTTTACATCACGCCAGAATGACTGCAGCGTGTACTCAGATGGGGAGGAGTAGATGTAGGATACAGTGCGCGCGCACAATCCATACAATATGTCGTCCCTTTACATCACGCCAGAATGACTGCAGCGTGTACTCAGATGGGGAGGAGTAGATGTAGGATACAGTGCGCGCGCACAATCCATACAATATGTCGTCCCTTTACATCACGCCAGAATGACTGCAGCGTGTACTCAGATGGGGAGGAGTAGATGTAGGATACAGTGCGCGCGCACAATCCATACAATATGTCGTCCCTTTACATCACGCCAGAATGACTGCAGCGTGTACTCAGATGGGGAGGAGTAGATGTAGGATACAGTGCGCGCGCACAATCCATACAATATGTCGTCCCTTTACATCACGCCAGAATGACTGCAGCGTGTACTCAGATGGGGAGGAGTAGATGTAGGATACAGTGCGCGCGCACAATCTATACAATATGTCGTCCCTTTACATCACGCCAGAATGACTGCAGCATGTACTCAGATGGGGAGGAGTAGATGTAGGATACAGTGCGCGCGCACAATCCATACAATATGTCGTCCCTTTACATCACGCCAGAATGACTGCAGCGTGTACTCAGATGGGGAGGAGTAGATGTAGGATACAGTGCGCGCGCACAATCCATGCAATATGTCGTCCCTTTACATCACGCCAGAATGACTGCAGCGTGTACTCAGATGGGGAGGAGTAGATGTAGGATACAGTGTGCGCGCACAATCCATACAATATGTCGTCCCTTTACATCACGCCAGAATGACTGCAGCGTGTACTCAGATGGGGAGGAGTAGATGTAGGATACAGTGCGCGCGCACAATCTATACAATATGTCGTCCCTTTACATCACGCCAGAATGACTGCAGCATGTACTCAGATGGGGAGGAGTAGATGTAGGATACAGTGCGCACGCACAATCCATACAATATGTCGTCCCTTTACATCACGCCAGAATGACTGCAGCGTGTACTCAGATGGGGAGGAGTAGATGTAGGATACAGTGCGCGCGCACAATCCATGCAATATGTCGTCCCTTTACATCACGCCAGAATGACTGCAGCGTGTACTCAGATGGGGAGGAGTAGATGTAGGATACCGTGTACGCGCACAATCCATACAATATGTCGTCCCTTTACATCACGCCAGAATGACTGCAGCGTGTACTCAGATGGGGAGGAGTAGATGTAGGATACAGTGCGCGCGCACAATCCATGCAATATGTCGTCCCTTTACATCACGCCAGAATGACTGCAGCGTGTACTCAGATGGGGAGGAGTAGATGTAGGATACAGTGTGCGCGCACAATCCATACAATATGTCGTCCCTTTACATCACGCCAGAATGACTGCAGCGTGTACTCAGATGGGGAGGAGTAGATGTAGGGTACCGTGTCCGCACAATCCATACAATATGCCGTCCCTTTACATCACGCCAGAATGACTGCAGCGTGTACTCAGATGGGGAGGAGTAGATGTAGGGTACCGTGTCCGCACAATCCATACAATATGTCGTCCCTTTACATCACACCAGAATGACTGCAGCGTGTACTCAGATGGGGAGGAGTAGATGTAGGATACAGTGTGCGCGCACAATCCATACAATATGTCGTCCCTTTACATCACGCCAGAATGACTGCAGCGTGTACTCAGATGGGGAGGAGTAGATGTAGGGTACCGTGTCCGCACAATCCATACAATATGTCGTCCCTTTACATCACGCCACAATGACTGCAGCGTGTACTCAGATGGGGAGGAGTAGATGTAGGATACAGTGTGCGCGCACAATCCATACAATATGTCGTCCCTTTACATCATGCCAGAATGACTGCAGCGTGTACTCAGATGGGGAGGAGTAGATGTAGGATACAGTGTGCGCGCACAATCCATACAATATGTCGTCCCTTTACATCACGCCAGAATGACTGCAGCATGTACTCAGATGGGGAGGAGTAGATGTAGGATACAGTGCGCGCGCACAATCCATGCAATATGTCGTCCCTTTACATCACGCCAGAATGACTGCAGCGTGTACTCAGATGGGGAGGAGTAGATGTAGGATACAGTGCGCGCGCACAATCCATACAATATGTCGTCCCTTTACATCACACCAGAATGACTGCAGCATGTACTCAGATGGGGAGGAGTAGATGTAGGATACAGTGCGCGCGCACAATCCATACAATATGTCGTCCCTTTACATCACGCCAGAATGACTGCAGCGTGTACTCAGATGGGGAGGAGTAGATGTAGGATACAGTGTGCGCACATAATCCATACAATATGTCGTCCCTTTACATCGCGCCACAATGACTGCAGCGTATACTCAGATGGGGAGGAGTAGATGTAGGATACAGTGTGCGCACAATCCATACAATATGTCGTCCCTTTACATCATGCCACAATGACTGCAGCGTATACTCAGATGGGGAGGAGTAGATGTAGGATACAGTGTGCGCACAATCCATACAATATGTCGTCCCTTTACATCATGCCAGAATGACTGCAGCGTGTACTCAGATGGGGAGGAGTAGATGTAGGATACAGTGTGCGCGCACAATCCATACAATATGTCGTCCCTTTACATCACGCCACAATGACTGCAGCGTGTACGCTTCAAAGTGCGTTCTGGGATTGTAGGATTGTTCGTAAAATAGGAAGAGCCGTCAGCCTTTGTACAATGGTTGTACCCAGCTGCTGGGTACAAGTGTGTACTCCGCTTTAAATCTACTTGGCTGGGTCAGTAATTATCCAACAGGGATAAATCCTTAAACCATGACCTGTCGGGACACTTGAGAACCACCGATACACATTTACAAGTAAAAGCTATTGTGGGTCATGAGAGAGCTCTAGTTACACACTGCACTCATACTGGGATGTTCCATGTTTACCAGCCCACGTCTTGTGAGCACATGCAAACATATAGGCAGTAACATTTACAGGGGAGGTAAAGAGACAATGAAAGAACTCTTAGGAAATCACAACCCGTTAGATTGGAGTCCTTGGTGCGGATATTTGTAGATGTGATCCCAGCAACATGACCGTTCCAGACGCCAAGGTCAGCAGTAACGGGTATGGATCATTGGATAGACAACAACTAGGTAGACAGGACTGAAGGTCCACATGGGGTTATAAACTTTTTTGACCCGAATGTCGACACAGTAGACATGGACACTGAAAAAGTGCACCACTGCGCTTGCCATGCTTCGGGCACTATTTTATTCTCCCACCATGCCCTAGTGGATGGCCCTGTCGGCACATGTAGGCTCAAAAATAAGTGAAAAACCACACGGCTACTTTTTGACTGTCGACCTTCCCCATGTCAACCTAATGCTTGTGTCGACTTAATGACCCTGTCGACCTTCAGTCACATCAACCTAGTGACCATATCCCACTGCATTCTACACAAAAATTCTCCATAGGTTTAATGGGGACATCTTTTCACCGCCTCCTGAGTAGGGATGCCAATCCCGGGATTCCCAGGATATGCTTCCGCCCCGGCCGCCCGCATATTTACTTACAGGTGCGGTGCAGCTGGGCGGGCGATGGAGCTGGGCTGTAGGATGCAGCCTGGATGGGTGGGCGTCGGTATGGGGTCTGGGAAGAGCCGAATGCAGGCAGCCTGGGTGGGTGGGCGGTACAGCGGGAGGTCAGCGCGGTGCGCACAGGATCAGACAGCTGTTGTGTGGCCTGCGCAGTGTGACCTCTGACGTCATCACGCTGCACAGAGCCGCACTGCCTGGGATGGGAGAAGCCGGGCTGCATCTGTGCACCAGCTCAGACGCTGCCCGGCATAATCCCGAAATCCCGGGATTGGAAACTCCAATCCCGGGATTGAAATCCCGGCGTTTCAGGGGCCAAATTCCGGGATCCCGCCGATCCCGAGATTAAACCACCCTACTCCTGAGCACGTGAAAAGTTGGTGAAAATCCCTATTTTAAAAGGTAAAATGTTGGGAATTGATTTAAAACCCCCTAATGACTAATTAGGCTCTTTGATAGGTTTAATTAGCTGAATGTGGCCAATATTGCAGGAAGATGGGTTTAAAGATGTAGGACAGGTATATGGGGATGCTGAATGAACCGGGAAAGTGGTTTAGTCCTGCAGTGGGTTTTTTTGGGGAGGCGTTTTTTTTTTATAGATTCCTGTAATATGAGTAAAAAAATGTTAATTGGCATTTTATGCACCCCTGATTTAATTTATGCACTTATGCTGACAAACACTTGTGTTAATGCATATAACAGTCATTTGACACATTTGAATAACCTCAAAAACTTTTTTTATAGCCACAAATGTCCTTACTTTCACCTAGACTTTTAAATGGTTTAGTTGGCAAGTATTTTTCAAGCAAGTTCACCAGTTTGCTCCTAGGTGTTGGAAAATGGACAAAAGCAGTCATTGCATAAATACCCATACACATTAAAGGATATTGGCAATCAATCTTATTCAGAAAGGGGCAATGCAGGTCAATCTGCCAATATTGCTCATGGCGTTTGTACCCAGTGTTTATTGTGGATGCACAACATCTTTCATGATCAGCTCAAGGGATATTGTTCACCAATGTCTTTAAGTGTATGGGCCTTAAATTGTCCAATTTGTCTGTAGGACCGATTTGTGTCTGTTTTCCATGTTTAGGTGCAAATGGTCATTTGTCATTTGCTCCCAAAAAATTGTCCTCCAGAGTGCAGGACAAAGAGCAGACTTTCACTCTATGGGCCTTATTCAGATCTGAGCTCAGTACAAATTTGTTTGGAAAATGGGCAAAACCATGTGCACTGCAGGTGGGGCAGATTTAATATGTGCAGAGAGAGCTAGATTTGGGAGAGTTATTTTGTTTCTGTGCAGGGTAAATACTGGCTGCAATATTTTAGAACTGCAATTTAGATTTCAATTTCAGCACACCCCACCCAAATTGAACTCTCTTTGCACAGGTTACATCCGCCCCACCTGCAGTGCACATGGTTTTGCTCATTTTCCAAACAAATTTGTACTGAGCTCAGATCTGAATAATGGCCTATGTTCTTTGTGGGGACAGAACTCCAGAAAAGTAACCAGTTAAAAGAAGATACAATGGTGCTTTTAAAGTAATGTGACAAAAGCAAGGAGAAACAAATGGTTTTATACAGACAAAATAGGAAAACAAATAAAAAACACCCTAGTCCATTTCATTGTATTGCCAACTATACGGCATAGGATACCAGTTGTGGACACAGTGTCTAGCAAGGAGTTTGGCAGAATGCTCACCCATACAGTGTATTGGAGTGCCAAAAACGTCAATTCTAGTCCAAAGGTTGTTACCAGGCCAGTTTTTATTATATGCAAACAGCAATAAAGCAGCGCACACAGCTGCTGGCATGGGTCAGCACCTGATTACACAAGTGAGGATTCTGCCATTACCGGTGACATGGGAACAGTGCTGCATTGTGCCCTCTAACTACGGTCATCTATAGTAATAACAGAACCCCACACCCTTTATACAGAACCAGCAGGTTACAGGGCATACAGATGGCTTCATCGCATTGTAAACCACCCTTATTACAACACCTATTATACCCATCATGGCCCGAGCTGGCCTACAGACAATGGTCAGCAGTAACAGACATGTCGGCAATCACAATGTCAACAACCAAAAAGCTCAGCACATTGTTAAAATGACAACGCCTGCAAAACGGGGACCAAAACTAACACAAGGATTCCAAGGATAATAATTAGACAGGATGATAATGAAAGCGATGATACTAATGACGATAATATTACCGATATGGATAATAGGGATATTGATGATAATAGGAAAGAGAATTATAGTAATGAGAATGGTAGGAATGATAACAGGGATGATAATGACAGATCCTGATGATAATACGAATAAGGATAATGATGATAGTGATGTGGATAATGATAAGGATGATGATAATGACAGTGGTGTAATAGGAATGATGATGACGACGACAGGGATGGCGATAATAATGATATTGATGAGGATAATGATGATAGTGCCGATGACAGGGATGATGATAATAGTGGGGATGATGAGGATAGTGGTGTGGATAATAGGGGTGGAGATGATGATAGTGGGGATGATGAGGATAGTGGTGTGGATAATAGGGGTGGAGATGATGATGATAGTGGGGATGATGAGGATAGTGGTGTGGATAATAGGGGTGGAGATGATGATGATAGTGGGGATGATGAGGATAGTGGTGTGGATAATAGGGGTGGAGATGATGATGATTGTGGATGATAGTGGGGATGATGATGATGATAGTGGTGTGGATGATAGGGATGATGATGATGATGATGATGATGATGATAGTGGTGTGGATGATAGGGATGATGATGATGATGATAGTGGTGTGGATAATAGGGATGATGATAGTGGGGACGATAGGGATGATGATGATAGTGGGGATGATGATAGTGGTGTGGATGATAGGGATGATGATGATGATAGTGGGGATGATGATGGTGGTGGTGTGGACGATAGGGATGATGATAGTGGTGGTGTGGACGATAGGGATGATGATGGTGGTGGTGTGGACGATAGGAATGATGATGATAGTGGTTTGGATGATAGGGGTGGAGATGATGATGATAATAGTGGTGTGGATGATATAGATGATGATGATGATAATGGGGATGATGGTGGTGGTGTGGATGATAGGGATGATGATAATAGTGGTGTGGATGATAGGGATGATGATGATGATGATGATAGTGGGGATGATGATATTGGTGGTGTGGACGATAGGGATGATGACGATAATGATAGTGGGGATGATAGGAATATGACAATAGTGCTGGGAATGATGATGATACTTGGAATGATAGGAATGATGATAGTGGTGTGGATGATAGGGATGATGATTATAGGAACGATGATGATGATGATGGCAGCACATGCATACGTGAGAGGTATGTACAGTAACTATCTGCCTGCTATCCCGGGAAAGTGATACTACTGTGGAAGGACTGCAAGTCCCAGCATACCCGTTGAGCATGTGGCAGACAGACCATGCTGGGACTTGCAGTGGGGTACCCGGGACTGCGAGTGTGGAGGTATCGGGGGTAAGCGGTGGTAACACTGACACAACTCCTACAGCGCCCGAGTTCCCACCGAAGCCGGACCCCGGGCGGGGAGCGCTCACCTCTTTATCCGGCACCCACTGCGGCTCCTCCAGGCAGAAGGGGCTGCTGAGCGCCCGGTTCTCCGGCAGCATGCGGAGCCCGCTGGGGGACCGGACCAGCTTCTTCCCATCGCGGTCGGTGGACATCTTTCCTCCCTCACACACCACCGCGGGCACCACCAGGGCAGCTCAGCCAATCCGGCCGAGGCTTGCCCATGACTGACAGGCCGCCTCTGACGAATCACAGCGGAGACCTCTCCGTGATCCCTGATTGGCGGGGGCACAGTCACAGGACATTAACCCCTTCAATCACCAGGCGAGGCGGATCAGTCTCGCTCATTTTTCCTCTCACCGGCGGCGAAAGCGTTAACCGGAGCTGCACATCCGAGCTAGCTCATTGGGCAACCTGCTTTGTAGCTGATTGGTTGGCCGCACCAAGTGACGTCTTCTAACATTGCTCCGGCCAATGAGACGGCCGCGTGTGAGGGAGCGGTGGGCGGTGGCTGGCCATGTGGCGAGAGTATGAGCTGTGATTGGACGATAACTTTGTTTGTCAGTAACGCGATTGGTCGGTGTGGGTGCCCGCCATTTGCCTTGAGCTGCCAGTGCTTGGTAAGTATGTTGTATTGCAGTATCTCCCGCAGGGCAGGGTCAGGGGCCTATTAGAGCCTAGGTGCCATGTCCGGCCAGGGGTCGGTGTCCACTCACCCAGCTGCAGTCACTGCCTATAAGTAAGGTGAGCATGGTGTGTAATATTAGTCCTGGTGTCCCCAACTTCCCACAACACACAGGAAGGGATATGTGAAGCAGTGATAAGAGTGGAGAAGTTGCCCATGGCAACCAATTAGCTTTGATGTAACTTTTATGATGCATAGCAGCTGATTGGTTGCCATGGCAAACTCCTCTCATCACTGCTTCATACATCTCCCCCATAGTCTGACATTCTTCAGGCTCCAGTCTGACGTGGTACTAGTACAGTTGTGTAAGTGGCACCGGTATATGTGGGAGCAGAATAATAGTAATCGGTTCCTGTAAAACTTAATTTGGGACCCAGAAGGAAGTGTCTGTTTCTCTGTAAAGTAAAAATGTGTTGTGAGCATTTAAAGCCGTTTCTATCAACTAACCAATCAAACAACACAAACAGTTTAAAAACAAATAAACAAAAAACAGCAATATAGTTCTGACGTCTGCTGGTTGACGTGTCACCGGTGCCCACACAGGGATAGATATCTAATCCAATCCGATATTACCTTTGAAATCCAGAACACCTGATCATGGCCACACACAGAACGATTGAGTAAGCAATCAGCGGGTTTACTCAATAGTTTAATGTGGCCATGATCAGGGGTGTTCAGGGTCTGCAGCTCCGCACCCCGACGCCGCACCCCGCCGCCGCACCTCCACACCCCTGCCGCCGCACCTCCACACCCCTGCCGCCGCACCTCCACACCCCCGCTGCTGGCAGAGAGAAAGTCAGGTCGGTGGGAAATTTCATATGAATAGAGCGGCCGTTGATTGGTTGAGAGAGCTCTCCCAGCCAATTAGCAGCGGCTCTATTCATTTAAAATTTCCTGCCTGTCACCGGGTATCTCTCGCCACCTCTCTCTCTCTCGCCACCTCGTTCATTATGCCTACACATGGAACGATGTTGCCATGCCTGGGTCCTTGATCTTTCAATGAACTACCCGCGGGCACCGAATCGGATCATCATCAAACACAGGAAGTTCCGATCGGTCGGAAACGGCCATATTCTTTAAAAATCTTACCGTATGTAGGCACTTTTGAGTTGTGTGTTCCTTTCTTAGGAAATAGGGAATATTGGCTTATCTGACCCATTTAACAATGCTTCCAATGACACAGTACTTCCCATATATTCATTCATTCAACCTGAAAATGAACCCTAATACACTAACCTCTGATCCTAATCATAGTCCTAACTCTAATACCAACCAGTTAACAGTTTCTTATATAGCGCACACATATTCCGCAGCGCTGTACAGAGAATATTTGAACATTCACCTCAGTCCCTGCCCCAGTGGAGCTTACACTCTATATTCCCTACCACATGTACACGCACACACAGACATTCTAGGGTTAATTTTTGTTTGAAGACAATTCCCCTACCAGTATATTTTTGGATTGTGGGAGGAAACTGGAGCACCCGGAGGAAACCCATGCAAACACAGGGAGAATATACAACACAGTTAGGGCCATGGTGGGAATTGAACCTATGATCTCAGCGCTATGAGGCAGTAATGCTAACCATTACACCTAATACACTAACCTCTGATCCTAACTACAAGCCTCTACCTAATCACAGTCCCTAACCCTAATACCAACCCTAATATCCTATCCCTAATACCCTAACCCAGTGCTTCCCAAACTTTTTTGCATCACGGCACCCTAGATTATCAGGATATTTGTCACGGCACCCCTAGGTGCAAAGTTGCTACCGAGAATTTCAGAAAACAATATTAAATTAAATGGTACTTATGTAGTATCTGGGCTGCCGATTTTTTGATTGTATGCCTTAAGTTAAGGCATACAATCAGATGCGATGCGATGCGATATCGCATCGCATACGACCATGCGATGCGATGCGATGACCCGATTTTTCCATAGGATTCAATGTTAAAATGGACTGAGTCCATTTTAACATGGAATTCAATGGGAAAAGGGGTCCTTTTCATACCCCTACTATCCAAGTGGGCATGGAGTTGGATATAAACCTGTGGCGAGCGTAGCGAGCCACCGAGCCCGAAGCGTGGCGAGCGAACGGTATTCTGTGTCCCCTCGCGGGGCTCGCTACGCTCGCCTCGCTACGCTCGCCACAGGTTTATATCCAACTCCATGCCCACTTGGATAGTAGGGGTATGAAAAGGACCCCTTTTCCCATTGAATTCCATGTTAAAATGGACTCAGTCCATTTTAACATTGAATCCTATGGAAAAATCGGGTCCATCGCATCGCATCGCATCGCATGCGATATGGTCGGGTGCGATGCGATGCGATGGACCCGATTTCAAAATCGGCAGCCCAGTTACTACATAAGTACCAATTAAATAAGTTGCGCTTATATTTCATCCTTAGGTCCAGTTATGTGGTGAGGGACAGGATTCACTTCTTTTTATCCACATATTTTAAAACTGGAAGCCACAAGCTCTGATTTTGCCTATTACATTGACCATAAATAATTTGAATCGATTCTAGACCACCAAACTGTGGCACCCCTGCAAGTGCTCTGACGCACCCCAGGGAGCCTAGGCGCACAGTTTGGGAACCACTACCCTAACCCCATCCTCCATACCTCCCAACTGTCACGCTTACCGCGGGAACGTCCCGATATTCGGGGACGTTCCCGCGTCCCGCCCGGGGCCGCCATTGTCCCGCGGTGGGGGGGGGACAGTTAGGAGCCCCCCCAGCTTGCCGAGAATAGACGCTGTGCGCATGCGCACAGCGTCTATTCAGCGCCGACGAGCGGCGAAAACGGGGGCATGGCCGGAGTTCGCGTCACCCCGTGAGGCCATGCCCCCTTTTCTCGAGGCCGCGCCCCCTTTTCGGGGGCGCGGGAACGTCCCGACCTCCCAACTTCAAAAGTTGGGAGGTATGCATCCTCCAATCTCACCTTAATACCCGCATCCATAACCCAAAACACTAAAACAACTCGGTGCCCATACACGTTACAATTATTGTATACAATATTGTATACAATATCGCATCTCATTGCATATCGGTTTTGCGATGAGATCTAGTACAAAAAGTATGTGCAGCACATACTTTTTGTACTAGATCTCATCTTATCGCAAAACCGAGATTCGATACGATACGATATTGTATACAATATTGTATACAATAATTGTAACGTGTATGGGCACCTTAATACCTTATCCCTAATACCGTAACCCCTAACCCAATCCCTAACATTAATACCCTAATGGACATACTGGATGGGTCTTGGTTCTTATCTGCCATCTAATTCCATGTTTCCTAAGGTGGGTACACACGGGGGCGATTTTGTCCAAAATCGCGGGAAATATGGTCGCTGAGCGACCATATTGCCCGCAATGGGAGTGTGCACCGGCGATACATCGCCGGGTGCGCGCTCCCGTTTTTGCCCCTGTGGTGATCGCTGGTCGCAGGAACATGCTCCTGCGACCAGCTGATTACCGCTGCCGGGCTCCCCCCGGCAGTTTCTTTTTCATCAGCGACCATCTCTGGTCGCTGATGAACAGGAGAAACTGAGCAATATATTGCTCAGCCATATATTGCTCAGCAATATATGGCTGAGCAATATATCTCCCCCGTGTGTACACAGCAATAGACAGCTACAGGAACACCTTGTCTATAGGGAAGTATTTTGACTTGTCTTTTTGTAGCGATTAATGTCAATTCACTTTTCTTTCTTTTAAAAATGATAATGATGTTTTCCAGGAAGATATGGACTGGGAGCAGCTGGATCTGCATCCTCAAATCATTGCAGCTGTCAATAAGGGTAAGCTGTTATATTTCCTTGCAAAACATTTCCCTCTGCACTACAGTTTGGATTGATTTGTCCCATCACTAACCTAGATAAACGTACACATTGTCACTGTCCCATTGCTTTAGCAGAATTATGTATGAGCCAAATATTATTCCGGGGAGCCACCAATGGCTTTAGCAAATTGGCGGGAAAAAAAAGATTAGCACCATTTAAAACAGGGACAGGGAACCTTTGGCCCTCCAGCTGTTGTTGAACTACACATCCCAGCATGCCCTGCTACAGGTTTGCTATTTGGCCATGATAAAACTGTTGCAGTGTGTGCTGGGATGCGTAGTTCAATAACAGCTGGAGGGCCAAAGGTTCCCCGTCCATGATCTAAAATGTGCTGGAAAATAATTAGTGTAATGGTTGTAGTTAGTATATTACTGGAATACCCTGACAATGATCAGCCTCAAAGCTGTGCTATTGCTGACAGCCCAGTCAATGGTTATAGCCAGCCAAGTCCACAATGCAGTGAATGTGTTCAGGTATACCAGAGGTGATGCAGTCGGCAGGTCGGCGATAAATAGATTGACAGTCAGTAGGTCATCCACTATTGGTTGACAGGCCATAGGTCGGCCCATAAGAAAGGTTGACATTGTGTGTCGACATGATCAAAAGGTTGACGCATACATGGGGTTTTTTAGGTTTTTTTCTTCCTGGGACAGGTTTTTTTTTTATACTTTAGTATCCAAGTGGACACAGAGGGAGAATATATTGTGCCGACGCACAGCGGTACACTTATACGGTGTCGTCGACATGACTTATGTCTAACCTAGCCTGAATAAGATCTAGAATTAAGATATATATATTATAGCCAACTACTCCGCACCTCCACTCACTACTAGAGGTCACTTGACGGACCAAATTACTCCTTTGTGTGCTAAAAGATGTCATAACAGAAAGTGGAAGCAATTTTGCAGGGACACTGATCTGTTTCAAACTTGCTGGATATGGAGAGAGGGAGCTGTGGAGACAGAGATTGGAGGTAGGAGCAGATAGGGACTGGGGGTGCTGTGGAGAGTTTGTGGGCTAAAAACTGTCACTGCTCAAAGTGAAAATACATTGCAGAAGCCGTCATTTTGATGGACAATATATATGGTACTTGTGTATTATCACGGCGCCCATCGCGTCGCATACCACTAATTAAGGTATGCGATGGACCCGATTTGAGCCTTTCCCCGGGATGAGTGTACAATTTTAATATCGTGTCGCATTGCATGCCATTATAATGGCATGCGATGCGATGCAACGCGATTTCAATGTCAAATGCCCACCCAGACCCGATTTTTAATTGTGGGGACCCTGATGGGTAATGACTATGTTAAATGCCCCCCCATTGTTAACGCCACCCCACTATCAACGCCAACCCGAAGCGCGGCGGTACGCGTCCTCCAATCTTTTCATACCCCCACTATCCACGTCGGCGTGGAGTTTTTTACATAGTGTGGCGAGCGCACGCGCATTACTTCACAGGTATTACGCGTCCCCTCGCCACACTATATAAAATCAACTCCACGCCGACGTGGATAGTGGTGGTATGAAAAGGTCGGTGGATGCGTACCGCTGCCGCTCGCCACGCTTCGGGTTGGCGTTGATAGTGGGGGGGCATTTAACATAGTCATTACCCATCAGGGTGGGGATACAATAAAAAATCGGGTCTGGGGGTGCATTTAACATAGGAATCAGGCATCTGATTAAAAATCGGGTATAATTGCGTCTCATCGCATGACCCCACGTGCGCCCTTATAGTGTGAGCAGCTACTCTAAACCCCCCCCCCCTGTTAGTGGGAGGCAACAATGGAAATGGAGAAAAAGAGGTATAGAGAGCACTTTTACCACCAAATGGAACTTCCACCAGTTACAGTCATATACAGTACAATAACCCAATACAATGTATAATCATAAAACCAGAATGCTTTATTTGTGTTTCAAGAACCACATCTGGACATTGTATCCTTTTCGGAAATACGATATCAATAACCCCATATTATTTATTTATATATATATATATATATATATATATATATATATATATATATATATATATATATATATATATATATATATATATATATATATATATATGGTACTCTTTACTTAGAAGGGCGCCCATCTCGGCCATCTCGGGCATTGAATGCACTAAAAAATCAGGTGCGATGCGACAGACGAGATGCCCGAGATTTCCCATAGGGAACAATGTTAAATGTCTCAATTGACCCGATTTTCCTGTTCAATGCTTCAATTGACCCAATTTTTCCATAGGAAACAATGTTAAATGGGCCACAGAGGCCAAATAGGCACCCTGAAGTGAATAATGGCCACCCGAATTGTTAACGCCACCCCACGATCAACGTCAACCCGAAGCGTGGCGAGCGCAGCGAGCCCGCGAGGGGCGGCGGTACGCGTCCTACGACCTTTTCATACCCCCACTATCCACGTCGGCGTGGAGATGAGAATAGAAAGTGTGGCGAGCGCAGCGAGCCACCGAGCCCGAAGCGTGGCGAGCGGCCGCGGATACCTTCACAGGTATCCGCGTCCCCTCGCGGGCTTCACAGCTGTCCGCGTACGCTCGCCACGCTTCGGGCTCGGTGGCTCGCTGCGCTCGCCACACTTTCTATTCTCAACTCCACGCCGACGTGGATAGTGACGGTATGAAAAGGTCGTAGGACGCGTACCGCCGCCGCTCGCCACGCATCGGGTTGACGTTGATCGTGGGGTGGCGTTAACAATTCGGGTGGCCATTATACACTTCAGGGTGCCTATTTGGCCTCTGTGGCCCATTTAACATTGTTTCCTATGGAAAAATCGGGTCAATTGAGGCATTGAACAGGAAAATTGGGTCAATTGAGACCTTTAACATTGTTCCCTATGGGAAATCTCGGGCATCTCGTCGGTTGATCGCACCCGATTTTTTAGTGCATTCAATGCCCGAGATGCCCGAGATTTTTTACTAACTATGCCCACGATCAAAATCGTGGGCGCCCTTCTAAGTAAAGAGATATATATATATATATATATATATATATATATATATATATATATATATATATATATATATATATATATATATATATATATATATATATATATATATATATATATATATTCCTATAGTTGTGGGTACAGATCGATACCTATACATCTAAGTCAAAATTCAGAAAAACCCATAATTGTTATTCTGTAACACATTATATTGCCCTCAGTCAGGATGCAGAGTTAATACATTTACAAAGATAGTTCTTCCAACTCAGGGACGTTCTTTTACTCTATGACATTGGGCGGCTTGATGTGGTTTGGGGCATTATTATTGATTTCCAATGGAAGTCATTGTTCTATATTTGCACAGTACAAATGGTGATGTCATTGTTACCCCTGGTGACTGGGCTCTGCAGCAGGAAATGACATTATTTTGGAAGCTGTGCCTATTCCAGCTGCTGCTCTCTATGACCTCAGGATATCCTAGTGCAGATTATTGGCCATGCAGAATTGGCAACCAGCATCCTCAACGCTAAAAGTAAATTACTGGAGGTTTATGTTCCAACTGCCGTGATTTACCAAACCTGCTAGTGACACATTTCTGTACTAAACCATAGCACTAAACAGATCACCACTGATTGGATGAAACTAAACAGATCACCACTGATTGGATGAGACTAAACTAAACAGATCACCACTGATTGGATGAGACTAAACAGATCACCACTGATAGGATGAAACTTAACAGATCACCACAGAAGGAGGGGCATGCATACAAGTCGCTCACGCCCCGTTTTGTTGGAGCCTTCTGCCAGCTACCCGCTGCTCCCCCGTTGCCCCCACTAACTCTGCCAGTCTCCTTGAAGCAAAGATGGGCAGGGAATCCGCTCTCCATTGCCGTGGTGACGGGGACACGTGCACACGTGTGAGACCCATCTCCGTCAGATGGAGCATCTAACCGCCAGCTTGCACCAGCTCAGGGGATCTGGCGATTCCTCAGGCTGGCTGCGAGGCGCTCCATCTGTAGGAGCAGGAAGAGTGTTTGAACCTTCCAGGAACATGTGCATCCAGTGACCTTAAAAGAAAACTGCCAGTGATAGGCGACAGCAGGATTTTAGCATCAAAAGTATATTTGTCGAGGCTTAAAAGAATTTATTTCAGTTTAAGACCCATCTCTATGGAAGTTATCTGTCCCATGTCCAGTGACGTTCCCTGACTGCTCAGATCTCTGGGCAAGCGCATGTTAATTAACCCTCCACACCCCACGTTTGCCCTATGATTGTTTCTAGATGATTGAACCAGAGGGAGGAAAAGAATAGGCAGCTGGGAAAGGCGCACACCACATGGTATATTACTAAGATCTCCGGGCATGTCTGATTCATAAATGACAAGTTCAGGCTTCTCTTAGTGATGATCTATAGATAGATTGTTTTGTAATAGGCCCAGGTATAGGGCCCAATGCCCACAAAACCGGTCCTGTAGTACGGTACATTTGCAGGACCTGTATGCTAAGTGTCTATAGTCTCCCATAAACAACCATTGTGCATTCAGCTTACACACTTTTCCAATAGGCACAAGGCAGAAGGGTGGATGTACCGAGAGTGTAAGGAGACGCGTACCCAATGGAAGGAGACATTATTTGTGGTCTTGGGGGAGGTTTTGTTCAGTGCAACTGACCTGTACTTTTTATTTTCAGCAAATCTAAAATCTGCCCGAGAGATTTTAACCTACTCTGTTGTGGATCTGCAAAGGATTACGCAGCTGTCCATTGGTCACATCCATTGCTTACAGAAGGCAGTCTCCGCCACTTTGCAGAAGAATCCAGTGGTTACAGGTAGTGTAAAGCCCTCCCCAGCTGACGGTTACATGGGAGGATGGATCTTTTCTGGCCTGCAAGGCTTTGCACAAGATTCCATGGCAGCTGCAGAGAACATTCGTACTTGCTTTGGTCTGATTTCGTGAAGCCACCCATTTTACACGTAACTGGTTAAAAGTAAAGCGCTGCACAGTGTTTGCGAGGCACTGTTCAACCGTTTTGTGGGTGCGGTCCCGGCATCACGGGCATATCTGGAAAGTTCGGGGGGGCCCTGTGGCAGCTGCTTGACGTCACATGCAGCCGCTGCAACACCAAACATTGCCAGCTTGCATCTGGCTTTGCAGCAAGTCTGCGCAGACAGGGGGCAGCAGGTAGTGTGGGCAAAATTACAACTCGTGCTGAATTAGGCCCTTTGTTCAGTACCATGGACTGTCATTTTGCAGCCGGCTTTACATGATTATAATGCTTAAGCCATTTTTAAATAAAAAATATAAAAAGCATTAAAATATCGCTTCTCTCAAAATACTTTATAATAGTGTGTACAGGGTCTGCGGTCGGTTGTCTGAATACTGGATCTTGTGGAGGGTATTTGCCACTGTTTGAGCCTATAGACGTTTGGCCAGAGTATGTTTGGTGTCCTGACTGTAGACCTTAAGGCCCCCACACACTAGAACGATTTTTTGGCGATTGTCCGATTTCCAACCGATCGTCCGATATTTATCGGCCAGTTATTGCCGATTATCGGTAAAAATAGGCCGATATACCGGACGATCGGTTGGAAATTGGCCTTTAGAACAGGGATAGGGAACCTTTGTCTCTCCAGCTGTTGTCAAACTACACATCCTGCTACAGTTTTAGCATGGACAAATAGCAAAACTGTAGCAGGGCATGCTGGGATGTGTAGTTCAACAACAGCTGGAGAGACAAAGGTTTCCCTATCCCTGCCATAGAGGAATAATACACAAACAGATTCTCTTCCCAAGATTTTGTTTCTGACGGGAGTTTTGTAAGTTGTGATCAACCTTCCAGTCCATTATACCAAGGATGCAGCAATGCCCTAGCGCCGCTGGGCTTACGTCTACCAGCATTTTAGACTAGCAGCAATGTTGTCTGTGCCGAATGCGTGTGGACCAACTGTTGGTGTAAAAGGGACGACCGTGAAATATCTTTGGTGACAACCTCTGTATTGGAAGCTTACCACTTCCAAAGCGAAGGCAAAAGGTTTTGGTCGAGTTCCCCATAATGTTACATAGAGGGCCTGATTCAACCAGGCTCGCTAAACAGCAGCCTTTCGCTGCTTAGTGAGCCCTGAGAAGTCGCCGGGCGATGAGCCCTGAGTTGCGTTCCCGCGTCAACGCCGGCCGTCGGGCTGTTTTTACCATCCACTTTTTCATGTTGCTTACTAGGGAAGGTGGTTTACCCCCTGTGAGAATCGCTGGGACGTTATCACATCCTGTGGAACACACTTCCCTATGTATTAACAATTGCCCATTTTATGGAGGCTGTATATAGCGCTGGACTGGGGAAACGCAATTCCTCAGGGTGTCCCAGGTGGTTATTTCTCGGTAGTTTGATATCAGATTAGTTGCTGTAGGTTATGTTTTCCCTTTCGCGTACATCCCTCTGTCTGTTGAGTCAATCCTGCTGACTGGTATGGGTCATAGGGGCGACGTTTTTCACCTGTGCAGGCATTGAATAGGGCGAATCCAATACACCTAAAAAGGGCTGAAAAATGGCAGGCTTTTCACATGGCCAAAAATCCGACAATAATTGAATACCCCCCCAAAATGTTATGGGTTTTTCTTTTTAGCCCCGGGTTCCAACAGAAACATTTTTGTTTTGGGTGTTGTAAATGATCATTTAACCTCCTTTGAATGTCCATGCTTACACATTGTTGGGCTTATTTAGCGAGTCTGAGCTCTGCTGGAGAAACGTATTATTAATCATACTTTCCTTTTCTTTTACTCTCTCCGTTGTTTTGCAGCATTGCAGCTGTACAGAGAAAAGACCAAATTTCCTTCCCAGCACCAGAAGCTGAGCCTGGGGTGCAGCGTCCTGAATAATCTCCTGAGAGGTGGGATCCCCCTGGTGGGCATTACGGAACTAGCTGGGGAGAGTTCTGCAGGGAAGACCCAGATCGCTCTCCAGCTGTGTCTGTCTGTGCAGTACCCAGTAGAATATGGGGGTCTTGGTGCAGGTAGGTGCTACAGCCTTATACCAGGTTACTTCTACCTGTGCTACGGAACTATCACACAGGAAGAGTTTGGCTGTGACTTCATCAGAGATTTATTTCTAATCCTTTAAATAAAATTCATTCGTGTAGAGGAGTATAGCCATACCTCCCAACATCTGACCGGGTTGAAGAGGGACGCCAACATTTTGGAGGTGTGGCCTAGCAGACAGGGGTATGGCCTTTTCCCACAAGACCACGCCCCCATTTTCGCCGCAGTGGGGGCATGGCTAGTGGCTGAGCACTAGAAGCCACTCCAACATCCAAATTATTCCTTTGTGTGCTAAATATATCCTAACAGAAAGTGAAAGCCATTTTAGCAGGGACACAGGTCAGTTTCAAACTTGCTGGATATGGAGAGAGGGAGCAGTGAAGACAGAAGGAGGTAGGAGCAGATAGGGACTGGGGGTGGGGTGGAGAGTTTTTTGGGCTTAAACGTGAAAGTACAATGCAGAAGCTTTTAACTAGTTTGTTAATATCCGTATGTTACTTTGTTAGTCCTCCATTTCCACCAACCTCCCATTCTATAATCATTAAATCCGTGACCTAGATGTGCAGGAATAATACAATGTATCCATGTAACGGTCTAGGAGCTGTGTACATCTGCACAGAAGACGCGTTCCCGAGTACACGCCTCCAGCAGCTGATACGGTTACAGCATAAGCAGAGAGCAGACGTTCCGGCTGACGCCATTCGCAACATCCGCTTTGGAGACCATATTTTTATTGAACACACAGCGGACGTAGTAAGTGGCACAGACGTTAGGAATCATCAGAAATATACCGATATACCAACTTCATGCTGAATCTGCAGTGCCCCAGTGCCGCCCCTGGATCTTGGTGAATTCATAGACTGTATCCTAATGACTATTGGTTCGGACTACAACATGGCTGCCTTTCCTCTGACCAGAGGGACTGGAGAGGGCTCATCCCTGATAAGCTTCTCACCTTGGCTGCTCTAGCCCTGTGCAACTCCCCATGAGCCTTCCCTTTCTCTCCATATATTACAGCTGTTGCTCCATTTTGTATGGGTCATAGGGTCGATAGTATGATAGTCGAGTACTAAAGGTCGACACATGAAATTTTTGAACAGGGTCGGAAGATCAATACGAGCATTAGGTCAGCAATGTGAACGTCAACAGTCAAAAGGTCGACATATGTTACACACCCCCTCACCCCCCCAGAATGTTACCATGGGCTCCGTATTACTGCACTGCTGCCTTAGTCATGCTTCAGGCCTGTCGACCTTTTGACGGTCAACCTTTCTATTGTTGACCAGATGCTTGTGTTGACCTTAGGCCTGGCCACTGTATCTTTTTGGTATCTGCGTGTGTGTGTGTGTGTATGTATATGTATGTGTGTGTGTGTGTGTGTATATATATATATATATATATATATATATATAATATACTGTATGTAATGTGAGTCACTACCTATCATTACTATTTAGTGCTTTCTGACTTGGGTTAATAAGACAGTACACACCAGGCAACGTGTGACCCGGAACGGTTAGGCAGCACCTGACCAGTTTTTCTGAACCTGAACTTTGGCCACTATGGGGCAGATGCATTAAGCCTGATAAAGGGGAAGGTGAGAACGCCACATCCAATCAGCTGTTTGATAAATGTTAGGAGCTGATTGGCTGCTGCGTTATCACCGCCCACTTTATCAGGCTTACTACATCTGCCCCCACTGTTACAGAATAACCGATGTCATTATACCATATTGCAGGACATGCTGACAGACTGCATCACAAAGAAACTCCCCATCCTCCTCCGGCGCGGTCAGGTCCGCCTGATCGTTATTGATTCCATTGCGGCTTTGTTCCGCTGCGAGTTTGCTGCCAGCGATGCTGTCCTGAAGGCTAAACATCTGCAGACACTCGGGGCCAGACTGCTTCAGCTCAGCGGTAGCTTCACTACCCCTGTGTTCTGCATCAATCAGGTAATGCGGCATGCCTCTCCCTCTTCCCCGTGTCAGAGAACACATACTGTACGCTCGCATGTGGCCAAAGGTGACAGAAATCATTCACTGGTCCCGGACCATCACATGATTTCTCCGTATGAGCTGACTTTTATTTCCGTTGGAGAACGGCGAAAAGGGGGTGGGGGCTGATGTCATGTGATGTCAGCTGCCCATTCCGAGCAGAGCGTTTTCATGGGGACGCTTTAGTACATTCTGAGTGTGGCAGCAGTCTATGGACACAATCGTGTATGTAATAACCTTATCTAGAAGCTGTTCCAGCAGACCATGAGATCCCTCCCTATTGTATGTAATGTTGCTCACCAGAAGTACACAGTCCATAGAGTTGGATTTTACATGGGTTCACCTCCACTGGTCTTCAGTGTACCTGACCTCTGCACTCAGAGTCAGCCTGGGGTTACTGGGTAGGTTTTCCTGCATTGGATCTGCCAAACAGTACTCTGTTGGCTGTAGCCTGCTACTGCTGGAACATGATATAAAGGCCTGCCCTAAAAGGGGATTTTGTACTTACTGTTAAATCCTTTTCTCAGACTCCATAGGTGACACTGGAGAGTTACAGTGGGAATAGAAGGGCAACCACAGGGAGCTTGGGCACTTTAGAATAAATTAACAGTAACTAACTCCTCCCCTTCTACTTCCTCTCCTAGGCAGTCTAGGTTTGTGCCCGGAGGGAGCTGGATGAAAGAAAAAAATATCAGATTTTTACCTGATAATGTGTTTTCCTCTACTCCACCATGGCAGCCATCACTTATGGGTTCTTCCCCTATTGGGTAGCTTTGGAAAGGAAAAAAAGACGCCCCTTCTCCATAAAAGGCTCCTCCTCCTTCTCTCTGTGTCTTTCGTTTCTAGCTCTTAAACACAAACAGTTAATCGCATACAAAAAACATAATTTCTTTTAGGGTCGGGAACTATGCTGCCATGGTGGAGTAGAGGAAAACACATTATCAGGTAAAAATCTGATATTTCCTCTACCTCCCCCATGGCAGCCATCACTTATGGGAAATGCCCCAGCAGTTCAATTCTCACTGGGCTGGGTACATAATCAATCAATTAATTCATTAGAAATACAACAAAAGAAAAAAAGATATTTTTTTTTTTTTTTTTTATATTACCGCAGATAAGACCTTTCTTCCGAATTTGGCCTCTGCTGAAGACATGACATCTACTCTGTAGTGTCTTGTAAATGTGTGCACGGACGACCACCCTGCTGCCTTGCACAGATCTGATATGGAAGCCGCCCCTTTCTCTGCCCATGAGGTTGCTACTGCCCTCGTGGAATGTGCTTTCAGACCTTCTGGAGGTACCTGATTGCTTGCCTTATATGCTTCTGCAATGCAGCTTTTTATCCATCTTGCGATTGTTATTTTGGAAGCTGCCTCCCCCTTGTTCTTCCCCTCAGTTAGTACGAACAGATTTTTTGTTTTCCTAACCTTCTTTGACCTCTCTAAATAGACTTTTAGTACTCTGACTACGTCCAGTTTGTTCAGCCTGTCTTCCTTCGCATTTGCAGGCTTTGCACAAAACGATGGTAGTATAATCTCTTGATTTACGTGAAAATCTGAAACTACTTTGGGTAAGAACATGGGGTTTGTCCTCATTACAACCTGGTCTTCGAACACATTCATAAATGGTTCTTCTGCCCAGAGGGCCTGTAGCTCCGAGACCCTTCTGGCGGACGTTATGGCTATCAGGAATGCCACTTTCCATGACAGAACTCTAAATGGAATTTCTTGAATGGGCTCGAAAGGAGCCTGCGTCAGAGCGTTAAGAACCAAGTTCAGATCCCACGGAGCTATAGGTTGATGAAAACTTGGCCTTATTTTCTTGGCCGCTTGTATAAATCTTTGAATATATTTGTTGCTCGCGATATTGATGTCCAACATGGCCGATAGCGCTGATATTTGCACTTTCAAAGTGCTAACTGCTAACTGTTTCTCCAACCCTTTTTGCAAGAACTCTAAGATAGTCGATATCTGCTCCGGTAAGCTCTTATTTTCCTTGCACCAGTATGTATACTTTAGCCAGATTTTATAATAAGATTTGGAGGTGGATGTCTTTCTGGCTTTTAGTAAGGTATTCACCACCTGCTCCGAAAACCCTTGGCCTAGCAGCGCCCTGGTTTCAGTAGCCACGCCATCAAGTTCCAATCCTCCGGTTGATGTTTCTTTACTTTGCCTTGAACCAGTAGGTCTGGTCTTTTTGGGAGCTTCCACGGCCCGTCTACTGCCAGACGTAGAAGCTGCGCAAACCATGCCCTTCTGGGCCAGTACGGCAGGATCGCAATCACGGTTGCCCCTTCCCTTTGTACCTTCCTTAGGAACTTTGGTATTATGGGGAACGGAGGAAACGCATAACCTAATTCCTTCGGCCAATCTGCCGTCAGAGCGTCCCACTGCTCTGCCTGTGGGTCCCGGAATCTGGAGATATATCTGTTGACTTTCCTGTTCTGGTAGGTCGCCATGAGGTCTATCTTTGGATTGCCCCATATCCTTGTTAGTGTCCTGAACACCTCCGTGTTTAGGCCCCATTCGCCTGGTAGACACATTGTCCTGCTCAAGCCGTCTGCCACTACATTTTCCTCGCCTGCCAGATACACTGCCCGTATATCCGCCACGTTGCATTCCGCCCAGGCAAACAGTTCTTCTGCTTCCATCATCATGTGTAGGCTGTGAGTGCCGCCTTGTTTGTTTATATAGGACACCACGACCTGGTTGTCCGACCTGACTACCACTTCCTTGTTGATAAGCTGGTTTTGGAAGCTCTTGCATGCACATAGGACTGCTTTCATTTCCCTGAGGTTGGAGTGTTTCCTCTTTTCCTCGTGTATCCATGCTCCTTGAGCTGTCTGGTCTTGACACACTGCTCCCCATCCTATCATACTTGCGTCCGTGGTAATCACCACCTGAGTCGTTTTGGCGAAGGACCTTCCTCTTTCTAGTCTGCGACTGCATGACCACCACCTTATGTCCTCCTTCGCCCTTCTTGTTAATACTATCCTCTGTGTTAGGTTTTTGCTGATTCCATTCCACTGTGACAGGAAGCATTTCTGAAGTTTTCTGGTATGAAACCTCGCCCATTGTACAGTCTCCAGAGCCGACGCCATGAGCCCTAGCATCTTCATGCACCACTCCGCCGATATGACAGACTTCCCTAGTGTAGATCTCATTATCCGTACCATGTTTTGCTGTCTTTCTGGACTTAGACTCACTCTCATATCTTGCGTATCCAGTATCACCCCCAGATATTTTATCCGGTTTGTAGGTTCCAACTGGCTCTTTTTCTGATTTATCAACCAGCCGTGTTCTGTTAGGTACTGCATTGTCCTGCTGGTGTGTTTCATAACTAAGTCCCTTGTTTCTGCCATAATTAATAGGTCGTCTAAATATGGCCAGACCACTATCCCCTCTCTTCTGAGGTTTGCAATTACCACAATCAGTACCTTGGTAAACGTCCTGGGGGATGTGGCTAACCCAAACGGAAGTGCCGTGAACTGGTAACTTATTCCTTTGATGAAAAACCTCAAATACTTCTGATGCCCCTTGAATATAGGTACATGCAGGTATGCATCTTTGAGGTCTATAGAGGTCATGTATGAACCTCTTTTTAGGTCCGGGAGTATACTCTTCACTGACTCCATTTTGAACGACCTCACCTTTAGAAATTGATTCAGTTTCCTCAAGTCCAGAATCGTCCTGTAACCTCCGGACGCCTTTTGGACCACAAAAAAGCGGGAATGCCAACCGATCCCCACTTGATCTCGGGGAGTTTCTATCACTACCCCTTGATCTATCATCTCCTTTAGACTTGACAACAAAGCTTCTTTTTCTGACGAGTCTCTTGGTATGGGGGATTCTGTAAAAAAATTTCCTGGAATCTTCCCGAACTCCAGTTTGTATCCTGTCCTTATTATTTCGAGGACCCACTTGTCCGTTGTGGACCTCTCCCAGGTGCTTATATATCTCAGCAACCTGGCCCCTACCGCCTGAAACTTGGCGTCATTGTGAGCTTTGCCCTGTGGCAAATCTATTCTCTCTTCCCCTTTGGGAACGAAAATTTGCCCTTGATGACCAATTGCTCCTGCGAAAACCTCTACCTGGTCGGTAGCTTCTCGCCTCTCTATATTCCTGTGGTTGGTATCTAACCGACCTATTCACTGCCGTTCTCTTAACCACTTTCTCTTGTGGGAGCCAAACCGATTTCCCTCCGGACATCTTTGTTATAATTTGGTCTAGCTGTGCTCCAAATAAATAGTCACCTTGGAAAGGAAGTGACAATAACTTCATCTTGGATTGCACGTCTGCCGCCCAAGGTTTGAGCCAGAGTGCTCTCCTCACTACCGTCGCTGTAGCATTCGCCCTTGCTGTCAGCCTCATCGTATCCAAAGATGCCTCACATAAGAACTCGACGGCTAGTTGTATATTCTGCACCGTCTTCAGCATGTCTGACCTTCTTAAACCGTCCAGCATATCTGCTTCCAGTTGCTGGCACCATTCACGCAACACCCTGGATGTGGTAGCCATAGATGCCGCAGGCTTCATAGCTGCCCCCAACGTCAGGTGCTGCTTCCTCAGCCCCAGCTCCACTCTCCTCTCCATAGGATCTTTGAATATGTTTGCGTCCTCGAGAGGCAAGGTCGTCTTTTTCGATATCCTTGCTATCGCTGCGTCGACTTTAGGAACCTCATCCCAAGTGGACGTCTGATCCTTCGGGAATGGGTACATCTTCCCTATCTTTGCCGGTACAGTGATCTTTTTATCCGGATGTTTCCACTCATCCGACACCATATCCTTTAATGTTTGAGACAAAGGGAAAGTTTTCCCTTTCTTTCTCTTATCCCGGAACAGCAACTCTTGGAGTTTCACCTCCTCCTGTGTGTCCTCGATATTTAGGGATTTGTGTACCAATGTTAGGAGGTTTTCCACCATGTCAGCATTGAAATCACTCTCTGATTTATCTGCCACCAGCTCGTCAGCCTCATCTGCCGCTGTATCTGCTACCTCCTCCCCAGACTCTGCCGACGCTTCGCTCACTCTAGAGCGACTTCTCTTCCCCGTACTTTTTGCCAGGTCTTTTTTGGTCACAAAAGTGTCGGCAAGAGCCGTCTTCAGCATGTCGACCAGCCCCGACATCTGTGATAGGGGTAATAACTGTGGGGTTTTGCATTTCTCGCATACACTCCCCATGTATTTATCCGGCAATGATAAGTTGCACATAAGGCATTTAGCTGTGTGCAGTTTCTTGTGTCTGGATTTCTCTCCCTTCTCCTTGCTGTTATCGGATCTGCACAACAATATATAATTATCAGCAGGATCTATCCACTTCATAACCATGCTCAAAAAATAAAAAAAAAATAAAAAAAAATCTTCTTCTTCTTGTGGCTTACCCTGACTTCTGACTGATCTGCCTCCTTTCTTCCTCCATGTTTTGTACTGACCCTCAAAGGTTGTCTACAATCAAATATACACCTATATCAGGGTATTTGTACAGTACAGCCAAAACAAATTCACATCATCGGTCGTGGAGCCAGATGGCACACTCACCGCCTCTTGTATGACACCGCTGCCTAGTTGTGAAGCTGCTGCCTTCGTTGGTGGTACAGCGTTCCATACACTTCCCCGTTTTTAAAAGGAAGTGCCTTTCTGCGCGTCAGGGGCAGCCGCGTCATCCGTCGGCGCCGGCGCGGCGTCCTGACGTCACCGCGCTAGACGCCGACGCCAGCGTTCGCCGCGTCAGACGCCGGCGCCAGCACCTGCCGCGTCATCATCCTTCTGCACCCATAAGAGACGCGCTGTCCAGCCGCGTCGCGGCCTGCTTGTCTGTCTGTCACCCGCCGTCTGCCGCGGATGACGACGTCCGCCCGGTCTCACCTGGATTCCGGGCAGGAGACTTCCACCTCGCCTCCTTGGACGCCACCGCTTGTTAGCCGCCCAAACCTGAGGACGGCATGCGGCTTGCTGAGGTTTCACCAGTTCCTGGCTACTTTGTCCCCACCTGAACGCTCAAGGCGACGGTGGGAACCAGATCTCCTTCACAGGGTAAGCCACATATAAAAAACCACATGCTACCCTCCTGGGAAAGGAAAAAAAGACACAGAGAGAAGGAGGAGGAGCCTTTTATGGAGAAGGGGCGTCTTTTTTTCCTTTCCAAAGCTACCCAATAGGGGAAGAACCCATAAGTGATGGCTGCCATGGGGGAGGTAGAGGAAAACACATTTCCAAGAGGAGGTTAAACCTAACATAACAAGTCACACACACTTACATAGAGTGAAAACATAGTTTGAAAAACAGCATTCATAACAGAATGAAACAAACCCATAATTGCTGAGAAAACTTAGAATTAAAGCTAAGTACTAAGGTCTCATAATACATCTGGAAACTGATCAAACCTGAAACAGCAATAAAAATGAGACAGCGTCGGGTGGGCGTCCAGTGTCACCTATGGAGTCTCTTTCCTCCACTAGGTGACACTGGAGAGTTACAGTGGGGACGTCCCAGAGCTCCCAACAGGGGTGGGATGACGCTGAGAGCCCCTTAACACAGAACGGCCAAACTGCGAAGCAGTTGCCGCAAAAGTGTCAAATTTGTAAAAATGGACAAATGTCCTGAGGCCAGACCAAGTAGCCGCTCTACACAGCTCTTGAATAGAAACTCCAGGGGCAGCCGCCAAGGAGGTACCCATCGACCGCGTAGAATGGGCGGAGATAGAAGACTGTGGCACCCTAGAGGAAGCCACATAAGCCTGACATATGGTCAGCCTGATCCACCTAGCCAGGGCCTGCTTGGAGGCAGGCCATCCAGGATACAGGGAGTCAGAGGACAAAAAGAGCATCAGACTTACACACAGACTCTGTTCTGGATACGCATATGCGCAAGGCTCGGACCACGTCCAGCGCTCTAGTCTCCTCCCGAAAGGCCGGCACCACAATAGGTTGGTTAATGTGGAATGCCGAGACCACCTTTGGGAGAAAAACACTAGAAGTGCGCAGCTCCGCTCTATCCTAATGGAAACGCATTAAGACCAAGTCCCATGGTGCTGTGGGAGGTTTGAAAAGAGGTTGCAGCCGCAACACCCCTTGGAAGAAAGTCTGAACCTGAGGAAGAAGCGCCAGTTTTCTCTGGAAAAAAATAGAGCGAGTGGATACCTGTACCTTCAAGGACCCCAGCCGGTGTCCTGAGAAAAGACCCTTCTGTAAAAACAAAAGCAACTGGGCCAGTTTGAAATTTACAGGAGAAACCCTCCTGGTCTCGAACCAGGCCACATAGGCCCTCCATTTGCGATGGTAATCTGTTTCCTGGCTCCGATCATGGTGGGGATCACTGCCTGAGGTGTCTCTGCTTTTCTCAGAATGGACCTCTCAACAATCTTGCTGTCAAATGTAGATGTTGTAAGTTCGGACAGGTGAACGGACCCTGGGTTAGCAGGTTGTCGAAGAGTGGAAGAGGCCACGGCTCGTCTACTAACAGGCCTGTGAGAACCGTGTACCACGACCAGCGAGGCCAGTCCGGGGCAATGAACAGCACTGTTACCGATTCCCTGCGGATTCTCTGCAGAACCCGAGGAATGAGAGGCAACGGAGGAAAGAAGAAGTAGAGATACTGATCCGTCCAAGGGACGGTGAGAGCGTCCATTGCCACCAGCTGAGGATCTCTTGTTCGAGCGCATTACCGAGGCAACTGATGGTTGTGCCTGGAGGCCATCATGTCTATCTGAGGACATCCCCACCGACGAGTCAAGGTCTGGAAGACCTGGGGGTTCAGACACCACTCTCCATGATGGACGTCTCGTCGGCTGAGGTAGTCTGCCTCCCAATTTTCCACGCCTGTATGAAAATGGCAGACACGGGCCCCGCGTGCTCCTGCACCCAAAGCAGAATCCTCTTCACCTCTCTCATCGCTGCGAGTGCCTCCCTGCTTGTTTATGTAGGCCACAGCCATGGCATTGTCGGACTGTACTCTGATGTCCTTGTTCTGGAGAATGACCTCCGCTTGAAGGAGAGCAGAGTACACCGCTCGGAGTTCCAGCACATTGATGGACAGCTGTGCTTCCTCCGGTGTCCACAGGCCCTGGAAGTGGAGGCCCAACGTGACCGCTCCTCAGCCCCTGAGGCTGGCGTCTGTGGTGAGGAGCGTCCAGTTATGTACGGCGAACCGCCGTCCCTCCTGTAGGTTGCTGGAGTCGAGCTACCACGCTAGGGATGCACGAGCCTGATGGGAAAGGGTTATTCGCTGATGAAGAACAAGATGCGAACCTGACCACTGGCAGAGCAGACATAGATGGAAGGGGCAAGATCGAAAACGCCCATACTGCACCGCCTCGAACGTGGCCACCATCTTTCCCAACAGCCTCTGCAAAGTAGAACTGAAACTCTCCGATGCTGGAGCACCAGGCGAACCGACTCCTGTAGAGACAGGACCTTGTCCACTGGGAGGTAAACCCGTCTTTGGACTGTGGCCAAGGTCATCCCCAGGAACAGTATCCTCTGCGAGGGGGTCAGTTGAGACTTCTGGATATTAAGCATCCAGCCATGGGACTCCAGTGTCTGACTTGTCAGCTGGATGTTGTGCAGCAGGATCTCCCTGGACGGAGCCTTCAACAGAAGGTCGTCCAAGTAAGGGACAATGGTAACTCCCTGAGCCCTGAGTATTTCCATCATGACCGCCATGACCTTGGTAAATACCATGAGCGCAGATGAGAGGCCGAAGGGAAGGACTCTGAACTGCAGGTGGCAAGTCTGAACGGCAAACCGCAGGTAGGCCTGATGAGGAGGCCAGATGGGGATGTGCAGTTATGCATCTTTTATATCGATGGATACGAGAAACTCCCCAGGCTCCAGGCCTGCAATGACTGACTGCAGACACTCCATCTTGAAGCGGGTGAACCGTAGAAACGGATTGAACTGTTTTAAATTCAAGATGGGCCTTACCGAGCCTTCCAGTTTGGGAACCAGAAACAGGCTGGAATAGAATCCCTTCGACCTTTCCGCATCTGGGACGGGAATAACCACCACCATGTCCCTGAGTTTGTGAATGGCCGCCTGTAGTGCCCTGCTTTTCTCTGGAGAAGCTGGCAAACCTGTGGGAAAAAAACGTAGAGGAGGAGGCAACAAGAAGTCTATCTTGTAGCCTACTGCCACCAGGTCCTTTACCTATGCATCTTGGCAGGACATGGACCAAACCTGCTGGTAAAATAGCAGACGGCCTCCCACCCTGCACTCTGGGCAGGGACTGGGAGAGTCATGCAGAGGGCTTGGAGGTAACCTTTGCATCCAAGATGGGTGTGCCGGCTGAACCTCTGCCTCGGAAGCCCCAAAAGCTGGTTGCACTTCCATGTGACCTACCCCTGAATCTGGGGGTGGGGCGGAAGGATCGAAAGGACTGCCCTCCTGTAGTGGGAAAGGACCTGCATGGAGGTGGGGCTGCTGTGGGCAGAAACTGTGACTTACCCCCAGTAGCCTGTGAGAACATTTTGTCCAGCTCTGGACCTCGCCAGCAAAGGGTAACGCTTCCACCGCCTTCTTGGAGTCAGTGTCCGCGTTCCACTGTCTCAACCAAAGCTGAAACTGAAAGGGCAGAAACACAAGCCGCCAGCATACAGACGTCTGAAGAGGCCTTAACTAAGTATCCTGCAGCCTCACGTCGGTGTTCTACTAGGAGTAACATCTCGCTTGACCCGGGGTCTAGAGAGAAGGCAACCTGGGCCGCCCAGACCTCCATGGCCCTGTGGACCCAACAGCCCACCTGGGCCGGCCTTTGTAAAAGACCTGCAGCCGAATTAATATTCTTCAGGGTGCTCTCTAACCGTCTGTCAGAGACATCCTTGAGGGTAGAAGCTCCAGGTATGGGTAGCACTGTCGTTTTAGACAGGCGTGATACCGAAGAGTCAACAGCAGGGGGCGTTTCACATGACTTCCTAGCATCCTTAGGAAAGGGATAGGAAGTGAAAAACCTTTGGGACATCTGAAACTTTTTTTCAGGGTGTAACCAAGCTTTTTGCAGGTGATCATCCAGCTCCTCTGAGGCTGGAAAGAACACAGACTGTTTCTGCTTTTTAGCAAAAACTGAAGGACGCGCAGCAGGCCTCTCCTCCTCAGAGACATTGAGGGTTAAACGGACTGCTTGTATCAAATCCTCTAAACCCTGAGAGGGGACATCAGTGTCCTGCAGCACTGGAGCCTCAGGCTCATTAAATTCACCCTCCTCTAGATCTGGCATGTCATCATCTGTATCATCTAACAGAGGGACGTGAGGAAAAATCCTATTGCAGGAGCCAGTGTAGGGGTAGGGGGTGCTGGGGTGTCTGCATGTTATGCTCTAGACAGACCCTCAACAGCAGAGGTTAACTCTGCCTGTGGGTCCCTGGCTGCATCTCTGTCCTGTCTGACTGCCGATAACTCAGATGCCAGCTGAGAAATCACTGTGGACAATTGAGAAGCCCATACAGGAGTATCCTGCCCCGCTGCTGAAGGAGGGGGAACTGGGGCGGCAGCACATGGGGGACACAAAATGGCGACCCTCAGAGTGTGGGGTGAATTTGGAGCCGCACTTTTTGCAAGCAATCTTTTTAGGAGCCCCACCAGCCATCATACACTCATCAATCATCCAAGAGAGAGAGAGAGAGAGAGAGGTTAAGCACCGGACAGGAGAGGAGTTATATAAGGCCGAGTCTGCCACAAGCCAGAGACGCGCACTGTATATAAATATAACCTGCGCCGGCTAAGGGACCTTTTTGGACACAGTCCAAGCCGCCCTGACCTCCTATGTCCTGCTGTGACTCACTGTTACCAGGGTCACCGCACTTTTCAGCCGCCTGGAGAGAGCCGGGATCACGCTGCTGCTTCAATGGCCGCCGCACCTTGAAGGAGGAGGAAGCGGAAGTTCCCAGCATGCCGCGCGCCTCAGCTCCGCTCCTCGCTATGGCGCTGAGTTTTAAAAAGTGCGTAGCCGCGTCAGCTGAATCCCCCACTAGCAGGGGATCAGCGTTCTACTAACCCCTGCCATAGTGGTCGAGTGCGGCCTGCTGACAGGTCCCCGAGGCGCGCTGCGTGCAGCGGCGACGGGACCTCAGGAACTGTACCCAGCTGCGACCGGACCCGCCGACAGCGCCCTTGTCGCAGGCAGGTAGGGACAGGGGGCTACCTGCCTGTCCTGCTGATTGCAGAATCACTAAAAATAAAAAAGCTCAGGAGTGAGCAATGAATGCAACCAGCTCCCGTAGGGCACATGCTAAGACAGCCTAGGAGAGGAAGTAGAAGGGGAGGAGTTAGTCACTTAATTTATTCTAAAGTGCCCAAGCTCCCTGTGGTCGCACTTCTATTCCCCACTGTAACTCTCCAGTGTCACCTAGTGGAGGAAAGAGAAATATTTTATACTTAAAAAATAAAATAAAAATACGAACTGGTACGAGTATATGAATTTCTGCAGCATTATAGTAAAGGCACATACACACTGGGCGATTTTGTGCTGAATACAGCTCTGTTTGCTTGTTTGAGCTGCTTTCAGCTCAAAAGCCGCCCAGTGTGTACGGGCCAGCGGTGAACACTAATGCGCGCTCCCGCATCATCGCCGGCCACCAGCACATGAGCGACAGAGTGGATGGCTTTTCATAGCGTCCTGCTATGGAAAGTCGTTTATCCCCGGGCAAATCACTCGTGTGTTTGCATACATGCTGAGCAAAAACGCCCAATGTGTGTGGACCTTAAAGGGGGGTATTCAATCCCCTGCCGCTATTTCTGACGGGGGAAATAGAGGCGGGCGCCCATTCAATGCTGTCTTGACTGAAAGCATTGAAGAGGCAGATCGACAGAACAGGCCCGACTTTAAAGCATTCTGGCCTGTTTTGCCGAGAACGGCCGTGAATTGTCGTGATCACGGCCAGATCTCGACAATACACACCCGCGAACACCCCCCCTTTTTCACCAATCAGCATATGGGACATTGAAACCCCCTTGGACATTTGCGATCGAGCAAAATAAAAAAACAGACCAGAGTCACAGCTGAGGGGACGTACAGACGGATTGAATACCCCAATAGTTTAGTGGTAGAAGTCTCCATGGGATTCAATGTCTGAGAATGTTATTAAAGATCTCAACTGTAAGTAATACTCTAGTAGCGCATAAGACTCTATATTACTATTATTACTATTTGCTCTGCCCTGTAGGTCACAGATGCGGTAAAAGAAACAGACTCTGTCCTGATGCACTGTGGGTAAGTGCGAGATGTGATCACACCATTCTAACTTTTTGTAAGTCTTCCTAATATCCCTTTCAGACATAAGCACAAAACCCAGCTTTGTTTTGGTGTGAATGCCCATCGACCCGGGTCCAGCTTATATCTGAAAGGTTCTACCTGTGTTAACAGTCCTGTGACCCTACAACTGACCAGGGTTATTTCAGTGACTGTCAACCCAGGTAAGTACCCCCCCCCCCCATGTTTAATAGGTATAACCTGGGTAATGCCTAAAATAAATTAATTGGCTGAGACAGTAGTGATTGGAGATGGCATCTCAAAGAGCCCATTGTAAACTGGAAACCACAAATCACTGGAGGACCTGGGTTCTGTGTGAAAGGCGATGACCGCAGAATAACCTGGGTGAACGGTGACAGAAAGTCCCGGCTTTAATCCATGCTCAGTGTCTCTGGTCCGAGCCGGGTTTACTAT
Organism: Crinia signifera; assembly: GCF_055691185.1. Taxonomy (NCBI): domain Eukaryota; kingdom Metazoa; phylum Chordata; class Amphibia; order Anura; family Myobatrachidae; genus Crinia; species Crinia signifera. The sequence goes on along the minus strand of NC_139228.1, from coordinate 83,112,338 downwards.
ATGAAATGAGAAGTAGTTAACTCTGTACTGAGCGGATTTCCTTTGTGTATTTAATCAGGCTTCAGGATAGAAAGGTGTTGCCAGCCTTGGGAATCTCCTGGTCTAACCAGCTGTTGATGAGACTCATGGTGACACGCACGCAGCGCACAGCACCTCCGCCACACACGGGAAGTATTTTACGGATGATGGAAGTAATCTTTGCACCACATGTTCCCCGGGCCACTTGTTACTACACAGTAGACCTGGAAGGTGTGAAGGGAATTGGTAGAGAGGAGACATGAACGATTAACAAGCTGATCTGGAAATACCTGCTGTGAGATACAGAAGTGAGGTCAGACGTATTGGAGACGTTCCCCAGTAATGGTTACAGAACCTTCAGAAGACAGGAACATGAATAAAGCCGGCTGGGCCTACACAGAGGGACGCAGTAAATATTAAGTGAATCCTCTAGCTATAAATACAAAGGCAGCTGTGGTATTGATCTGACCCCAGTCACAACCGGAGCAGGCCTGTATTTAGAACCTGCTCACAGACATGACCTCAATACTGCAACACTTATGTCTGGATTTTGGACACATTTGCTCTAGAAATTGTGGAAATACAGCCTGCAAGTATTTATCTAGAAGAAACAGTGTTGTGCAGAGAAAATGATGTGAACAATTACAATGCAATAAGTATTTTTCTATTTTGTACTTATTTACGTAAGTCTTGTAGCGTTTTCTTATGTCATGTCTTACCACGTCTGTGCTCACGGCAAGATCACCCAGAAGTTACAGAACCTGTATGAATACAAAACTTTAGATCAGCAACCACCCCATTCCCCCCCCTCCCAGTTGAGCCCAGTTGGGCCGGCCCGACAGTCGTGTCCCGTTCTTGACCAACTCGACTGCATGGTAGCGGGGTATGGATCCGTACAGACACTTCATATAGAGTACATTTTGTTTGCTCATCAGATAAACCAATATATAAGACTACTTTCACATATCATTTTCGTAGTCTGGATTGGTGGTGCACCCAACACATTCAGTAATTGTGACTGAATACAATGGGGTTTGTTTGCCAAGATGCCAACGAGAAGACAAATGTGCCTTTTTGGGCACACTCTTTTGTACAGTAATAATTGTAAAAGTATATGTATTTATTTAAAACAAATTTTATTGAACTTATTAATCTAAAAAGAAAATTCAGTTTTCTAAAGTTCAATGAAACATCAGCATCTGCGTATTTGCCGTTTTGCTTAGTCATACATCAATAACTTCTCAGGTTGGCAAATTGTATGAAACGAATCCCAATCTTTCTAATTAAATATTATTTGCCTTGGCATCCACATTTAGCATTGGGACCCATTACCCCAGGTGGTCCCACACCTCTATGGCCTCTGTCCATTAATTAGTACTGTATATATGTAATTTTGGTTCTTCTATTGGTATATTTAGACCCAGTGAGTAAGTGCTCAGTGAGGAGACTCCTGGCGAATAGCTGGTGTGATAACGCTGCCTCAGTGCCCAAACAGCAGATACACAGGAGCCACCGATTGTGGGAGCACTTACTCACTGGGTCTAAATATACCGAATAGAAAAACCGAAATTACATATATACAGTACTAATAAATGGACAGAGGCCATAGAGGTGTGGGACCACCTGGGGTAACGGGTCCCAATGCTAAATGTGGATGCCAAGGCAATTAATATTTAATTAGAAAGATTGGGATTCGTTTCATACAATTTTGCCAACCTGAGAAGTTATTGATGTATGACTAAGCAAAACGGCAAATACGCAGATGCTGATGTTTCATTGAATTTTATAATAGTGAAGCGCTCATTTTCTTTTTAGATTAATAAGTTAAATAAAAGTTGTTTTAATAAATACATATACTTTTACAATTATTACTGTACAAAAGAGTGCGTCCAAAAAGGCACATTTGTCTTCTCGTTGGCATCTTGGCAAACAAACCCCATTGTATCCACTCGACTGCATCTCACCAGATGGGATTCAATGTCCCGGCTGCTGAAAAGGGGGCGTGGCCGCGAGATCCATCCGTGAGCTCCACGATCCACTGCCACTCTCAGCAATATGAGGGCTAGTTTTGCTGAGATGCCTGTTCAATGCTGTCAGGAAAGACCGCATTGAATAGGCATCCGCATCTATTTTCCCCATCGGAAATAGCGGTGGGGGATTGAATACCCCCCTGTAAAATATGTATATACTAAATGAATGCACATAGAATACAACAAAACCTTAGTTATTCTGCAATTAAGTATTTCTATTTATTCTGGACTCCGACCTTCAGATAACTTACATTGATATTTTATATGTCCAGCTGTCACAATAAATAGATTGCTTTACGTCTGTGTTTGTTCTCCCGGTTTGGCCCACCCTGATCTACAGTGTCTAGGTCTACAATCATATGGTCGACCACTAAGTGTATCGCTGCGCTCGGCACACAATTTTATTTTACCTCCACGACCTAGTGGATGGTAAGGCATGCAATACCAATTTAGTTAAAAAAATGGTACTTGTTTCCTAGCACGGCACCACCGATTTTAATTGTATGCAATCGGGTCGAAAAAAATCGGGTGCATCGCATGCAACCAAATCGCATGCGATCGACCCGACCGACCCGATTTTTTACATTGGAACCAATGTTAAATGCCCCCAGACCCCATTTTTCATTGTATGCCCCCCCATTGTTAACGCCACACCACGATCAACGTGAACTCGAGGCGTGGCGAGCGGCGGCGGTACGCGTCCTCTGACCTTTTCACACCCCCACTATCCACGTCGGCGTGGAGTTGATTTTATATAGTGTGGCGAGCCACCGAGCCCGAAGCGTGGCAAGCGCACACGCATTACTTCACAGGTATTACGCGTCCCCTCGCGGGGCTCGCCAGACTATAAAATCAACTCGACGTGGATAGTGGGGGTATGAAAAGGTCGGAGGACGCGTACCGCTGCCGCTCGCCACGCTTCAGGTTGGTATTAATTGTGGGGTGGCGTTAACAATGGGGGGGGGGGGGGGGGCGGGCATTTCACATAAAATTTACCCATCAGGGTGGGTATACATCGCATTGGTCGGCGATTAACCCGATTTTACATTTGCTGGGAAACCTCAAAAAAAGCCAGAAATCGGGTCGCCGGGTCCCATCGCATACCTTAAGTTAAGGTATGCGATGGGACCCGGTGGGTGCCATGCTAGGAAACAAGTAACAAAAAAAGAGGATTTTGTACTTACTGTTAAATCCTTTTCTCAGACTCCATAGGTGACACTGGAGAGTTACAGTGGGAATAGAAGGGCGACCACAGGGAGCTTGGGCACTTTAGAATAAATTAACAGTGACTAACTCCTCCCCTTCTACTTACTCTCCTAGGCAGTCTAGGTATGTGCCCGGAGGGAGCTGGAAGAAAGAAAAACACACTTCCAAGAGGAGGTATAACATAACAAGTCACACACACTCACATAGAGTGAAAACATAGTTTGAAAAACATCACTCATAACAGAATGAACACACTGGGAATTGCTGGGAAACTTAGAATGAAGGCTGAGTACAAAAGTCTCATAACCTCTGGTAACTGATCAAACCTGAAACAGCAATAAAAGAGACAGCGTCGGGTGGGCGTCCAGTGTCACCTATGGAGTCTGAGAAAAGGATTTAACAGTAAGTACAAAATCCCCATTTCACTTTCCTCCACTAGGTGACACTGGAGAGTTACAGTGGGGACGTCCCAGAGCTCCCAACACGGGTGGGATGACGCTGAGAGCCCCTTCACACAGAACGGCCGAACTGCAAAGCAGTTGCCGCAAAAGACCAAGTAGCCGCTCTACAGAGATCTTGAGGTACCCACCGACTGCGTTAAATGGGCGGATAGAAGACGGTGGCACTCTAGAGTAAGCCACATAAGCCTGACGAATTGTCAGCCTGATCCACCTGGCCAGGGCCTGCTTGGAGGCGGGCCATCCAGGACGCAGGGAGTCATAGAGGACAAAAAGAGCATCTGACTTACACACAGACTCCTTCTGGCAACGTATATGCGCAAGGCCCGGACCACGTCCAGCACTCTAGACTCATCTGATTCCTCCCAAAAGGCCGGCACCACAATAGGTTGGTTAATGTGAAATTTCGAGACCCCCTTTGGGAGAAAACCACTAGAGGTGCGCAGCTCCGCTCTATCCTTGTCGAAACGCAAGAAGGGTGCATTACAAGAGAGAGCACTCGGCTCCGACACCCTTCTGGCCGTGGCCAAGGCCAGCAGTAAGACTGTCTTCCAAGTGACATATTTCAGGTCCACGTCCTCCATGGGTTCAAACAGGGAGGACTGGAGGAAGGTCAAGACCAGGTCCAAGTCCCACGGTGCTGTGGGGGGCTTGAAGGGAGGTTGCAGCCACAACAACCCTTGGAAGAAAGTCTGAACCTGAGGAAGAAGCGCCAGCTTTCTCTGGAAAAAAATAGAGAGAGCGGATACCTGTACCTTCAAGGACCCCAGTCGGAGTCCTGAGGAAAGGCCCTTCTGTAAAAACAAAAGCAAACGGGCCAATTTGAAATTCACAGGAGAGACCTTCCTGGTCTCGCACCAGGCCACATAGGCACTCCATATGCGATGGTAATGCACCGAGGTAACCTGTTTTCTGGCCCCTATCATGGTAGGGATCACTGCCTGCGGAATCCCTGCTTTTCTCAGAATGGACCTTTCAACAGCCATGCCGTCAAATGTAGATGTTGTAAGTTTGGACAGGTGAACGGACCCTGTGTTAGCAGGTCGTCGCAGAGTGGAAGAGGCCACGGCTCGTCTACTAACAGGCCTGTTAGAACCGTGTACCACGACCGGCGAGGCCAGTCCGGAGCAATGAACAGCACGGTTACCGACTCTCTGCGGATTCTCTGTAGAATCCGAGGAATGAGAGGCAATGGAGGGAAGATGTAGAGGTACTGCTCCATCCAAGGGGCGGTGAGAGCGTCCACTGCCACTGCATGAGGATCTCTTGTCCGAGCGCAGTACCGGGACAACTGATGGTTGTGTCTGGAGGCCATCATGTCTATCTGAGGACATCCCCACCGACGAATCAAGGTCTGGAAGACCTGGGGGTTGAGATACCACTCTCCGTGATGGACGTCTCGTCGGCTGAGGTAGTCTGCCTCCCAATTTTCCACGCCTGGTATGAAAATGGCAGACACGGCCCCCGCGTGCTCCTGCACCCAGAGCAGAATCCTCTTACCTTCTTTCATCGCTGCATGGCTGCGAGTGCCTCCCTGTTTGTTTATGTAGGCCACAGCCGTGGCGTTGTCGGACTGCACTCTGATGTCCTTGTTCCGGAGAATGACTTCCGCTTGAAGGAGGGCAAAGTACACCGCTCGGAGTTCCACATTGATGAACATCTGTGCCTTCTCTGGCATCCACAGTCCCTGGAAGTGGAGACCCAGCGTGACCGCTCCCCAGCCCCTGAGGCTGGCGTCTGTGGGTAGGAGCGTCCAGTTGTGTATGGCGAACCTCCTGCAGGTTGCTGGAGTCAAGCCACCACGCCAGTGATGCTCGAGCCTGATGGGAAAGGGTGATTCGCTGATGGAGAAAAAGATGCGAACCTGACCACTGGTGGAGCAGACACAGATGGAAGGGGCGAGATCGAAAATGCCCGTACTGCACCGCCTCGAATGTGGCCACCATCTTTCCCAACAGCCTTGTGCAGAGTAGGACTGATACCTTCTGGTGCTGCAGCACCAGGCGAACCGATTCCTGCAAGGACAATATCGTGTCCCCTGGGAGGAAAACCCTTCTTTGGACAGTGTCAAAGGTCATCCCCAGGAACAAAATACTCTGCGAGGGGGTCAGTTGCGACTTCTGGATATTGAGCATCCAGCCATGGGACTCCAGAGTCTGACGTGTCAGCTGGATGTTGTGCTGCAGGATCTCCTTGGACGAAGCCTTCAACAGAAGGTCGTCCAAGTAAGGGACAATGGTAACTCCCTGAGCCCTGAGTATTTCCATCATGACCGCCATGACCTTGGTAAATACCTGGGGCGCAGATGAGAGGCCGAAGGGAAGGGCTCTGAACTGTAGGTGACAGCTCTGAACGGCAAACCGCAGGTAGGCCTGATGAGGAGGCCAGATGAGGATGTGCAGGTATGCATCTTTTATATCAATGGATACGAGGAACTCCCCCGGCTCCAGGCCTGCAATGACTGACTGCAGAGACTCCATCTTGAAGCGGGTGAACCGCAGAAACGGATTGAGCTGCTTCAAATTCAAGATGGGCCTCACCGAGCCGTCCGGTTTGGGAACCAGAAACAGGCTGGAATAGAAACCCCTTGACCTCTCGGAGTCTGGGACTGGGATAACAACCTCCATGTCCCTGAGTTTGTGAATGGCAGCCTGTAGTGCTCTGCTTTTCTCCGGAGAAGATGGCAAACCTGTGGGAAAAAACCGTAGAGGAGGAGGCAACAAGAAGTCTATCTTGTAGCCTACTGCCACCAGGTCCTTTACCCATGCAACCTGGCAGGGCATGGACCAAACGTGCTCTATGATCAGTCCGGATACCCATTGGCTGGCTGTGCAGTTCCCCAGTTTATTGTGGATGGACTAAAGATAGCATTTATGAGGTTACAGGCTTCTTCAAAAGTTAAATAAACTTAAATTTTTTTAATTTTATACTATACATATATCCAGTGGCGGCTCTTACCTCGTCGTCGGAGAGGGGCTGCTGAGAGGCCCCACCCCCGGTGCTGCAGCTGCTGACTCCATCTTCTTATCCCGATCACAGTCACGGGACTGGCACATATGCAGTTGCCTCTCCGGTATTGCGCATGCGCTGGCCCAAGCCTCTATGGGGCTGCTTCGGGAGCAGACCTGTAGAATTGACGGTCCTGGGTCCGGCACATGTGCAGTATCAAGAACCTGTTTTTAGGGGCTGCCCAGTAGCTGCGCATAGAGAGGCATCCCAGAGGGAGGGAACACCTCCCAGTGGGACTGACATGAGTGACTGACAGGTCAGACTTCCAATAGGAAGTCACTGCCAGTCCCAGTGAAGCCATTGCAGTCTCACAGACTGCATCTGGCTTCACTACAGTGGCGGGGGGGGGGGGGGGGGGGGGGCTTGGTGAAGTACTGCCAGTGACCACTAGAAGCCACTCGACAGACCAAATTACTCCTTTGTGTGCCGAAAGATCTCATACCAGAAAGTGAAAGCAATTTTTTGCAGTCACTGTTTTGAACTTGTTGGATATGGAGAGAGGGAGCTGTGAAGACAGAGATTGGAGGTAGGAGCAGATTGGTGGTGGAGAGTTTGTGGCCTAAAAACTGTCACAGCTCTAAGTGAAAGTACATGGCAGAAGCCATCGTTTTGTTGAGCTTCTAACTAGTAAATAAAACAAAAGGCTGCAACAAGCTTCACAGTAAATGTAACATTAGTGTGTCCTGATCAGTATAAAAAGGGCTTTTAAAAAATAAAAAATTGTTCAATGGGTTGCGCACGTTGAAAATCACCGATCATCCGTTTTCTGTAATCTGCGTGACCTACGGAATTGGGACCTCCGTCCTCAAGGTACCGAACAGTTCAGGTTATAAATAGATCAGTGGCTCCGCACAGATGATCCTACTAAGGAAGTCATCTCCTGGTACGCAGCGATAGGCTGTGAGAACCGCTGTACTGGGACGATCCAGGCTTGTGCGTGGCCTATGTTCCCCAGGGTGTCTGATAAATATTATGTCCCAGCCTCATTCTGGTGAATTATCAGGTGGCACACATGAGTATCCGTTCATCCAACCAAGTAGCTTCCTCCGCCTCGTATAGACGACAGGAACAGCTTAACAGCTACGGGTCATTGGATCGACCACTAAAGGGCAACATGGCTTAGGGCGACACCTGAAAAAGGTCAACATGGATGGAAGGTCGACACAAGCATTAGATTGACATTGAAAAGGTCAACATGGGTTTTTTGTTTTCTTTTAATTGGCCCGAATGTCGACATGGACGTATAGTTGCACCGAGTACGCTCGCCACTATTCTATTCTCCATCCACGCCCATGTAGGCGGAAGGGCATGAAATAGCATCTGCCGACTCAAAAAGTGACACTCATGTCGGCCTAGACACTGTAGTCCTAATGCTTGCATCGACCTTCCATCGACATGACAGCTTATTTAAGGTGTCCATCTAAGCGACGTTGTCCACAATGTATGTCGACCTTTGGTGTGTCGAACCAACGACCGTATACCCAGCTTAACAGAGTTTTAATTTAATAAAGGCCAAATAAAAGTCATATGATCCATTCCTTCCATAAGGGCCAGTTGTGGGGTTAGCGCCTTGAGTCCTGCAGGAGAAAGTGCACTATATAAATGAAACTTACTGTGCAGACCCTAAGCCAGCCCCCCCCCCCCCCCCCCCCTACAGTAAGGAATACCAGGGACAGAAAAGCAATCTAGTCATCTTTATTAGATATCAAAGTATTTATACGGTAAGTATCGTCCTGGCATTAAAGCATAGATGACAATGATACACACCTCACATTCAAAATACAAATGACATTCATAAATATAGTACCCCAGGTACTACGTAGTGCTGAGTGACAGCTATATACAATCAGTCCATCGGAGACAAGTTCCCTGCATCTGTAACAGTCCGAGCTGAGAAGCGGTGCAGCCAAATGGAGATGCCGGGGGTGTCTGGTATCATAGGGGGGTAATTACAGGGGACAGGTACACACCCAGCACCAGCCTCTCTCAGTGATTGGAACTCCTACTCAAAACCTAGGTGACCATCCAGTTGTACTAGTAAACAAATCTAAAATCATTCACCATGTAACCAAAGATTCTATTTCTATTCATTGCCCCTGTACATTTCCCTATTCGTGGCTAAACAAAAATTAGCTACAGGTTCTTCTCCCGCACCCAAGGGAAAACCATTCTAGAACACAGGAACAGCATTATCCTACAAGTTTTTGGAATATAACATCCAAATTAAGTGCTGAAGGCCTGAAAGTATACCGTATTCCCCATTATAGGATTATACCCACAGTGCCCATGATTGAGGCCATTGACTCTCCCTGCAGATCTGACCCTTCACTAAAGTTGCCATAGTTTGACCTCTCTTCTTCCAGTGCGTCCGCTTACGGTGATGGGAAATTACATTCACAGAATTAGCAGGTGGGCACAGTGCGAAGGTGCCCATACACTAGGGCGATTTCATGGAAAGTTGTCATTTTTAATCTGATTTTGGAGATAAATTGGATTAAAAAAAAAGTGCCCAAATTGCATGTTTTTGATATCAGGTCTGATAATCGCATCGGAAGTGCTGCACTATAGATTTATCTCAACGGCAAGCGTTTGGGCAGGCTTGGCTGGGATCGCGTACACTATATCGTATATGCAGTCCCGCCCCTGAGGTTCCCTGGTGGTTAAAGGGAATTGCAGGTGACTTGGTGTAAGGGCACCTTAAGAGCAATGTTCAACTGGAAATATGTAGTAGACAACCTCTGCACATAGGAGGGGTGGGGGAGTGGTTAATCACAGCTAAATAAATATCCCCCCCCCCCCCCCACCCTTCACTTTAACCTACCAACTAAGTAAAAAAAAAAAATTTTTACCAACGGGCCTAATTTATATGCAATCGCAAAGTGGTTATTGCACGCAAATCGTTGAGGTTTACTTAGTGCGCCTGCATCTGAGCCACAGTGCGCATACATAGCAAGTGTTTTGCAAAGGTGGTCAGGAGGGTTTAGTTGAAAAGCGAGTGACAAGAAGACAGCGTTTAGGGGCCGCTATGGGAAGTATCATGGCCATGAAGCAGATTTCTGGGCATGCATAAATTAGCAGTTCCAAACTTACTTTCTATTGCATCACTCATCCTGCACCCCTACAGAGGCACTAAGAATCTGCAACATGACCAGATTTGTGAGGATGGTACTGATGTATCAGCAATTGTATGCCATCGGTCGGCAGTGATGCAACAGCAGTGGGCGTCCTTATACGTAGGTTGGAGTCTGCCCAAATTAGTATCTAATCGCAACTGCGAACAGCAAAAATTAGCAACAGCAATCGTTAGAGCAACCGCATCTAATTTAGGCCCAATGTGCCAATTCCCTTAGCTAGAGCTTAAGGCAGGCATGCCCAAACTATGGCCCTCCAGCTGTTGTGAAAGTACACAACCCAGCAATCCTTGCCATAGCTTTAGTATTCCCTAATATAAAAACTGTAGTAAGGCATGATGGGAATTGTATTTTCACAACAGCTGGAGGGACATGGTTTGGACATGCCTAAGGGTTTCTCTTACATTCTTGAAAGAAAACACAGGGTTTGGAAATACGCCTACAGCAGAACTGACTTACGCAGGTAGCAGAGCTTGATTAAACACCGTAAGTGGCCTTTTAATTCTGTAACCTTTGCATTACTTACAGTTAGTTTATATAGTGTATTAGATAGTGCTCGTAACAGCATACTCCAAGCTGCAGTGGGACATAAGAATCTTGTCCAGACTACAGGATTGGACGTGACCTAAGAACCCATGTATGGCGTCAGTTATGTTTGCCGAGAGTTACTTTAATGGCGGCTTAGCTGACATTTATTTAAGTCGTCAGCTTGGGTCTCAAATTAGCATCCAGAGAGATTTAGAAACCATTGTCACAAGCGTAAAAACCAAGTTTAGAAATCCGGGACATTCCTCTTGGATGACAGCCTGTGCATTTCCCCACCCGCAAACACAGCAGGAGTCTGTTTAGGAATAGCCAGCATAACACAGCAATAGAAAGACCTCATTCGTTTGAGATGCCAGACCGCCCAAGTCTACATCCGCTGCCCATCTGGCATTGACAGAACACATCCCTAGTCGTCACTATATTGAGGTCCGTTCACTGTAATCTCAGGAGACAGCTGTGTAACACCAGCAGGTCCATGCCCTTAATCTCCTGCATACAGTGATAAAGGCATTTGTTGTCCCTTTTGCTTAAAGAAAAAAAAAAAAAAACAACTGTAACCCGCTATTGTATTCTCATTATAAACCAACATTTTAAAGACAGATTTACCTTAAAATGAGCATATATTCAGCTATTCACAATAGGACCTTATCCAGTGGTCGTCATACGTCTCTTCAGTCCGTGCGGACATATGTTTAAAGCCAATGTCCGTTTAGGTTTTCTGCCTGATGCGCGGCTATTGTAACAGTTACCCAATTATTCTGTACGATATATATTAGATTTCTACGGCCAATGGGGCAAGCAGCAAATGGTATATACATACACACCTATAAATAAAATGTTCCATTTAAAAACAAAAACCTAATGACACTAAATAGAAAATCTAATGTTCTTATCCTTTTAGAAAAAAGTAAAAAGACCAATTCGTTCTCAAACATGCTTCTTGTACGGGGGAAGGGTAAAGTTTAGTGTCTCAGTGCGTCTTCCTTGTAAAAGGTACGGTAGTTCGCCCCTCTGCGCCAATCTCAATGAGCCAAGTCAGTGTGACTAGCGCTCAAACCTCTCACGTCGGTCAGACAATTATTTCGTTCCTGCGTACAAAAAGAGGAAGGGATGGGGGGGAGGGGGGATGGCAAATTATTACCAATCATAACACAATGTATACGATAGCTACATAGTCTGTAATACACACAAGTCATTGATTTATCAAATCAGCTGTTGTTACCCACAAAAGATTGGACCGAATGGAATCGCTTCTGCCGGCAAACGTGAAGATTTCTTGAAAATTGGACAATTTACCAGCCTGTCAATTTTTTCTAAAGCAAAAGGGACTACATTCGGCCTGTCGGTGGAAGGTTACACCAGCATGCTAGACTTTTTCCGCCAGGGTGTTGTCAGCTTGACCCTGTATTCTATTGGGGGGTTGCAGGGGTGTTTAAATGTGCATATCCAACTCAATTTTGCAAATTGTAGCCACGGTCTTTAGGTAGACCGATTAATTAGGTCACAAGCATTAGGTCGACATGGGCAATGTAGACATGGGCTTTTCACTTTATTTTGTGCCTGCAGGTGGTATTTCATGCCTTACCATCCACCAGGGCGTGGTGGGAGGATAAAATAGAGCGCCGAGCATAAGAAGACACCATGCCCAAAGCGTGGCGTGGGGACGCGGTGCACCAATACAGTGTCCAAGACAACGGTGTCGACATTCAGGACAAGAAAAAGGCATGTGGACCTAATGCTTGTATCGACCCAATGACCCTGTCCACCTAAAGCCATGTCGACCTTTTCAGTGTGTCGAGGCCTTTCAACCTTCATGGTCGACCCAATGATCCCAACCCATATATATTGTACTACTGTTAATGCAGGGTGGGGGACGTATTAAGCCTTGGAAAGTGATATAGTGAAAAGAGATAAATTACTGACCGATGAGCTCCTAACTGCCATGTTACAGGCTGTATTTGAAAAATGATAGTATGCAGCAGACTGGCTGTTAGTTTATCTCGCTCTCCCACTTTATCACGCTCTGCGGCTTAGTACATCTGCCCCTGTGTGGTCTGGAATGTGACCAGGCCAAAACTGCAGCTGTCCACTGCTCATGACAGGTAAAGGTTTCCTATTGGTTGTGCAAAGATCCGCCCACAAGCTCTATGGGGGCAGTGTATGTGTCATCAGTGAGTTGTGAATGAACCAAGTACAGCTCTGTAATCACCACCACAGGAGGCTTTGGTGTGACAAGGATCTAAATGTAGTGGGTGATACTGAAATACTGGCAGTAAGATGGCGGCTGTTCATCTATGTGTATATGGAACGTGCTTCTATCTAACATGTCTCTAGACCGCTCTATACCCCCGTGAGGTATATATCCATAGTTCTTATTATGCAATTCTTTAATTACACTTTAATATAATCCACTGTATAATGAAGTAATGTAAGATACATTTATATGGTCAGTTTCAGCACCACTAGTAGTGGTATTATAAGGCATTCTCTTATCTGCATCCTTCAGCTGGAATAACGTCCCTTTATCAAACATCTCATTAGACCAGCGGTTCTCAAAGTCGGTCCTCAGGACTCCACACAGTTCATGTTTTCCAGGTCACCCGACAGGTGCACGCATTACTCACTGACACATTTATTTTAAAAGATCCACAGGTGGAGCTAATTATTTTACTTGATTCTGTGAGGAGACCTGGAAAACATGCACTGTGCGGGGGTCCTGAGGACCGACTGGGAACCTGTGCATTAGAGCAGTGGTTCCCAACCCTGGTCCTCAAGTACCCCCAACAGTGCACATTTTCCAGGTCTCCACACAGAATCACAGGCAAAATAATTAGCTCCACCTGTGGATCTTTGAAAATGTGCCTGAATAATGAGTGCACCTGCTGGGTGACCTGGGAAACGTGCACTGTTGGGGGTACTTGAGGACCAGGGTTGGGAACCACTGCATTAAAGGGAAGGGACTCAGAGTAAGCTATTTGTTGTTTCTGCATCCAAAAGATTCACCTGCGTTTTTAATGATCTATTTCCCAGTTAAGAAAGATGATCAGGAAAGAACCGTGCCATTAGCTCCGACAATAGCTTAGCATTAAATGCGTAATATCTGGCATTAGTAAAGTTACATTTTGTACTGTACACCGGATGGATATTTTCTTTTTGAGGATTATATGCAGACAATAACCCATGTATTTGTATTACCGTATTTAAAGGCTGTGTCCTGTATTTATTCTGCATGGTCCCAGCTGAAGGACACTTTGGGCCTAATTCATGTTGGTACGCAATAGCATATTATCACGGGGTTAACGGCAAACTGCACACGTGCTGTGAGGGGAAGGCGATGATCCTGCTAACTCAGAAGTTTGGGGGGTATTCAATCCGTGCCAGCGGAAATAGCGGCACTCGCCTATTCAATACTGCCATTAACGACTGCATTGAAGGCAGTCAGATCTCTTAAGTCAGATCTATTTTGGCGAAAATGGCCACAGATGGTCAAATACACGTCCGTTTTCTGAAATCTACGTCCACTTCCGACACTCGACAGTCTGATCATTGTCGAGCTAGTGTTGGTTCTGCTGAAAACTGCCCAGGATTCCAACTGTCAGGACATTCCTACAGTCAGAATTCCTCCCCCCCCCCCTTATCGGAGAGTGGTGGAAAGATAGTGGCCATTTGGAAGTGTAAACGGAGTAGTTGGGTAAATGCAGGTGTGTATCAGAGTCGCTACTGCTGCGGCCAGTCTGAGTTGTCACAGACCAACCTTTAGTTTCGATGTTCTCCGTAAATTATGTATAGTCCGCTAATGTGTACACAAGCGCCAATGAGATTGCGAGAAATACAGCGGGCATCTTGTTTTGTTCCTGGGTAGCAGCTGCGCTTGCAAACAATAGCAGCGCGGAAGCCTAGAGAATCGCAATTGCATACAAACATGAATTGGGCCTTTAACACATTGAAATATCTCATAGACTACTACTACTACTCCTCACAGACTAGTCATCTTGTCCCCACCTCTCATACATGTCTGGAAATGGCTAACGTATGACCATGCCCTTATCTTCCACACGCCTGTCCTAATCACATGTATCATCTGATGCACTACTGTGTGTGTGTGCGCAGAGAAGCCAGAATGAATTGTTTGGATGGAGGACTGCACATACATGAAGGTAAACGTGTAGCGTGTTAGTATGTCATTATGTTAGTAGAGAGCAGTGGTCACTTGTCACACAAGCACAATCTACTGTAAGTTCACGGACTATGGATATAGGGCCAGATTCCGTAAAAAAAAAAAAAAGTAACTGTGTCTGGACCAAACCATGTTATAATAAAAGGGGTGTAAATGGTAAATGCATTTATATTATTTCCGTGCAGAGTAAATACTGGCTGCTTTTGCATTTAGCCCACAGATGTTATCTTTATTTTTATACTGCAATTTAGATTTCAGTTTGAACACACCCCACCCAAATCTAAAGGCCCCCATACACTATGCGATTTGGGCACGATTTCACCCGATTCGGATGAATCAGGCCATGAAATCGGCCCAAATCGCATGTTTAAACATCCCCTCCGATCTGATGCGCAGTCCCGTGCACATCGGATCGGAGTCGGGCAGTCGGACCGGCTGCACATAAGATTTCCCAAATCTTATGTGCAGCCTCCTGGCAGCGGGCGGGGGACACTGCGAGGGCAGTGAGAGAGGCGGGCTGTAGCAGCGAGCGGGGGACGCCGGAGAGCCGGGCAGAGTCAGCGGCGGCAGATGCTGGGGACCTGCAGGAGGGGGGGGGGAGCCGGGCATGGTACGCTGTCAAATAGGCAGCGGGTGGGGGGCACTGGAGAGCCGGGCAGGGGACACAGAGGCAGCGCGCCGGGGTACGCTGAGCAGGAAAATAGGGGACTCACTCTGCAGCTGCAAGGATAAAAACCAATACAAATGAATGGACAGCCAGTGATTGGCTGAGAGCTCTCTCAGCCAATTGCTGATTGGCTGAGAGAGCTCTCAGCCAATCACTGGCTGCCCATTCATTTGTAATGTTTTTTTATTTTTCCTCCCTTGCAGAGTGAGTTCCCGATCCTCCTGCCCAGCTCCCTCGTCGGTTCACCGGCGTACCCCGGTGCGCTGCCTCTGTGTCCCCTGCCCGGCTCTCCAGCGCCCGCTGTCTATTTGACAGCTTACCATGCCCGGCTCCCCCCCCTGCAGGTCCCCAGCATCTGCCGCCGCTGACTCTGCCCGGCTCTCCCCCTGCCCGCATCTCCCACTGCAGCTCCCCGGGAGTTGCATATGATAAATCGCATGGCGATTTATCATATGCAAAACTTGGCACATCAAGTGCCTAATCGTGTGTTCCCCTCCCGGGGAGCTGCCGGGGAAAATCAGGTCCGACTTGTCCCTAGGACAAGTCGGGCTAATGTATGGGGGCCTTAACTTTCACTGCACGTGTTACATTTGCCCACCTGCAGTGCAACATGGTTTTGCCCAGTTGCTTCCTTTTTTTGCATGGAGGGGGCTGTATTTTAGTGTGATGAACGTTTAAGGAACAAAGGAAGAGCTCGGGGGTCACTAAACATGGAACATCATACAGGTAGTAAGGGCAGTATTCTTATCCACACGGCCGGTACACTGCCCTTACAAGCCCTGTGCACATACAAACACACACACAAACGCACACACACTAGTTCTAAGTGATGAGTTAAGAACATGATTGGGCATCTTACTTGCATGTGGTCCTCAGCAGCTTTGCCACCCGTGTTAAGAACATTCAGAGAACTGGCACGCTTCATGCTGCAACCAGGAGAGTGAACATGCAAGGACAAACCAATGAGAATCACTGGAGGTGTAGACACAGCAATACAAAATCACACGCCGCCTTCCTATGTTGTGTTCCGCGATCTCTGTACAATCTATTTACTGCAAGTATCTATGGAAAGCAACTTATCGACCCTATAATAAATTACCCATCTCAATGATGGCATAGAGAGTACATTGTTCCCTGCAACATGACCTGCCACCACCTTCTGTACAAGGACCAACACAACTCCTGGCTTGTCCTCACCCACAGACGTCTCTCTGCATTGTTTATGTATTTACAGAGGTATTGGGTGACGTGTGAGTATCCGTAATGTGTTCTTTTATTGGAGGGCCACATTGTTCCCCCTTTTCTAACCCCCCCCCCCCCCAAAAAAAGACGAAGACAACCACCTGCGAGCTGGCTCTCCCTATGCTTTTAGTGTGCCCCACATCTGATAATCTGATACGCCTGGTGGGCAAGGGCTATTGCCGTCTGTCCATATATTTGGTTCTGCGGCAATTTTTGACTTTATAAAATAAATATTTTTTTCCAGTGAGATCTACACTGTAGTCGCCAATTCCATTTCCACGGCAGGTACGTGGTAACATATTCAAGTCTATCGTAAGACTTCTCGTTACTGGTGCGAGATACTTTTGTGGTTCATCCACCTGTTCTAGGTCAGTATTGAGCACACTGCCGGCCAATCTCAGTGAGCAAAACACCTGCGCTGGGGACATCCGAGCTACATTCACCGGAACATGAAAACGCAGCAAGGCGGCATCTAAATTCCATAAGAAGTGTTCCGGTCTTAGCTGACCTCACACACCCCATTATCAGAAAGACATCGCAGTCGAATTCTGCTTGGAAATCTGTCTGGTAATCTGGTGCAAGGTGCTGGATCTTCGACTGTACTCAGGGATCACATACACTGAGACACGAAGCAATTACATCCTAACTTCTAGCACTGTTGGCGAGTTCGGAGACCAGACTCTGGGAGTATACGCAGCTTACATTCTGATTGGTTAACAGAGCTGGAAGCAAGAACACAGACACGGAGCACAGGAGTAATCACATATAAACATAGTGCATTAGTAGAAGGCCCATGCAGGAACAAACCCATTAGGCTGTTAATGGAGGAAAAAAACATTAGAGTACATTTGCATTTCAGCTGACGAACAACCCACGAGCGGTCACAAAACACAATGAATCGAGGTTAAAGCTTAGTTCATTTATTCACAAACAAGAACGTTCTACACAGGTAACTGCGGATCTGAACACCTGCTTAAGGTTTCATGTTCACTCACAAGTAAATTTATTAAATGAAAAACAAAAAAATGAAGCAAACCCAGTGTTAGTAAATCTACATCGCAGATAATGAACTCATTCCCTGGATTACGGAAATGATCTTCTAACCATAGCACAGTATGAGTAATGCCGCGTGTTTCTGCATCAATCCCAAAATACTGAATTTAATCTTTATAAGGGGTCAATTTATAATGGATTCACAAGGAATGGCACTTCCCTGCCCCACAATGGCAACGGTACACCGTCATTAGGCCAACTCATATTAGGTGTGATATAGAAGATATTAGATAGACCGTCGTTAGCCGACATGCACTGTGCCGATAGGTAGACCGCTAACAGTGTGACCAGGAAAATGGGCTACGCAGAAAAAGGTCAGCACAAGTTTGGTGCCAGTTTGTACATGTCAGCACTTGTGACATGCCACACTTCAGGCAAGCTGTCTCCCCTGTGTGTTGTGAATGGATTTGCAGCTAGTCCCTGATCTGCGATCATTTCTCAGACATTTTGCAGATTTAACCAGTAAGGGATTTTATTTTGGTGGGGCGGCGGATATCGGATCACAGGACTGTACAACTAAGCAGCCCAGTAACCAGGTCTGAATAACCCCCTATGTTGTCTCTAAGATCAGCGTCTCAACTTTCCTCTGGCTACATATAGTGTGCACAAAACTAAATATAAAACCGTCAAAGGAATAAAGAGGCAAAACCCGCAATAAACATCCATTTACAGTTTTCATTGGTCAGCCTTTTTAGTCACTTTTATATAGTTCCAACAAGACAATGTACAGTATCCCGACAACAATAAGTTTTCATACCTCCTGTATATATAAAGTACACAAATCCCTCAAAAAGGTCAGTGACTGGGAATGTCATTTATATATTTTTATATGAAAATGGGAGTTTTATTGGGTTACATAAAAGTACTAATAATAAGTCAGACAACGCACATTAAATCTCCCCGAACTACACATATTATAAAATAAACCGTTTATTATGTGGAAATGTTTTCCATGACGCACATCGGTCCTGTCTTTGAGTTTATAGATTGACACAATGCAGCTTCTTTATATAAGGAAAGTTTTATATTTACAACATCTTTTGTTTAAAAGGAACAGGCACATGATGACACAAACTTCATTTTCAATGTTCAAGTATATATTTTCTGTACCGTATTATCTTGTTTGCACGTTGCCAAAATCTAAATATTTTATATAACAGTCCTGCATTCAATTATTATACCTTAAAGGAGAAGATCTTACTTAATTTGAGAAAGCTCTTTTTGCCTGTGAAGGAGAACTTCTGTTTGCCTGTAGAAATATTGCCCAGTAACATATATAATGTGGCCAATGAAAATGGAAGTGAGACAACCAATAGGGAGTTGCAGACACTGTGCTTGTGACTTCCTATTGGTCCATATGGTTATACCCCTATACAACTACAGAACCACATCCTGGGGATACCTTGGCAGTTCCTGATCACGGAGCAGGAGAAACAGCTGAGTCAAGTGTTTAACAAATCATCTTTTTTTTGTGTCAGATCCTTGGAGAGAGATACAGTGGACGGAGACAAATTACTAATTAGCTCCTAACTGCCATGCTACAGCCTGTGTTTGAAAAAATAAGTTAGTAGCTGATTGGCTGGTACATCATTTCCCCCACAACTTACATCTGCCCCAACAGTATAAAGAATGGAGAAAAGGGTCAATTGCAAGCAGGGTCTTCTTACCTTCCTGTCTAATGGAGTGTACAGACTATATAGTCAAAATGGCATTGGGATCGCACGCAGATCGCACAGGTTTTTTAACCTTGCGATCCCAATGCGCGATCCCGCACAGCACAAATCGAAGCCACATACACAGATCTGTACTATATAATCAAAAATGCATGCGTGTCTCATGGCTTGGCGTACGATTAGATCCTGATGCGAGCCAATCACATCGGGATCGACTAGCACGGCCGCCGACCGTGTGTACACACCAGAACACCCAGTATTAGTTTGTGTTTAATCTTCACGCTAGGCTGATTTAGCAGGGCACCACAAATGTGCCCCTTGTGTTTTAGTGTGCGTTAGTTGCACATTACGGGCACAGCTTTGGGACGTCCGGCACCTCTGCAAGTGCTGGACACACCCCCATTAGCAACGTGGACGGTTGGGGCACGCCGTCCTTGGGCAATAAAAAGTGCATTATATTCTGCCGATATAAAATAGATCTGGCAATGCTGTACAATGTGGCACACTCATTTACATAGACATACAATAATCGGTACAGATCCTATTTACATATCACTTTATTCCCTCACAAGTTGCGATGAATCTAGTGCGGACAATATGTCACAGATACGATCTACAGATTCCCTGTACACCAGAAGTCTGAGGTCACATACTGCACACAGGAGAAATACGCATATCCCGTCTCCAACCGTCACAGTGCTAAGCTACAGGAACAACGGCCCAGCTACAAATGGATAATTACCCAGGATTCTTTGGTTCACCATCCCGTGAGCTGCCTCCTTTCAGCTTCCTGACCAACTTCTCGCTGCTGCGTCTTATGGAAGCACGGAGTTTGCTAAAGGAACCGCTGCGCTTTAAAGATCCAGTTCCGTCCTGGAACAAAAGGTTTAACAGACATGAAAAAGTAGTCACTTACGCAGGACCAGTCACCTCAGGAAACCCGCCTACTTCATAACCAAATGCACCATATATATTTATTATATGTATGTGTGACATAATATGTCTTCCATCTTCTTGTTCCAGTACAGAGAGATCCGTTCCATCTATCAATCTATTGCAACCCAGCTTATAGACCAATGTGACCACTTTGAAAATGTACCACATCCATATACTTTGTTCATATTAGTCCGTCATTTGTCAGTTATCGAAAGTCTGCCCATTTCCTACACACAGTGAAGTGCAGCCAATCAGTTCACCAGGGACTAGTGACATCACTGAGGAACGATTTATGCACACTGGGTCTAGTGAGCGAGTGAGTCGTGCCTCCTGCCTCATTGGTTGCTGGTTTCTAGAGAATAGATTGGCTGCATGCTCTCAAATACAGATCCAGCCCACAATGTGCTGCTCTGTGTAGCGCTATTATGCAGAATGTGAGTTACAATATTAGTGTTGGTGTAACTTGTACATTTAAAAAATGTATTCTAATCATTTATTTTGTCTAGATCAAATTTAATATTAGAGGGAAAAAAAACAACAACTTGATTTACTAAACTTTGTAACTTTCTAATGATACCTTAGAAAGGAAACAATATGTAGGGAAAAATTGATGTGGATTAATATATAGACCGTATCTAGATAGACAATCAAAGGGTCGACAGGGTCAAAAGTAGACTAGTTTTTCAAATTTTTCGTTGACACTGTCGACATGGACCTCCAATTACAAATAAAAAATAATAATTAAAAAATATATGCAAGAATCTGCATGAACATATTCATGTTTAATGTCAATTCATCAAACGATGTTACAGTTGTTACTGGTATTGTCAGCATCAAAATACTTTCTCTTTCTAAAAAGCAGGCACCCTGACTTGACTATTAACCCTTTGAGTGCCAAATTAATTTGTCAAAACAGGGGTGGAATTTGCCGAGCCAACAATATTTGAATGGATGTAACAAATGTGAGGGACCATGGCATTTGTAGCGGATATTTTTCACGTCTCATATGTTGGCACTGAAATATTTAATGGGGGAAGACATAGGCAATGTGTATTCCACTAACGATGAAATACAAAAACACCTCTGTGACGGTTCGTGTTTGGTATAAAAGACCTACAGCTATTACACAGTAGGAAGACATACATTATGTTGACAGGTTGACAGGTGCAATAGTCAACGGGTCAACACTTGAATGGTAGACAAAGAGAAAAAAAAACAGTTCGCACAAGGTTTTTAAGTTCTATGTCATTTTTTTATGTTTCATCACCTGTGACCCCAATAAGTGGTAATGTAGACCCCTGTGGGTTCGTTTCACTCTCCACTCTTTGGACAGGAAACCCCTTGCTGCACCCCACACAGGTTACTATTCCCAATCACAGTCCATAACACAGTACACGAGCAAAATAAAATAAAATGTATGTCGACCTTTTCACCCTGTCGGCCATCTATCTAGACAGTGTCTATCCCCAGTCCTGATGACTGTTCTATAACGAACAACACACTCCAGACCCAACTTATCCCAAAGAACAAAAGCCGGATCAGAGAAGTGGAACAAATCGGTTTGCCTAAAATTACAAATCAAGGAAAATAAAGACGGAATTTGAAATCTACCTGCGGTGTTTTTATATCTACATGAATGAATGTCCTTCCTGAACAGTTTGGCTGCAGTCTCAGCGTGAAATTTACTAAGATGGTAGTTCTATATCACATGGGATGTTGCCAGGGGCAACCCATCAGAATCTACTTCTTGTTTATTTAGCACCTTCTAGAAGATAATACATGGTATCCGATTGGTTGGCCATAGCAACATCACATCTGACATAGAACAACCACCTCAGTAAAGGCCCGTACACATTGGGTGACGGACTTAGCTGAAAGCCGTTCAAAACAGCATGTTTGAATGGCTTTCAGCTCAAAGCCGCCCAGTGTGTATGACCCGGCGATGCGCCCTCCCGCATCATCATGGTATTACAAGCAAATGAGCGGCTTTGCATAGCGCTGCGCTATGCAAAGCAGTCATCCCCCCGCTGACGGCGCCGGTCAGGGGGAAAGCCGCTCAGTGTGTATGCACTGAGTGGCTTCTCCCCCCCAGCGATCCTCACTATCCATACACGCTGGGCATAATCGCCCAGTGTGTGCGGACCTTAAATTCCCCCCTCGGCCTTATTTAATTTTCAGTAACTCCTCCTAAATAATGCCTAAAACATTTGCACGCCATGCACAAAAATCCCTAGCCAGCAGTCTCCGTTAGATTCAAGTGTGAAGGTTCCGTACCAGAAAACGGTCAGAGGCCAACGAGCAGACAAGAGAGAGACACAGGCACAGGTCAGTTTGAGAGAGTTTATTAGAAGTTAGAAAGACTTATACACAAATCACCAAACACTTAGGTTAGTTAGTAGAAGCAGGACTGCCAAAAAATTAACACTAAGACTGAAGTAGCTCTAAATCCAAAACCCAACTCGCGGCGGAAGATCCATACATCCAATATTCGATGGTGACCACGTAAACGGGTCTTCCGCGACTTGCAGAACATGCTTTGATTTCTACAGCGTACAGTTTCTGCGCAGAGGTCCTGATCATGCCGTTAACAGACCTCGTGATAGTAATTACCTTCCGTGAAAGAGCAGATAGTTGTGGAGGGCGTTTCTAGTGACTTAATACATTATAAGAACACAGCGCTTTATGATCAGATTACAATTCTCCATAGCTAGATTACAGAATGACAAGGCGACACATGTACAGTGTTAAGTGGGATAGAGAGAGCGAGAGAGAGAGAGAGAGAGAGAGAGAGAGAGAGAGGGAAAAAGTGCCAGTTCTGGTGGTGAAGATAGTCAATTTACAAAGGATGTCTGTGGGACAGCTTGGACGGGAATGCTAGAACACAGCAGTCAGTACTGGAGAAAGAGGTTAAAGCTTGAAGACGGAGCTCATCCTTCATGCAGTATTAGACTCACACAAGGCATCTAGGCCTGTGGAAGAAAATGGAAAGAGGAAAACACATCTCTGTAAAACCGCGGGACATTTAAATGAGCAGTTTTCCCCCGTCAGACAGCCCTGGTGTACAGTATTTCTAGGTCTCTTTTCAGGGACATCATGAGCAGGAATAAATAAAATAATAATCAAAAGAATAAAAGCTTTAACTTCTGTCCAGATAACTGGTACATTATAAAGGGTGGTTGGACTGACTCATTCTAGCGCTAGGAACCTTTCAAAACCCGTGCAGTTCCTCTTTCCTGCCTGTGGTGTCGCTGTCTGCTTTAATGCTTCTAGTACAGTCATGTCTGTATTGAGATGGGTATGGATCATTGGACAGACAACAACTAGGTCGACACGTATGAATGTCGGCATGACTGAAGGTTGACATTGGGTTAGGTCGACAGAGTGATTAGTTTGCCAGAAGTATTAGGTCGACGTGGTGGGAAGGTCCACAGTCAAAAGGTTGACATTTTTTTTCTATACTCTGTACCTGTCGGCACGTCGGCTCAGAAAAAAAATTAAAAACTCCATTTTAACATTCCCCATGATGACCTAATCCCATGTCAACCTTCAGTCATGTCAACCTAGTGGTGTCGACCTAATGACCGTATCCCATTGAGATACAGGCCACAATGTGATAAAGACACCACAGCAGACAGCGACACCCCAG